>NC_090445.1:1452442684-1452757947 GCF_031143425.1 Pleurodeles waltl | reverse complement strand
GGTAAATTGGTCTGCTTGATTAGGAATACGTGTCAAACACAGATAATGGGGAAATCCCTTTGAACAGTGTCACAGAACCTGAACCGCCATAATGAGACCGATTTAATGCGCCTCCTGTTTTGCAAGTGATATTAATTGTCACCCTGTCACATAAGGCACCATCTCCAGATAAAACAGGTAGTGTAGGAGAATTGTACTTTATTCAAATTTGGCTGCAATTACAAACGTGCTGAAGGATCGGGCATGCTCTGGCTGTAAATCTCGCAATACAAGCAGGAGAAAAACACTTTAGCATTGAAGCACACGAGATAATGATGCCGCCAGGGCTTCACATAACGAAGCCGAATAACAGGGAAAATATGTCTTTCCGTTCAAAGCCTTGTTTTTTTTCTTGGAATTTTAAAACAATATTATACTTATATAGGTAAGTGGCTGTTAATATAATTTAGCAATTTAGTGTTTCTTTGTTATCTCCAAAGCAATTGTCTGGAAAATAACAACATGCAAGGAATCTTTTTAGCTAACCTGTTTAGTTTGGAAATGGAATAGATTTGTAATGGAGATGTAGTGTTAAACATTGATAGGTTATGTGCTAATTAGCCATTAAGCCATCGTTATGACTTGTGGAACAATGTAGCATCGAGAATTCAACACAGGGATTTACCCGTATGGGGGAGGGGGGAGGGGGGTATTTGATAACTCTTGAATGTGGAATTTCGACACCGTTCCAAGTTGCCACCGATGAATGGGGAATTACTTTGGAAACTGATGTTTCTACACCAATTTCTACAAGATTTTCCCTCATCCCAGAAAACTTCCCACTAGAATGTATCCAGGGAAAACTTCCAAGGTGCAGAATTACTGCTTTTCTCAGTATCCGGCTCGTGAGTGCAGATTGCAGATTCGCAGATTCCCAGAATCCGAATTTAGGAATGGCAGTCCGATTAATCAACCACTGGATACAAAGTGAAAGGTGGCTTTTACTAACAGATAAGGAATATTAGTCAAGCCACTCTTCTATTTTCTTGCCTACACTTGAGACACAGACCATCTATGCATGTTCGATTCAGTCTGCCTTGCACATTACCACGTTGTCCTGTTTGTGTCCCAGACTCTCTGTGGTTTAATTTATTAACCTCTTCTCCCCAGGTTGTGTCATGCAGTTACAACCCTGTAACTAAAAATAAAATCCAAACCTCCTGCTGTCTCCTATGTGAATTTCGCAAGGAATGCCTCATAAATAATGTTCATAAATCTGCCCCAAATATATGAGGCTCACTCTTTGTGGGACAACGATGGCTCCTCAATCTACCTCCTATTCATGAAATTCATGAGTGCAGAGGAGGATTTGGAAGATAAAAGACCTTGAACTTTTTTTTAAAGCCCTTTGTGGGATAGCACCCCAAACAGGACACACCACAACAAAGTAGGACGCCTCACAATATTACAGCTTTATTTTCACATACTCTAAAGGATCCACACACTTGTTTCTCCTATGCACAGCATATGTGGTAGAAATACTCCTCAGTTCTCTGTTTAGATTGTGTTTGCTAATTTATTTTTTCTTTCTTATATGTCACACTGTGGGACATGAGAATAAGGTACCCAGCTTACTAAGGGTTTGTCTCCAAACCTGTGAAGGAAAAACAGGCACTTTCAAATGGGGCCTAGACAACCCCAAAAATGTAAATGGCGCCTTCCCTACTCTCCCCTGCCACAATCCACTGACCCGAATTTAAAAGAAATTAAGAATATTTGATCAAATTTGAGCTACTCAAAATTTCAGTCATTCCTATTCTTTGTCAACTGTTTTGCCCAGGTCTGCTCTGCTGCCCATCCCAACCACTCTCTTAAGGTAAATTATGTTAGTCCCTCTGTGCCAGGAGGCTGTATCAGTTGACAAACTGTCCTACACATAACATAATATAACATAACATGACACAACACTTAACATCCACGCTTTCCACGCACAAATTACGGTTATTGAGGGTTTCCCGATAAGGCTGTTTTGGGGTCCCATCTAAGATTTCTCACTAAATAAGTATTTTTCCCTCTGGGTTTGCACCCCCTTGAATGTAAAGAATGATTCACAGGTATGTGAAGTTAGCGTTCAGCTTTTCCTTTTCTATCATCTCTGAATCAGACTTTCTATCGAGCAGTCATCCAACTTAAAAAAAATCGATAACAATAATGGTGTAATTGTCGCTTAAAAGCAAAGCTAGAGCTATTTCTCTGCGTGCAATAGGCTTAGTGATAGTAATCTGATGAACAATTGGACCTCTATGTGTCAGATGACAAAAGTGTAGTACAGGGATGGGGCACTCTTTTGGTTTCTTGATCTAGGAGAATAGAATTAGGTCTGTATTTGTAAGCATTGATATTAGTTTAGTTTATTTCTATTATAAAGCACAACCAGTTGCCAGACCTTAACAGTACCTAACCGAACAATCAAAACAACAAGAAAGACGGATACAATGACAAAATGAAATGCAAACAACAAATACCCAAAACATTTAATATCCAAACAAGCGAGCATCTACCCAGAATGCATATCAACAGTTCTGTTTTCGATGTGAATTCCTATAATATTGCCTGCAATTAATTTTTTTCACATCTTCGAAGGTAACCAATCCTCTAAAATCACATTTTGTTACTAAAGCCTGAAAGGCTCCATGGTTAAGATGTATTACAAAATCAATAGTTTTTTTAGATCACGTTGCCTGCAATATATTCATTGATGAGGCTTTGATCATTTTGCATAAATTTCATTGTTAATAAACATGATAATGTCTTGCTTTTTTAAATATCTGGTGCAACAATAAATGAATATAAAATTGTTAATATCTGTTGCCACCATAAGGTGATATTTAGCTCACCGCAATTTCACCCAGGTACTGGTTGTTGTCAACACACTATGTTAAATCATGAAAATAACTTTTTATTTACATAACCTCTGAAAAACATTTTGGAGCGTGAAGGTTACAGAAAAAATAAAAAAATAAAACATTGTATGTATCTTTGCTTGTGTGAACACTTCTACAAGGCCACGAAAGAGAAGTTGTGAACAGTAGATTTTGTCAGAAGTCATGACATTTAACTATCTTTAAAAACAAAAAAAAAACAGCCAGGCCACAAATTACATCAACAGAAGATTGTGTATGGCTAGTTGAACAATGACTTGGCTATGAATTCAGTTCGAGCTTGGTGATAAAAATAAACGCAGGGGATATGAAATTAAGAAACAAGATAGGTCTTCAGTGTAATTAACAAGTACCGATGTGCTGGAAACCTTGTACAGTGGAAGGTTACCAATAAAACTTCGACATTTTGTATAATGGGAGTACAACATGCATTCCCTGAAGGTCAAAAAGGTTTCCAAAGGTGCCCAACGCCTATAGATGTGCATTCTGAAGACAGAAGATTCGAAACATACCTGCACATATATGGGGATACAGTTGTGGGAACCAAAGAACATCACACCAGGCACTGAATATTTTCTTCTAAATCATCAAGCCTAAGCAATTCCAGATCTGCAAATAACAATGCTGGAAAGTGGCATGCCCTACAGTGCCAAGTTCCCCTGAAATCGATCTGAATTATGGTCACCTGCCGATTCAGCATTGAAACTTTTTAATAGTAGCTGACTGCGCTAACACAGTTGCAAACATTCACTTGGGACTGACAAGGGACTATATTATTCTGTGAAACTGAGTCAACAACCTCTCCTGTGATGGATGACACCTTAACACTTGTTTGTGTTTTTGATTTAGTGACCGATAAACTTGGGCAGTTAAGCATCGTAGGCCTGCGGGATATAAATCCTGATTGACTTTAAAAAATGGGGTTCTGGAGCACTACACGAGTCCAGAAGGGGGTCCTTCTATCAACTTTAGAAAGGGGACTCAGTTCCCCTAGCCCGAGCCAAGTATTTACATTTACAAACACTGTATGCGTATAATCTGGTCTCAGGAAGTTAATAAGCCTCTTTCCTACTGACAACACCCCCTTCATTTGTTAGACTACCCAAAAGGGAATGTGTTTTCACGTCTTATCCGAGAAAGAACGGAGACGTCAAACATCAATCCTTATATTTCTATACAAACAGCAAATGTGAAACACTTTTCAGCTTAGAAGCTGGATAATGGAAATAAGAAGTAGGTCACAAACAAGCGTTAACAGCAAGTTTAACTGTATGAAATACCTCAGCATAATTCACCCCAAAAAAGTTCCACATCTCAGTTTAAAATTATTAGTGCTTTCAGCCATTTCCAAGCTGAGTTTCTCATTGATATGTGGAAAACATACTTGTGATTTATAAAAAGCAAAACGAAAAAATATCGTTTTCGCAGTTCTGTGTGATTGTGTTAATCTTTTGGTTTTGCAAAATAAGCCCTGACTCTTTCACAAGAGAAATCTAGAGAGACATGGTATCACTTTGGGTGACGTCACTCCTAGTGATGTCATTGTAAATGCCATGATAATTAGTCCTCCCAGTACTATTTTTTAAGGACTTGTGCCTCGATCTGGAGTAGTTATTACAGTCTGTTAGCACGCTCGACTGGCCGGACTGGGCATAAGCCCTTTCCCCAGAAGGCTGTATAGGTAGGGTGTGCATTTGTTACTGGGGGGCAGTTTGTTAGCAGTGCAGCAGTTTTAAAAGCCCTGCAGAATTCCTTGTATATCCAACAGTTTTCAGGCAATAATAAAAGTTCCAGGATAACCATGGTGATAAACGTACCTGCCGAAGAAAGCTGGAGTTTTGTCTAGTGGCAGTTTTGATTCATCTAAGATAGTGCAGAGGGTTAATATGCCTGCTGCAAATAACGTGTATTATGCAGTAAACAAAACAGTATTTTTTCTGCATAGATCAGTGGGATACTGCTGTTTTTTTAATAGAGATCCTTTTGTTACTATGCCGTTCATAAGTTACAATCATAATTTAGAAGAGTGAACTATGAACTGCCATCAAAGACCTGCATGCAAACTACATGGGTCAGGTTAGAAATTTCAGTTTTTACCCGTCTTTGATTTGATTAACCTAATTTTGCTAAAAAAGCATTTGTTTGGGCAGAAATAAATTATTTGTAAAGTCAACCCTAACACTGTTACGTTCTGAATCCTGAGTTTATGCTTTCCCAAGCCAAGCACACTTGAAAAATACCTAGGAGTATAGACTACGTGAATCCTACATCTTGTGGTCCACTATGTCTCATGTAACATTTTGAAATACACTAATTTTCACACATATGATTCATTGTGTCTGTATGTGTGTGTGATGTAAAGTTCTCCAACACCCTGAAATACATGTGAGAGAAGTGCTGTACAGAGAGCAGAGGCACCGTTAGAAGGTGATGAAAAGGGAATCATTGAAGAGTCCCAATAAAGATTTCTAGATCCTGATGCACTGTAAGGTCATCATCTACTATGCTTTAAAACACAATACAATTGAATATATAATGAAAAATGCATTGAAGAATGATCTGTTTTGGCCATTGTTTTCCAAACTTTCTTGGGGGAGAACCTCCCCAAGCCCAAATGTAGTGGTCAGGCTCACTCGCTATGCTCCCATGGAAGGCTGGTCTGACAAAATTAGCCAGAGCTGCTTTGGGTTCCCAGTCCTGCCCTGTCTGTTGGATGCAATATTTGTTATGATCATAGTATGCAACTTAGAGAAAAAAACATATAGGCAGCACACGTTTGTAAACATTTTCCTCTTTAGAATAATGCAACTAATAAGGAATTGTTACCTGATAAGAAGTTTGTGTCTCTGTTCTTGACGTTCAAGATCAGTAAACATGGAATGTATGCTGACATCTCACCTTATAACCATATGGTGACATCCCTTCGGAAATTGAAATTAAGATTGTAGGAAATGTTGGTAAAAAATTTTTTGTGGTAGAGGCAATTGCGCCACTATTATTTCTGTTATGGATACAGATGTTAACCACATTGCTCTCACATACTAGTACAACCAGCGCTGAGTCAGATAAGGCATACCTTTGTGAGCATGGTTGTTAGTATAGTTCATACTAACATTTGTTTTTCCTATCAGGTCCTGTCCTACGAATACATTTTTATCTTGCACGTTTTCACCCCATTTCAGATAAATAAGCCACCGCAGCCATTTGTTTGCTTTATTCCACCCCATGTCTGGTTTGTCTGTGTGAAATCATGCACGAGCTGCCTTGCGGTTTCCAGGTCTTTTTTTCTTCCTGACTGCGAGCAGATTTATGTTCCCATTCTATCTCTATCAAGAGTCAGACTTTTAGGTTATTCAACTTAGTCTGATGTCTGTGAGGTTTCATTGGGAGTTCATTTAACCCACTTATTTCTCCCTGTAAATACCTCTTGATGGCTTCAATGTTGGGAAAGGACTGTACTTGAACAAGTTTTTAAGGCGATGTCTGTGATTGGTGACACAGTGCACTTACCCTCAATTTATAAGAAGGTTTTTAAAAAATCCCTGCTGCCCCAAATCCTTTAATCAAATCGACATGGATTTATGTCTTACATATGATAAATCTGGAAATGCTTTAATTGTTAATACTTCTGGTTTCAGTGATTGATTTCACAGTTAAAATTGTTTTTTCTTATTCGAGGGTCAGGAATGAAGCAAAGCCAAATTCTGAAAACCTCACCCAGCTATTCACTTCATATTCTTACTGCCTGCATGTACGAGTTTAAATTAAGTCCATATACCCTAATAGCAATATGTTCAGTATTATAATTCATTAAATAATGAGGAAGGGACAGGGAGATTAGAGGTCCAGTGTACAGTCTCCCTAAGTAGAACCCTTATCTATATTATGCGATCATTTTCTTCAGCCACTAGTGAGGGGATTCTCAACATACTTACAAGACACTAAGGATGTCTTAAATTTGATAGAGTTTATTAATTGTACTGGGGACGTACATGGTTTAATAACCCTTGATGTTGAGGCTTTATATACCAACATACCTCAGGAGGCCACCCTACAAGTTGTGGAAACTGCTCTCCGCGAAGGGTTGTATCCCGTCATCTACTCCAATTTCCTTTATCATGCACTATGCAACATTAGCTATGACTGAAAAACAATTTTCGGTTGAGGAACAATTTTTAAACCAGATCCGCGGTCCCTCAATGGGTAGTACATTTGCGCCGAGTTTAGCCTGTCTCTTTATGTACGATTTTGAAAAACAATTCATATTGCCATCTGCAAATCCTTTTCAAGGTTACATCAGGCTATGGCGGCGATATATTGATGATATCTTGATTGTGTGGCAAGGACCTTTAACTTATGTCAATCCATTTACTGAATGGATTAACACTCTTGACCCTTATTTGAAATTTACTTCTACAGTTTAATCAACACAATTACCTTTTTTGGACCTCATGATCAGCATTGACAACGGCAAACTATCTACATGCACTTACCATAAAACAACAGATCGTAACAGCTTGCTTCTTTATGACAGTCACCATCCTAAAAGTTTGCGTGACAACTTACCCCTCGGCCTGTTTCTACGCAGAAGACGCAACTGTAGTTCACCACAGGTTTTTGAGACACAAGCTAGTGACCGCCAGTGTAAACTTCTTGAACGTCATTATCCATCTAAAATTGTCAATCTAGCCCGCAAAAGGGCTAGAAATAACCATCGGGATGCTCCTCTGACAACGACTGAAAGGGATCCACAAACCTGCTTGACTTGTGTGTCCACATATACCCCTTTATCAAATAACATAAAAAAATTGATCAATAAAAGATGGTCTATTCTAGCTAGCGGCGGTACCTGCATACCAAAACCATTATTTGCATTCAAGCGAACCGCCAACATCAAAGATAAGGTGGTCCATACCCGCGCACTGGTTAAACGTGATAATTCTGTACAAACGATTCTGTGGGACCTTCCTCCAGTCGTGGGACATCATCCATGCGGCCAGTGCAACGTCTGCCCACTGACCAAACAACTGGAGACACTTGATTTAGATCCTATTGGAAGATGGCATCTCACAAAACACACCAATTGCAACACTTGCAATTGCATCTATATGACCACTTGTCCCTGTGGTCTACAGTATATTGGTATGACCACTAGACCAGTCAAAGTACGAATCAATGAACATCGGAGTAATACTAGGTGCGGGCGCGTTACTACCAAACTTTGTGCACATTTCGTAGAAACCGCCCACAACCCTGATGACTTATGCTGGGTTGTTTTGGACGCACCAAGAATCCGATCTAACATCCCACGTTACGTATTCAGGATCGAACAGCGTTGGGTCTTCAAACTGGGGACTAGTATACATGGGTTGAACGATGAGATACCATGGATTAGTCTCTCTCCGTAAATCACACTTGATCCTTTGATTGTGAACAATCACCCGTCAAAACGTGCCCTTTTTCTGACTTACATTCCTATAACCACTGCCCCTCAGCCACAATGAGGGGGTTTGAATTGGGCAACAGCTTTTTGAGCAGGGTACACCATTGTGAGTGAACCATTTTATTACCCATTATTTTGGCCTGAAATTATTATTGACATTAATCAGGTTGACATCATTTTCCGAATATTACTTCTTTTGACCCTTTTATTTACCACTAAATTGGGTGTTCTGTTGTTTTTCCCTTTTTTAATAATTTTTTTATTAATGTGCATAATAGCAATGAGACCCTGGTTACCCCTGCGATCTCTTGTGCATATTGGTAACTTTAGTCCTTTTTTTATGTCTGCAATACCTGATGGAGAGGTTTCCCCCTCCGTCTTCTATGTTATTTGTTCCCCTAGACGCGCGCAAGCCAGAAGACACTTTCACTTCCGCTTTTTTGCTGCGTCTAAAGTTGCTCCGACAGCGCTCCAGATTTCAGATTCGGGAGCACTGCCGGAGGGTAGGTCCTACAGCGTGAACCGTTTGCTTAATCATGAGTACCCCAACTCTGACATGTTTGCCGGCCGCATTATCCCTCTTGCGGCCGGCTACTTTATTTAAACCTGTCTTTTGGGTTTTTTCCCTTGAACTGCGGTATTTTAAGCCCCGTTCTTTTGCACGCTACAGTAATGGGCCCTAATTAAGATGAAACCTGCTATCTTAATTAAACCATAGAGGTTTGATGCTGCCAGTATGCTAAAGTCGATGCTCTTGGTAAATTTCCTTCCAGCCTTAACCGACCACACGGTTTAAAATACCATGATGCATTTCGCTTTGCTGACAATTTTTTTACGCTTCTTATCTGTTTCAGTGAAATTGGCTATTACGTCTCTACAAATGGATTGTTTTTACTTTAGCACAAATGTTATTTAGTTGCAGTATACTCTGGATAACTTTCTTATATTGTTTTGCAGATTGTTTGGGCTGTGGGTTGATGTAACATTGGGAGGTATGATTACTGTTCGAGATAGTAACTGCATCAGTCCTAGGCGTGTGCTTTCCCAAGGAGCCACATTTCATAATTGGGGATGGTAAACCTTCATTACAGTTCCTTCTACCACAGAGCACTGACTCCACTTATTCACACTGTTTGCCACGAATTGGGTAATTAACAATACTTTGGTTTTGTTATATACTAAATAAACCCTTGTTTTACAGGGCGACCTGCACTTTAAATTTTTGACCGGACATACAGTTGGCTTAAAGTAAGTGACTGTTTCTTAGTGTATTAACTAGGATGACATATTATTATCTACAGTTTTGGTTATAGAAGAAGTCGCATTTTTGGTCCTGATGAAGCGTCAATGGATCCGGCTGGACCACTAGATGCGAAACATGTTGACCCTAGATTAGAGGTTCTATGATATTTTCGGGCCTCTCATTTATTTTTTCTGAAAGTGACTGAGCATTACAACTCATACTTCACTTTCAACTTGTTTTTTTCCTTGGCCTACACCTTGTACTAGCTGAATAAATTGGTGATGTGAGTAGAGGTTTAGAGCCAATTTTAGTTTTTCCTCTCCTTATTGCTTAGTGTCTGCAGATAGGCATTGTCCACAACATAGTCAATCACGGCAGTCACTATTAAAGAACTCCGGCAAAGAGCCCCCTTCTGGGGAGCCTGTCAGACATTGCAGTGCCATTCTGACGAGGAGCATTCCCGATGATGAAGCATGACATCCATTGGGATGTGTGAGGGCTCTTGCTCCTAAAGAGTTAGGTCTCCCTGCTTCTTTATTTTGGAACAGTGTACTCTATGTTTTTTGTCAGTATTATAATTCGTCATCCAAGAGGATATAGAAAGCATGAAGGCTGGAATCAAATCCCAATCAATGAATGGGACATTTTTCCAATTAATGTGAATGAGATGCAGAAACAGCTTGGCTGAAACAGTCACTCCCTCAATAATGCCGATTTAAAAAAATTATTTTCTATGAATAAACATTAGGACTCCAGAATACAAACTACGCTTACTTTTATTCGAAGACATAAAAACATAATATATAATGGCAACCGGGTTATAAATGTTTACCTTAGCCCCATACCGTGCCATATTTTCATTTCCTTCCATCTAAATGATATTGGGAGCTATGCTAATAAACTCGTACTTGTCTCTGGTGTAACAAGCAGATGATTAATTTAATCAGAAAACTATTTACGAAATATTTACTTGCTGTCTTACATGCTCATTTTATATACTATCATCTTTATCTATAGTGGCAGAGATCCTGAACCATCCAAAGCACAACTGCAATAGTTGTCTTTACCACCTGCTGAAAACAAGGGTGAAGGCACATTGCCTTCAGAGAGTAGATATACTGTTCACTGACAGATCAAAGTGTGAGTCACATCCAAGGAAGAGACCTTCTTACTTTTGTCAATTGGCCCTCCTCCCAGCCCTCAAGGTCCCTAACATCAACAAGTGCTTAAAAGCTGGATTTCATAAATAATGCTCCACTGAGGATTAACACCTTTGCATTGACACTTCTAACTCGTTGTTCTAAATGCAGATTTGGTGGTAGCTTCTGTGTATGTTATATTGAATATTTCACTTCGTTGAAACTGGTTGATCAAATTAATTTGTGACAGAAACTTAGAAAATGGAGCCCTAATCAATTGTTATTGAATTTGATAACAGAAATACACACAGACACCTGGGTGCAGATCAAACTCTCATCTTTAAAAGGGCTCCCAACCAAGACACTAACTGAACAATTGATTGAAATAGGGGTGTATACTTGCCCCCTACTTCTTTCATTAAGATAACTAACTTTTCCAAAGCACTCACTCAAGCTCCAAAATTGTGTAATGTGAAAATTTCACATCTAGCATACACGGATGACCTGGCGAATTATTGCAAAAATTCTTAGACCAACTCAATAAGTACCGTAATTTTTCTTACCTAAGTGTTAATCTCACTCAAAAAAATAATGATATGATCTAGAGAACATAAATCATATAGATGCAGGATAGACAACAACCCCTTTGAAAATGCCCATGGCTCTCATCCTCAATTATGTTTTAAATAATTAACAAATTGTCCCTCAGGCCGTTCTCAACCTTAATAGGTTGGATTGCATTTCCCAACATGTCTGTGACCTCCATTTACTCCCTGTATAGCACAACATGATGTTCAAAGTAATTCCTTTTGCCTATGACAGGGTCTATGGTATTACCCCTATTTTTTAAACAACAGTTCAATTACTATTATTTTTATGTCGGCATTACTTAAGGTGACTTCTTTAGAGGTGATAGAGGCTAAAAGGTAGCTTTATTTTTGTGATGACCCTCGCTGTTTGGAATGCATTCACCTCTGCCCTTAATACAGTTCCTTGTTGAATGGCATTTATTTAAAAAAAAAACGTAAAAAATAAATACGTGTTCTTGCTAAATTGTACACTATATGTCAGTTTAGTCATTAGAGCTGAGAAACCTAAAGGGGTTTTTGTTTTGTATAGAAGGCATATGCCACACCATACCATACTATACATACCATACCATACCATACATACCATACATTACCATGCCATACCATACCATGCCATGCCAAACCATGCCATAATATACCATGCCATGCCATGCCAAACCATACCATACCACATCATACCATACCATACCGTACCATACCATTAATAATATTTAGCCACATACTGGTATCAATGAAGTGAAACTTTTCCCCATACAGTGTTAGTATGTGATTAACTTGCAAAACAATACTGCAACATAATGTGCTGATATAGGCCACATAATTTGCCTTCTCTTTCCAAATGGTTTGAGGATAATTTGGTCCTGAGTTGCTGCATAGGTTCAGTGGCCCTGAGTGTAGGGTGGGGCATAGCTTGGCAGAAGACCAAAGATGTGACCCACTCATCCTCTTGCTTTCTCCCACCAAATCCTTATTCAACCTGATTTCGACTTAAACACCTTTGCTATTCCTTACTATCTCTATCTTGACCTACTGACAACCTCCTGACAACCTCCTGGTCAGCGTCTGCTGCCCTCCCCAGCTCCTCTAGCTGCTGCTCCTGCCTCTAACCTGGGCCGAACTGAGAGTCTCCTGACTCTCAGTTCGAGGCCCTCCTCCACCCGCAGGCTCGTCCCTGCACCTCATCCCTGGTGGTCTAGTAGCCTTCACAAGTAAGTATTTTCCTTTCCTTTTCTTCTCTCTGTCGCTCTTTTCACTCTTGCATTTTATGCCTTTTTCTTCTATCATTTGCCTTTTCTTTTCTTCACTCTGTTGCTTTCACTCTTGCATTTTCTGCCTTTTTCGTCTATCACCCCTTGCTTTTCCCTAGTGCTTTTTCCTTTCTCCCCTCTTCCTCTGCCCCATCCCCCCTGTGAAGTACCTTTCCCACCCTCCCACCTCCCAGATGACTGCTCCTCCCACCCCTTCTTAATGGCATCCGCAGCGCTGTGAGAGGGCAACTGCACTGACCTCCTGGTCACCTCCTCCTGCTGGCACACTCTCTGCAAACTCCGGAAGATCTTCAGATGGATCCCAGCCAACTGTCCCAGGACAGTCACCCACGCCTTAGTCATGAGTAAGCTCGACTACAGCAATGCCCTCCATGCTGGCACCTCAACTAGGAACATCCAAAAACTTCAACTCATCTAGAACACCGCCAGACTCATCCTGGACCTCCCTGGCCGAGAACACATCTCCCAACACCTGAGGATCCTCCACTGGCTACTGGTTGATTAGCGAATCATCTTCAAGCTTCTCACCCACACGTACAAGGCCATACACAATGCAGGACCAGCCTACCTGAATCACCACATCTACTTCCACACCCCGCCAGATCCCTCTGCTCCACCCAGATGGCCCTGGCCAACGTCCCTCGCATCCGCAAAACCACCGCCAGAGGACAGTCTTTTACCTACACTGCAGCAAAGAGCTGGAGCAACCACCCCCTGTACCTCAGACAAAGACCGTCACTCACCATCTTCAGAAAGAACCTCAAGATGTGGCTCTTTGGATGAGGCTCCACCCGTGCCTTGAGACACTCATGGTTGAGTAGCCGCGCTTTACAAATACTGATTGTTTGACTGTCTTCAGCAACCAATTCTGCACAGATTGCTGTCCTGGTCAGCAAGGTCTCTGGTCACTTTGGGTGCTTTTCTTCTGGTGAAGCACTGCCTCTTAGTCTTTCCAATGTCCCCCAATGTCTGCAGGAGGATCTCACTTTAGAGGCTTGGTTGTACATTGGTTGAAGTGGCCATGGAGATGGTGCCTCTCACTGTTGTGGCTGGAAATCCTGACTGCTAGGGGTTCCCAATACCGACTGCTCCCATACTGTCACATATCATGCTTTGAACATTCAACCACTCACTGTTTCTAGATCAGATATCACTTTGTGACTATCCCATTGTAGCTTAGCTCCTGATGTGTTGGCTTGACTGTGTGCCTTGGAGGTAGGCACTGCTGTCCTTGAAACCTATCCTGTAAGTCCAGTACGGGCCTGACTGTCCTGCACTCGGAACATGGGATCACAATGTTGTTGGTCTGGTTCAGTATCCTAAAGCATGGCCCCTAAGGTACTCTAAAAGTTCCCTTCTCTCTTGGCCTTCAGAGCGAACTTGAGCAATGAAGTAACACAGATGTATGTATGTATGGATGAATGAATGAACAGATGGATGGATTCTTCTACACTGTTGCAGGCCCAGTGTGAAAACACAACCTTCCCCTGGGTTGGCATTACTACTGCAGCCCCCGTGATAAGCTAGCTCATAGCTGGGCTGACCAGGAGCTAGCCCCCTCTTCTTCTTCACACTTCGCCCAGTGACTAGTGTGTTGGGAATCAGCGGCGCTAGAGATTTATCGTTCCTGTCCACTGCAGTATTGCTTGCTTAGATTGCAGCCTTCTATAAAATGTTGCCGGTGACCCTTACCATGCTAATCTGACTCTTCCTGATATCTAAAGTAAACCAAATAAAAACTACTGAACCAGAAGAACGATGTCTGTAGGTTGGCATCAGCTAAGCTGATCCTATTTCTTCTTTTCGGGTTATGGTGTTGTTATTACCATAACTGACACCTAAGATACTTGATCTTCTTTTAATGTATCTTTAACTAGCTATTTTTGACACGCTCTTTCTGCTATTGATTGAACTCTACCTCTGGTGTTCAGGAGAGGTGCAACACTTTACATTTGACATGAAAGGCGGCAGGATATATATATGGCTGTCTTAGGAATTGGTGTAGATATATATGAACAAGCAATATGGGATACCTTGACCAAATCTTCCTCACAAACACAAATAGAAATTGACATAGATATTGTGATATCAGGTTTGTACTTCAGTGTTAATTAGATCTGAATTCATTCAGGACTTCGAATATTACAGCTTGTCTCTCAATTGCTGTTGACCAATCACAACTGGAGGTTAGAAGAGTCCGTGTATCAAGCACAATAGTTATAAATGAGGGTCCAACCAGTCCACAACGGGGTCATACTGAGACTAAATCTGTTCCTCTATAATAAAATGAATGAACAGCGTCATCACTACACGGACAAAATAGGTCCCCGGTTGAGCAGGATATCAGTAGTAAAGTGCTTCAGCACAGGAAATTTCTGGTAAGCCTCTAGTGGTATGAAGGAGGGGTACTTCACATAAAAAATAATGCATCAAGCTGCTAAGCGGGAAGCAGATAAAAGATGGTAAATGAAACAGTTCTAAATAAATAAAGTAATAATGTAATTAACTTAAATTACCCCTGCCATTAAAGTCTATTTAACTCTGTAGCTATTTGATGTCTTCATTTACCAGGTCTTGGTCTAGCTGAATATAGATTAAAAATAATGATGGGGAACTGGACCTGACATGTTCTTGATATAATATCTCATTACCTGGATTTTACGGTAGTTGTAATGGTAATTCAGATTCAAATTCATTAAGGTCTTTTTGGTGTTTAATGTTCAGCTTAATAAAACAGCACATTATTTGTTTAGGATAATATCTCTATTAATCTGTATAAATCTGGGAACGGTGTTGTTTTGTGTATGCACTACAAGCGAGATTCTATAAACATAGTATTGCATTGTGTAACACCAACTTGAAAAACATTCTATTAAGATATTGACAGCACTCTTGCTCTATATTCCACCACTATACATACCATACCATACCATACATACCATACATTACCATGCCATACCATACCATGCCAAACCATGCCATAATATACCATGCCATGCCATACCATACCATACCATACCATTAATAACATTTAGCCACATACTGGTATCAATGAAGTGAAACTTTTACCCGCACAGTGTTAGTATGTGTTTAACTTGTAAAACAATGACTGGGTGGTGCTTTGATCATGGAAATCGTTTTATATGTATCAGTTTTAAACTGGAAACCCTTTTCTTGGCCCTTTATGATATCGAATGGAATTATCGAATAACTTGTGATTTTGTAGTTTTCGCTCATTTTTAATGTTAGTTTGTTTTCATTTTCTATAAAGTGTTTTTAATGATATTATGCAATTATTTAAGCCAAACTATATAATTTAGCCAATTAACCATCCAATAACCACATAAAATCTTGATGCCGTTCTTTTTAAATGTTTTATATAGTGCAGTGAGCTGCGATAAATATCGGAACACTTCGGCAAGAACATTGTATTGAGCACTCTGCCTCAAGCGTGAGATGCATTACACAGATTACGGTGTGGTTTACAAACGCGCAGGGTGCGTACAATAAGTGAAACAGAAATGACGGAGACACAGCGTTTTTAAAGGAGGAACTGTTGTAGTAAGTTATCTGCCAGGAATAACAAAGGTTTTTTTTTCAAGTGATGTTTGGGAGGTAGATGAAATCCCCAACTGCAAATTTGCCACTAACCATTAGACCACATATGCTTTCCCTAAAGCTATGACCCAGAAAAGGAGACATCTCCACAAAAAAATGCTTAAAAATACACATTGGTGGCCTAATCAGCTTCTTCTATATTATATCTTCACCCCGTGGCCAAAGGAGAGATTTTAGTGTAATAATGTTCTCAGAAATACCAACACTGCAAAGTTCTTACACATTCTGAGGCCTATTCGCGTACTGTAATTTATAGTATGCTTAATAGTACTACAGAAGTACTACTTACGTACTAGAAATACTATTAACAAACCTACAGGCCCTATTCACAAACTGCAAGTTGTAATGCAGTCAGTGGCACAACACAAGTACTACTCACTTACGCTCAAAACGCTGTTCACAAACCTACATGTGGAGGTCTCTGCCTCAGCCTCTGTCCACATGTAGGAATGAATTTTTGTAGCAAATATAGGGGGGATGGGTAGAGTCTGAAAAATGGTGTCTAAATGGGAAGGCTTTAGAGAGGTTAAGGGAGGGTAATTAATGTGTTTAGGGAGGGACATCTACCCCTAAACATGAGTAAGGCAATTCCTATTTACAAGATGCACTTCTATAGTTACTACAGCCAAAATGACTTGAAGCACTTGGCAGTGTACTCCATCTCTAACCTGGAGTATGTCTAGCCCTACATATGGCCAACCACTGGTACTGCAACACCCTTCAATAGAAAAATAGATAAATGTATTTCTACTTTTTATTAAAATATATATATATAGTCCTATGCATTTTGCTGTACAGATGGGTACACCGGTTTTGTTTTGATATATATATATATATATATATATATATATGGATATATGTAATATACTCTATATATGTAATTTCATTTTTAAATAATTCTATATTATAAACAATAGAATTTATTTTAAACCCTGCAGGGTTGGGGACCCCGTCAATGGAGTTTTGTTGTGTGGATTATTTGGAGGGGGCATGTCCCGCTTGCCTGTCTGCCAAACTAAAGATTTAACCTGTGAATAATGTACACACAGACGAGTAAGGGAGAAGAGAGAGGGATTTTCTCCTCCTTCACCATTTCGAACGCTTACGAGTAAGAGATAATAATGTACTGTTCATGGCAGCATTTATGAAAATGAGGGTTGCTGGACTTTGAAAGCTCATTTTATTTTAAAATTAATTGCACATGATCACCTTCTCTGAGACATTTTGCACCTGATCAAAATATGAACTTTAATTTAAAATTGTGGTGAAGAGATGCTATTGAAGTAATATAACGTGAGTGTGCCACAATTTAGTAATTTGATGACATGAGGGGTGCATTCTGGGATTTGAAGTATGTATACATTTTCTTCATCTGTGTTTGCATTCAACTGCTCTCCTGTGAACAATTTTTTTTTGCAAAAATGCTCCAGGCAGGAATGATTTTCTGCTATTTCATTATGAAATAAACTCGTGCCAGATTGGAATCGGATGGCTTCTCATTTTGCTTTTTTTTGGATAAACGTAACGAGATGCTCCAGACCCGTTATGAAGTCGCCCTGCAGGGCTGAGGGTTCCGTCAATGGAGTTTTGCTGTGTGAATATATATATATATATATTATCATAATAAATCAAAATACACATTTTACTGTAGGTGTTCTTTAAAATAAATGTTTAAAAATAATTTCAATTTTGTTTGGTATATTTAAGTACATCAATTAAATATTTAATTTACAGTGAAGGTAATAGTGCTGTAGCACTTTTTTGTTTCAGATTTTCACCTTTTAAAGTTTTACAGACTATTTAACTCTTCCCCATACTTTACCATAGGGAGATCTCTGCCCCAGTGGCAGAGACCACCACCGCCAATGTGTGAAAAGTTACATCTGGTTTCAGGTGGGAAGACATGCAAATCTAACTTTTGTAGTAAATTTGCACCTGCAAATGGTGAACAGTCAAAAGAAGTACATTTATTACAAAGTGTAAGAGTAAACTTACATGGGTAAATATACTGAAGCATAAGTTTGGCGTTGTGGATAGCCCCGAAAAAGTGTTCATCTTAGACATTTCACCCCGTCCACCACTTCCACAACTTGCGATTAAGTTAGTTGGATATTGGTGAAGTTAGAGTTTGATGTTGTTCTTGTTTCTTGTCATTTCATTTCGGATTAAGAAGAGGTGGAAGACACTGGAGTAATTCGCAAAGGTTAACCTATATGTGAGTAAACACAAATGTATAAGTTGTATGAAAGTAATGATTTTTTTATGGCATCGTAGATCCATAGGACTTGGACACTGGGTTTCCCACTCTGTAGGACTGATGTATTTTTATGTCTCTTCCTTAGAGAAACATGGTAGTTAAGGTCACCCTGTGAATTTCTTCTTTGTGCATTTCTAGTGGCCTCTAGCTAGTCAGGTAAGTAGAACTGGATGGTGAAGGACCAGGGCGTGGATACTTTGACACAGAGTTTTCTTTATCCAACTTCAGTTGGTTCAGTGTATTGGGTGATAGTTTTTCAATTTTTTCCTCATAATACATGATTCTTCTCCCCTATTTTTTGGCGTTTGTGTATGTTTATCCTTTATTAGGATGTTGGTCCTTATTGGAGCATACAGAGGCCTGTTAAGTGGATGGTTTTGAGTTGTATGTCTTTTGAATGTGCTTTTGTGTGCATTGAATTGGCATTCTGCCACAGACTTCATCAGATATGTGTCCACTTTTCATTTCTGTGCACTGAAGAAGGTGGCTCCCACTGTGGCGCTCCACCAAAATGCTCATCGGCGCAACATGGGGCTGAAAGGATCATCATCGGTACTTGCATTATGTACAAACTCTGTTGATAGAGGACCATCAAATTAAAGATGCATTGGGAGTTAAACGGTTATAAATACTTAATTTCCATATCATTACTTATGAACAGATTTAGACAGCTTTATTTGTGAGATTCTTATTATATTGGTGATCTTGATTTTTCCCTACTTGCTCGTTTTTCAGGGTCGAGCCTGCAAGTGCATGTGCTAGTGCAGACGTCTCGGTTGCAAGACTCTGTTGTGTTCAGTAGAAGGCTTGGAGCCTGCCTGTCACTCACAATTTGTTGGTTTGCGTGCACTCTTCTTCATAGCCTCATAATTCATGAAGGCATGCCTAGCATCACTCCCGTTTCTCTTTGTGGAGCAGGGATCAAGCACTAATTGATGCAACTTAATTAGTGCCCGTCCACTGCTCCTTACATTATAGAGGTACTATTTGTTGTTTTTAACTTCAAGTGCCCGCAAACAGAAGGCTTGTTTGTGACTGGTAAAAACATACCCAGAAGGCACAAAATTGCAAAGTTTCATTTTTTAAAGCTAACTTTATTTTATTTTGCCAAGTTGGCTTTTCTCAGTTTCTTCTCATGTTCTCTTTTGTTTTTGCTCGTGGGCGCTGTTGTCAAAAGATGACAGTTACCTTGTTTGAAATATGCAAGACCTATTGTATTGCAAAGGCTTGTATATTGTGGGTGACTTGTAAGGATGTGTGTGGTGTTTAGTATAGAGTGGTAGTATGGATGTGGGTATGTTGAGCAAATTTTTTAGTAACTTTGTCTGTTTCCCCTATTAAATGAATACAACATTAGTTGATTGACTAAACAGGATTTGTGCAATATAATATTGTGTATAAATTAGAGAACAAGTTTTTTTTTTTTATATTCGGCTCATTTATCATTTTGATTGTGGTGCAAATAAAATGTTTATAATTCTCTTGTTTATTGTTGCCTTGCATGTACGTCATATGTGAAATGAAAGCCATAGGTGAGTGTGATGAGAACACCGCAGTGGATGTTGTATTTCTATAATAAGACATATGCCAATTTCTCATGGTTTGAGCAATTTTCTATCACCATTCTCTCCTATCAACTTATGCCTGCCAAGAACCATACTGTTAGAAATGGGGTCTTTGGTTGGCAGTCAGGTTACCCCCTGTCCAAGCAAAGACCCTCACTCTGGTCAGGGTAATGGAGAATCACACTCAGTTAACCCCCGTTTACCCCCTTGGTAGCTTGGCATGAGCAGGCAGGCTTAACTTCAGAAGCAATGTGTAAATTATTTGTACCAACACACACAATAATACAGTGAAAACACTACAAAATGGACACCACACCAGTTTAGAAAAATAGGCAATATTTATCTAAATCAAACAAGACCAAAACAACAAAAGTCCAACATACACAAGTTAAAATATGAACTTTCAAAAGAATAAGGGGGTTATTCTAACTTTGGAGGAGGTGTTAATCCGTCCCAAAAGTGACGGAAAAGTGACGGATTTACCACCAGCCGTATTACGAGTCCATTATATCCTATGGAACTCATAATACGGCTGGTGGTATATCCGTCACTTTACCGTCACTTTTGGGACGGATTAACACTCCTCCAAAGTTAGAATAACCCCCTAAGAGTCTTACTCCATAGAAAACAATGAAAACGATGATTTTGCACAAAGCACCTGGTTAGCGTAAAAAATAAAGCTGCATGGTTGAGTGTGCATCGGAAAAGGCAGCGATGCGTTGATTCTTTCCTCGCAAGGGAGGCCGTGCGTCATTTCTTCTCTGGTCGGGTTGCTGAAGCATAGTTTTTCTTCCATACAGTAGAGTGATGCGTCAATTTCTGTACGGGGCACCTCGAACCTGTGCAGAGTCGGGTTGACTTTGACTCCCAGGGACTATACGTGGAAAATCCTGTTGCACAGTGTTAGAAAACCATGCTGCATGTGGTTTGCGTCATTATCAGCAGCTGCAAGTGGGTGTTGCATGCATTTCTCCAGCCACAATGCGTTTATCTCCCAGCCGTGATGCAGGTGGAGCGTTGATTTTAGCCGCTAAGCCAAAGGCGCATTGTTTATCAGTTGCGTTGCAGATGGTGTGTCAAACATTTCCCTGCACAGCATTCCGTGCATGGATTTTCAGCTCTTGGTCTGCCAACTTCACCTTTCAAGGGCCCAAGAACTGGATAGGGCACCACTTGGCAGGGCAGGAGTCTCAGCAGAGGGTCCAGGTGCTGGAAAAGGAAGTCTTTGATGGCCCTGAGACTTCAAAACAGGAGTAAAGCTCAGTCCAAGCCCTTGGAGATTCTTCTCAAGCAGGAATGCACAGCAAAGTCCAGTCTTTGCCCCCTTTCACAGGCAGAAGCAGCAACGGCAGGATAGCACAACAAAGCACAACAAAGCACGAGCAGCACTTTTCCTCAGCTCTTCTCCTTGGCAGAGGTTCCTATTGAATCCAGAAGTGATCTAATTTTCAGGGGTTTTTGGGTCCACCACTATCTGATAGAAATCTCTGTTGTTCACAAGATCCTGCCTTGCCCAGGCCAGGACCCAGACACACACCAGGGGGTTGGAGACTGCATTGTGTGAGGGCAGGCACAGCCCATTCAGGTGTGAGTGACCACTCCTACCTCTACTCTAGCAGAGATGGCTTATCAGGATATGCAGGCTTCACCCCAGTTCTCTTTGTCTCACTGTGTAGAGTGGATTCACAAACAGCCCAACTGTCAAAATGACCCAGCCAGGGAATCCACAAACAGGCAGAGTCACAGAATGGTTTAAGCAAGAAAATTACTACTTTCTAAAAGTGGAATTTTCAAACTCACAATCTAAAAAACAACTTCATTAAAAGCTGAATTTTTAAATTGTGAGTTCAGAGACTCCAAACTCCACATTTCTCACTGCTCTCAAAGGGAATCTGCACCTTAATAATATTTAAGGACAGCCCGCATGTTAACCTATGAGAGAGATAGGCCTTGCAACAGTGAAGACTGAATTTAGCAGTATTTTACTGTTAGGACATGTAACACACATCAGTACATGTCCCACCTTTAACATACAGTGCACCCTGCCCAGGGGGCTACCTAGGGCCCACCTTAGGGGGGCCTTACATGTATGAAAGGGGAAGGTTTAGGCCTCGCAAGTGGGCACACTTGCCAACTCGAACTGGCAGGTTTACAACTGCACACACAAACACTGCAGTGGCAGGTCTGGGCCATGTTAACAGGGCTACTAATGTGGGTAGCAAACCCAGTGCTGCAGGCCCACTAGTAGCATTTGATTTACAGACCCTGAGAACCTCTAGTGCACTTTACTGGGGGCTTACTAGTAAATAAATTATGCAAATCATTGATAAACCAATTACACATACATTTTACATAGGAACACTTGCACTTTAGCACTGGTTAGCAGTGGTAAGGTGCCCATGGCATCAATAATAGCAAAAACAGAGTCCAGCACACATCGGCAACCTGGGAAGCTGAGGCAAAAAGTTAGGGGCGACCACACCAAGGATGCCAAGTCTAACACATACACTTTAAACAAGTGATCTCACATTCAGCACCCCACTGCAGTAAACAGCTAAGTGGACTATGACCAAAAGAAATACCATAAGGGGACCCACCGACCTGTTCAAAGCTGGCAGCTTACTGAAAATCATAAACTACAGGGCTATCTTTAACGCCTTTCATAAATCACACTGCTAAGTGCTGCTACACATAACATGATAACCACAAGTGGCTATTATGCACAACATGGAAATACTTCCCACATAGGATCAAATACAAAGTCAACATCCTTCCAACCATACACCCTCCATGATAGTCAAGCCCTTCAATGCCTCTCATGGAGTATTTATTTATTTATTGATGTATTTATTTATGCATTTTCATATAACACATACATTATCTGGAGGTGTCACAGCGCTATACAATAGAGCAAAGTCTGTTACATGTTAAGTTTATAGTAATATGGTAGTAGATGACAAACTACTATGGTTACTCATGTTGAGAGTTACGTGTTTATAAATTAAATATTCAATACAGATTACATATTTAGAAAAGTTAAAGCGATTAGGGTGGCACAAATACATATAACATATTTACAGAGCTAAAGCAGAAAGGTTGTTGTATCTCTCAATAGTGTTATGTAACAGTCACGGTCACGCCATAAAATGGAAGGGTTTATGCCTCGTGAGGAGCTTGGCGAGGAGTGGTATTGAGAAAAGTGTCTTTGGAAGAGAAGAGTTTTAAGATCTGTTTTGAACTTCCAGGAAGAGGTGGTGGTGCGAAGGTTTGGAGGTAGCATGTTCAAAATTCTATTTGCATTACCTGAGAAAGATTGCACCATAAATCTATTCCTTTCGAAAGCTGGAGGTTTGAGACGCAGTTTTTCAGCATTTCATGAAGGGTTAGAGCCACCTGAGATTTTGAGTTTGTTTGCTCGGTAGCAAGTGGTTGAAGTGTAAATGGCTTTATGGGTGATACAAGCAGTCTTGTATATGATCCTGCTTTCAATAGGAATCCAGCGAAGAGTTATCAACATTGGTTTGATATGGTAATTTCTTTTGGCCCCGTAGATAAACATGCAGCAGAATGGATAATTGATTTTAAAGGTGGGTGGGTCTTGGGGAGGTGTACAAGCAGAGAATTATAATAGTCCAATCCGAAGATTACCAAAGATTGGACAAGAGTTTTCAGGTCTTGTTCAGGAATGTAACGTCAAATTCCCAACACAAGGTGCAGTTGGAAGTGTGCATTCTTGGCCATTGTGTGGATTTGGGATTGGTGGTTAAGTATTTTGTTCAGGCTGATACCTATGGATTTGGCACTGTCAACGATGGTAGGTTTACTGTTAAAAATGTTCAGGTTATCCATCCATGATTGAACAAGAGGTGGAGAGTTTGAGATAGAGATAAGAAGGAATCCAGTTTTAGAGGGATTCAGTTTTAGGTGATGAGACGTCATCCATTCTTGGGTGGAGTTGAGGGTGGTGGCAAGAAGTGAGATGTTGCATGTGGAGGGTAAATTGAGGTGGAGTTGGGTGTCATCAACATAGTGGTGATAAGAATCCCGGCCTTTTGTAATAGGGCTCCTAGCAGTCCACTGTAAAGGTTATATAGGGTTAGAGCAAGGATAAAGCCTTGAGGAACACCTTGATCCACAACCTTTGGTGTTGATAGTTTGTGTGGTACACCTTCAATTCCCATCCTTTGTTTCAGTGTAAGAAGTGTGCAATGGTTTACAGTATCAAGGACGGTAGAAAGGCCAAGAAGGATCAGGAGGCAGGAGTTCCTTGAGTGTAGGACTTGAAGGGGATTGTCTGTAACCTGTAGCAGTGCTGTTTCGGTGCAGCAGCCTTGATTGAAGTAGGACTGGAATTTATCTAAAAGGTTGTTGTCCTTGAAATGTTGGGTGAGTTGCTCCGCAACACATCTTTTAGTGATTTTGGTGAGAAAAGTGAGGTTGGTGATAGAGTGGATGTTGTTAAGGTCATTCACATCAGCAGGGGATTACCTTACTAATGGCGCCACCAGATCACTAGTGAAGGCATCAGAAATTGATCCTTGGCTGAGGAAGAGGTTAACCAAATTTGTCTAGTAGGGGAGCTTGTGGCTTTAGAGGTCTATCACAATGTCGCATGGGATAGGGTCTAGTGAATGGTTCGAAGGTTTGGTTTTCAAGATGTTCTTGAGGAGGGTATCCCCAGTGATGGTGTCAAAACTGTAGCAGGAGCCTTTGGATTTGCATACTTCATGTGGGGTTGGATGTGTATCAGGATCAAGGAGCGATTTAACTTTTGCATCGAAGAACCTTACAAATTCTTTTGCTTTCTTGGGTGGATGGTCAAATTTGATGGCTGAAGATGAGCAGGGGTTTGCTGGTTCTTGCTTAGGTCAAGGAGTTTTTTAGTCTGTTCTTGACAGAGTCGAGGAGAGTTCTGAAATTATTTGATGTTTCGCTAATATGTTTGTGATAACAGGGTCATGCGTATTGGAGGTATGGGAGATTATAGATAGAGGGTAACTGTCTACCTTTCTTCTCCAGGATTCTTAGATTTTTCCTTTCATCATAGAAGGACTTACTAAATTCTGGGGCAGAGGGTGTGGGCCTTTTCTTCTTGCTTTTGTAGTGGTGCTACATTGTCTATCAAGACAGACTGTTGAAACACTGAGCAGTCAAGTAGTTCAGAGTATGGGGCTGATAACTGGTAGTACCTTTTTAGCGGTGTTGCCTAGAGTGTTGAGGTTGATGTTCTTTGTGTTGCGAACAGGTAGTTAACATTTTTAGTTAGCCTAGGATTACAACATGAGACAGGTGAAGTGAGAAAGGGATGAGAAAGCGGTCATACCAATCTACTGGTGTGGGATCATCTACTCTAAGCAGCTCATATTTTGAAATAATAAGGTGAAGTGTGGAGCCACTGGAGTGTGTTTGTTTAGAATTGTGTGGTAAAAGTAATTTCCCAAGAGAAATGGGCAAGCTTGTTAGCAGTCGAGTCTTCTGAGTTGCCACAGTGAAGATCAAAGTCTGCTAGGAGGACCAGTGTATCACTTTGTTAAGATTGGTCACTTGCAAAGTCAATGAATTCCTCAGTAAAGGCAGAGTAGTCACCTGGTGGGTAGTCAATGGCGTTAATCCTGGTAGACTAGTTGTGCTGCACAGGAAGGTCTAGAGTAAGGAATTCAAGTTAGAGAAAGAGCTTCTGGTGGTTTCCTGCAAAGAAGGAGGTTTCTGATGATGGCAGCAAAGCTTCCCCTCTCATTTCTGATAATGTAATAGGGGGGAGCAGAAGTTTGAGAATGGCGTGACAAGTGTCATTGAATCAAGTCTCATTGAGGATTAGTAGTAAACTTCGTAAAAATATTGTAATCTCTGCTTTAGTGGATTATTACAATCTCATTTTACTGTATCTCATATTTCTATAGTATCCTGTTTAATTTCCTTTGTGTTGTTTTATTCTCTTGAAACTCAGTATATTTTAGCTCCATCTAATAACCTTTGAATTCTTACACTCCTAATTCTGCTTTTTTTGTCCTCACTGCTCCACAGGATCGACGTGCCTTTCTCAAAATCTTTTAGTTTACTGCCTTTGAACCTATCCTTTGGAAGTCTTTACTTATTAGGTGAAACTGTCTTTAACTTGGATCTCTCTAGAAATCCCATTAAAATACAATAGTTTTGCTCTTGCTGTCTAGTTGTCTACTGCCGTTAAGTTATGATGTTGTAGCAACACTTGTGATAACTCTAGCTAATTTATAGCTTTCATGTATATTGTTGCATTCTGATTTCTATAACTCTTGTAAACTGTTTTGGATATAGGCTTAGCCACAGAATAACAATAAAATGTGTCATTGTTAACTTGGCAGAAATGTGTGTAAATGCTAGAGCTTACTATAGTGATGAAATAGTTAATCATGTCCTGTTCAATTAAAATGGTGGAATGCCTTCTGTCTCTCTGCGACTGGTGAAATAGCATAACAAATCACAAACGGTATTTCCTTCACTTCTGCAGATGAATAGCCTTATATTTGTGAACACTTAGGGTAGCACACACGTACACTGAGTCAGTCTATGCCTTATATGTATGTGGTTTATTTACTACCTACTTTATTTTCTAAAATGATCTAGGGCAGGGATCCTTAACTTGCGATCCTTGGAGCTCTGGGCATCTGTGGAGCCTTTTCAGGGGGTCCATGACTGTTTAGTAAACTAATAATCTTAGCTGATTAATAAAGTAAATCCACATATAAAATAAAATCGAAATTGAAAGTTTTACAAATGTTTAAATGTGAAGGAATTAGAAAATCAAACTAAGGGCTTTATTTTAGATTTTTATAGATAAGATTTACTCAGTCAGGGCAATGAAGTAACACGCTCCATTGTCCTGAGGGAGCACATGCCTGCCAAATTTAGAGATGCCCACTGACTCAGTGGACATCTCCTGCATTGTCAGGAACCGCGGTCACAGCAGTTCCTGTCAATGCGTTGAAAGATTGAAGGACAGCTCTGTCAACCTGAGGAAGCAGTACTAAAAAGTTTCTCCAAAGTGGGATTTTGTTTTTGAAATTTAAAAAAGCAATGACGCCCGTGTCCATGGGACTTTGTGGTTTGGTGGTTAATTTGCCATTTTTACTGCCCCTTAATGCCTGGTTTCACCTGGAAGTGATGGACAGTGAAAATTTGGCATTTGTTCACCCAATATATATAGGGCTGGTGGACAAGTGTCAAGACCCCCATAGGCCTGTACTCTGTTGGGCTATAGGTGGTTTTGTCAGTGGTTTCTGCTTCGAACATACTGAAGGTCCATTCAACTCTAAATAAGGCAGGCAGTCCTTTGGCAGCGAGCGTACTCGGTTGCCTTTGCGATGGAATACCATCTCCACCAAACTTTAAATCGGGACCCGAATAGGTGTACTTATCTTGATTTGTGGGAACAGCACAAGTACATCAAATAGAATTTAGTATGGATGATTGGTGACCTATGTTGAAGCAGCACTAGTATTCACTGACAAAATGAGAGCAAGAACTAGCAGCAAAAAGATAAAGTGATATCATAGAGTCTAGCATATCAATTCATCTTTTTAAAAAAAATCTAAACTTTGAAAAACTATAACCTTTCGATTAAAACTTTGATATTTCCATACTTATTTGTGAATTCAATAACGTGCCCTTGATTATGTTATGTCATCATTAATGTTATCAGTGATGCCTTCAATGAAGTAATTTGAGATATCATCTTGATGGCATCAATGATGTAATTTAATGTGCCACAAGTGATGTAATATTTGAGGTTATAAGCAGTGCATAGTGGTGGCTCAAGTTATAGTTAGCTCACTGAACTATAGCTGGTGAATTTTAGGGGCATATTTATACTCTTATAGCACTGAATTTGCATAATTTTTTAATGCAAATTCAGTGAAAGTCTTACTCCAGATTTATATTTTGATGCTAGACACGTCTAATGTCAAAATATAGGAGTTTGCACCATTTTTTGGATGTGTGCATCTAACTTGTGTCAATGAGATGCAAGTTAGGCATTCCCATCTAAAAAAAGGTGCTATCCTAATAGCCCCACATTTATTTCCCTGTGCTTGCATTTCTCTTCGAACATTGGGTGGGGGTGGGCAGAGAGACATCAAAGGAAAGGAAAGCCTTTTCCTTTCCTTTCATGTCTTTCTGAGCATTACTGCAGCCCAATTCCATAACGATCGGGCTGCAGGAATGCCCACTAGATATCAGGGATATTGTTCACTTACAGTAAACAAATAAGGGAAGCGGCACCTTGGGCAAGGGCTGCTTTCCAAGGGGTGCATTTTTTAATTAGGCCTTTTCTGCCCCCCCGGAGGCATATCGGCCTATTTTAATTAGGATGATCTGGCCCAGAGGCGGTAGAAGCCACGAGGCACCACTGATACATTTTTAAAAGATTTGTTAAAGGTGGGAATGACCCCTTAGGCAAGTGTCGCTTCCCTGGGGGCAAATTGTTTTTAGGCCATTTCTGCCTCCCTTGGGGGTAGATCGGCCTATTTTTATTAGACCAATCTGCCCCCTTAGGGGGGCAGAAACCACTAGATACCAGGGATTTTTGTTTGTGCCAATTCCACGCAAATGGAGTGACCCCTTAGACAAAGTTCTCCCCCCTGGGGACATATTTATTTTAGGCCATTTCCACCCCCCCTTTGGGGCAGATCGGCCTATTTTAATTAGGCCGATCTGCCCCCAAGGGGGGGAGAAACCACTAGGCACCAGGGATTTCTTTAAATGTATTTTCTACAGATGGGGAGCGACCCCTTAGGCAAGGGTCGCTCCCCTGAGGGTGGGGGAATTTATTTTAGGGGGCAGATCAGCCTATTTCTATAAGGCCGATCTGCCCTCAGAGGGGCAGAAACCACTTAGGCACCATGGATTGGTGTGTGTGCATGTTGTTTGGGGAGGACAGCCCCTTGGGCAAGGGTCGCAACCCATGGGGGCACATTACTGTAAGCCATTTCAGCCACCCTTGGGGGCAGATCGGCCTATTTGTGTAAGGCCCATCTGCCCCCAAGCCCACCAGATACCAGGAAAGATTATTTTTCAAAAAAAGAGGGTGGGATATGACCATACCCCCACCCCAAATATATGGGGAAAAAGTTGTTCTGCCCACCGGTGGGCAGATGGGGCAATTACCCCCGATTCACTCCCTGGGGGGCAGAAAGCTTACTAGTTGCCAGGGAATTTAGGGAAAAAAAGTGGTGGGGTGGTGGCTACCAACCAGTATAAACATGGTTATGCCCCCATCCCAACTGAAGGGGGTAACAGTCTTTCAGCTCTCCCCCCAAACACTAAAAGATCTTATCCCAACGGCAAGCAAGAGTACATTTGATTGTTTGGGGTTTTGGTTTTACATTTGGACCATGAGAGCTTGTCTAACTCTCAAAATTGTCCCACTTGGAATGGTAAGGGCTGCACTTTTTGGACTTTGGGATGCTGCCCTGTAGAAAAATCTATGAGACCTAGACACATCTGAAAACTAAACATCTGGGTGAGTCCAGGGTGGTGTGCTTCACATGCACCCGCACCATTTTCTTACCCACAATGGCCTGGAAACCTCCAACTTTGCTTCAAATCACACATTTTACTCGCATTTCTGTGATGGAACCTTCCTGAATCTGCAGGAATCCACAAAATTGCTGCCACCCAGCATTGTTGCATCTATACTGGTAATAATTCTGCCCCACTGGTCAGCCTAAAAGCATTTTTTCATACTGCCCTTTTGGACCCGCTTTGGTTCCCCTCAATTCCTACATATTTTTGGCTCTTCCCTGTCACAGGCATTTGGCCTACCTACACAATTGAGGTATAATTTTTATCTGGAGACTAGGGGGAATGTTGGGTGGTAGGAAATGTGTGCCGGTGCGGTGATCCCACACAGAAATGTGGGGAAAATTTGATTTGTTAGCAAAATTTTAGCTAAAGAAAACACTGGGGTATCCACACAAGTCACACCTTCCTGGACTCCCTCTGGGGTCTAGTTTTCAGAAATATCTGGGTTTGGTAGGTTTCCCTATTTGGCTGCTGAGCCCAGGACCAAAAACGCAGGTGAAAACAGGTAGTTTTGTATTTGATCATTTTGATGTGTCCACGTAGTGTTTTGGGGCATTTCCTGTCGTGGGCACTAGACCTACCCACACAAGTGAGGTACCATTTTTATTGAGAGATGTGGGGGGATGCTGGGTAGAAGGACGTTTGTGGCCTCCCTCAGATTCCAGAACTTTGTAGCACCGAAATGTGAGGAAAAAGTGTTTTTTTTTACACATTTTGAGGTTTGCTAAGGATTCTGGTTAACAGAACCTGGTGAGAAAGCCACAAGTTACCCCATCCTGGGTTCCCCTGGGTGTCTAGTTTTCAGAAATGTCCAGGTTTGCTAGGTTTTCCTAGGTGCTGGGTGAGCTAGAGGCCAAATCCACAGCTAGACACTTTGTAAAAAACAGGTAAGTTTTCTTTGGGAAAATGTGATGTGTTCATGTTGTGTTTTGGGGCATTTCCTGTCACGGGCACAAGGCCTACCCACACAAGTGAGGTAGCATTTTTATTGGGAGACTGGGGGAATGCTGGGTGGAAAGAAATTTGTCGCTCCTCTCAGATCGCAGAATTTTCTATCACCAAAATGTGAGGAAAAAGTGTTTTTTACCAAATTCTGAGGTTTGCAAAGGATTCTGGGTAACAGAACCTGGAGAGAGCGCCACAAGTTATCCCATCCTGGGTTGCCCTAGGTGTCTAGTTCTAAAAAATGCACAGGTTTGGTAGGTTTTCCTAGGTGCCGGCTGAGCTAGAGACCAAAATCCCCAGCTAGGCGCTTTCCAAAAAACACATCAGTTGTCAATGTAAACATTTGATGTGTCCATGTTGCGTTTTGGGGCCTTTCCTGTTGTGGGCACCAGGCCTAATAACACAAGTGAGGTTCCATTTTTATCAGGTGACTTCAGAGAATGCTGGATGGAAGGAAATTTGTGGATCCTCCCAGACTCCAGAACTTTCTATCACTGAAATGTGAGGAAAAAGTGTTTTTTTGCCACATTTTGAGGTTTGCAAAGGATTCTGGGTAACAGAACCTGAGGAGAGCCCCACAAGTCACCCCATTCTGAATTCCCCTAGGTGTCTTGTTTTCAGAAATGTATAGGTTTTCTAAGTTTCCTTAGGTGCTGGGTGAGCTAGAGGCCACAATCCACAGCTAGGCATTTTGCAAAAGACAGGTCAGTTTTCTTTTGGAAAATGTGATTTGTCCACGTTGTGTTTTTAGGGCATTTCCTGTCATTGGCACTAGGTCTACCCACACAAGTGAGGAACCATTTTTATCAAGAGACTTGGGGGAATGCTGGGTGGAAGGAAATTTGTGGCTCCTCTCAGATTACAGAACTTTCTATCACCGAAATGTGACGAAAAAGTGTTTTTTTTTGGCCATATTTTGCGGTTTGCAAGGGGTTCTATGTAACAGAACCTGGTGACAGCCCCACAAGTCACCCCATCCTGGATTCCCCTAGATGTCTAGTTTTAAAAAATGCACAAGTTTGGTAGGTTTCCCTGTGTGTCGGCTGAGCTAAAGGCCAAAATCCACAGCTAGGCACTTTCCAAAAAACACATCAGATTTCAATGTAAAAATGTGATGTGTCCATGTTGCGTTTCCTGTCACGAGCATTAGCCCTCCCCACACACGTGAGGTACAATTTCTATTGGGAGACTTTGGGGAACACAGAATAGAAGAACAACTGTTATTGCCCCTTGTCTTTCTCTAATTTTGTTCCTTCCAAATGTAAGACAGTGTGTTAAAAAGACATCTATTTGAGAAATGCCATGTAATTCACATGTTAGTATGGGGACCACTGAATTCAGAGATGTGTAAATAACCACTGCTTCTCAACACCTTATCTTGTGCCCATTTTGTAAATATAAAGATTTCCTTGATACCTATTTTTTACTCTTTATATTTCACCAAATGAATTGCTGTATACCCGGTACACAATGAAAACCCATTGCAAGCTGCAACTCCTTTATTGTCTCTCAGTACCTAGGGTTCTTGATGAACCTACAAGCCCTATATATATCCCCGCAACCAGAAGAGTCCAGCAGACGTAACAGTATATTGCTTTCAAAAATCTGCCATAGCTGTAAAAAGTTATAGAAATAAATGTGGACAGAAATGACTCTTTTTTTTACCTCAATTTTTAGCTGTTACTTTCTGTGGGAAAACCGTGAAGGATCTACACAAATGACTCCTTGCTGAATTCAGAATTTTGTCTACCTTTCAGAAATGTTTAGCTGTCTGGGATCCAGCACTGGTTTCACACCCATTTCTGTCATTAATTGGAAGGCGGATGAAAGCACAAAAAATAGTAAAAATGGGGTATGTCCCAGTGAAATGCCAAAACTGTGTTGCAAAATGTGGTTTTCTGATTCATGTCTGCCTGTTCCTGAAAGCTGGGAAGATGGTGATTTTAGCACCACAAACACTTTGTTGATGTCATTTTCAGGGAAATAACCACATGCTTTCTTCTGCAGCCCTTTTTCCCATTTTGTTTTAAAAAACGATATTTTAGCTGTATTTTGGCAAATTTCTTGGTCTCCTCTAGAGGAACCCACAAACTCTGAGTACCTTTAGAATCCCTAGGATGTTGGGAAAAAAGTTTGGAATTTTGGCGTGGATAGCTTATGTGGACAAAACGTTAGGAGGGTCTAAGCGTGAACTACCCCAAATAGACAAAAAAAGGCGTGGCACCGGAGGAGAAAAAGGCCTGGCAGCGAAGGGGTTAAACACCATGGAATGGGTCCACAGGTGCCCTGCCCAATCCCCAGGAACAGCACCACTCCCACCAGAGGGACACCGGAGGATGGGGGACCCCATTCCAGGTAAGTCTGGGTAAGTATTTTTTACCTTTTTTGCCATTGGGTCAACTTGTCCCCTGTGTGTGAGGTGGTGGACATGACTCCTGTCTTTGCTAAGGCAGGAGTCATGTGTTTGGTGGTTGTGCACAAGGAAATGGCGCAAGTCTGGTTAGAGGCAGTTTTTTTGCCTCTACCCAGGCTCGCATAATTTTCTGAAGCACAACTCCTTCCTTCCCTACTGCCACCGCCACCACCACCCGGCTAGCATCATCTTCTAAGACGCTAGCCCAGGTTTAGCGCCGGCTTGCGCCATTCAATAAATACTGCGCCCAGCTGATGTTGTTAAATGACGCAAGCTGGCGCTAAACTTTTTGCCACAAAACTGCGTTCACGCAGTTTTGCAGCAAAAAGCATAAATCTGGGCTTTAGTGTTTATTTGGTTTATAAGTATTAGGTTTGAACCCATTTTAAAGCCTAACTGTGATGTCACTCTAACCTTTGCATTTTCAGTGAATTTCTGAGATAGCAACTCAACTAATTTCAACTTAATATGCCAATATGTCCTTGTGTTTCACATAAGCTTTATTCGGCCAACAGACCATCAAAGCAATACAATACAATACAATATAATATAATAATATAAACCATAATGTCATAGAAAAATTTAAAAAAAGAATGATCCATGTTTGCCCGTCTTAAAACAATTTCAACTCATTGTAAATAAAAAGTGCGTATGCGCCATGCTGTTGCTAAAAACTTACTTACTGCGTAAATTGTCACATTTGAATTGTGGCTTTTTAAGATCCGCAAAGCTAAAAAACATTTCCTTAAATTCAATTCCCTACAGATTTTATATATCCATTTAAACCTTGGGATTGAATAGGCGGGACAAAAAAACATAAAATGTTCTACTGTTTCGGAAGGAATGCCACATACAGGACAGGTATCAGAGCTTGACTTAGGTCCCCATCTGCTCGTTAAGGCCTTCAGGGGTAATGTTCCAAATCGAAATCTGGCATACAAACTTTTGCCTAACAAATCAGGTATTGTATCTAAGTATGGTTCAAACTCAGGGTACCATTTAAAATCAATAAACGAGTTAGTTAAATGACCATTCGATTTCTGAGAAATGTAATTATTACATATGTGGGACCAGTAAGCTCTCTTCAATACTTTTACATGGGGCTTCACAAGTTGCTGGGGATTCTCCCAGAAGTTCCTCAGTCCTAGCATGCAAAACCAACTAGATACGTGTTTGATCCATGGTATGGACATGGAGTTAGAGGTTTTTAACAATTCTAATAGGGAAGACTTATATATAGCCAGTTCAGGAACTACCCAAAGCCTCACCCAATATAGTAGGGGCCGTAAGATAATCAAATCGGCTATACGTTTAAGCCCTAGATCTAAAAAAAGGGGGGTTAATGGGGTGCTAGTGGGACAAGCACATAGAGCCCGAGCAAAGCTATTCTCAATTTTAGTTATCCTACTGCTATCTGTCATGCCCCAAATCTCTGCACCATAAACAGCAGCACCCTGTGCCTTGGCCACATAGATCTTTACTGCTGGAGTCACAACTTTAGCGATCGTATTCCTGTAAAGGCGTAATATGGATGCTGCCCGATGTTGCAAAAGCCCGCCACTCTTACCGACTTGTTCGTCCCAGAGGAGTGAGTCTGTAAGCCTCACACCCAAGTAGTCGATAGAGCTAACCTGGTCCAAAATAGCTCCATCTAACCTGATCGTACACTTCTTACGAGAGCCAGAGCGAAGCACCATCAATTTTGTTTTCTTCGAGTTCAGCTCTAAACCAAAATTCCAGCAGAATGATTTAAATCTATCCACAAGAATTTGCAGCCCCATAGGGGTCTTTGAGATCAATAGAGAGTCATCCGCAAAAAGAAGAATTGGGATTTTCTGATTGCCTAAGCTGGGAGCATCATTCTGGCATGTCATGAGTTCTTGGACCACCTCGTTAATGAATAAAGAAAACAAAAGTGGCGCTAGGACACATCCCTGACGAACACCTCTTTTAATGGGAAACTTGTTAGTCAGTTCGCCTTGGTTACCCCATCTTACTTGAGCGTATGTGCCTTCATGCATACGTGTTAATAAATGAATGATATCAGATGGTGCCCCTCTTTTGTGTAGCACTCCCCAAAGCTTGTCTCTAGGGACCAGGTCAAAGGCAGAGCGCAGGTCTACAAAAGTGACATATAGTGTTTGCTTTGCCAAGACTACATATTTCCAGTGTAGCACGGTCAACCTAAATACCTGGTCAACCGTGCTAACTCTAGAGCGGAACCCTGCCTGAAGTGGTGATAGGATCTGCTGCTCCGTCACCCAACTCGTCAGTCTAACTAACAATTGTTTTGCAAAAAATTTTTGTAGGTTGTCAATTAAACTGACCGGTCTGTAGTTAATTGGAAGATTTACGTTGCCCTTTTTATATATTGGAATAATTTCTGCACCCTTCCACGTCTCAGGGATCTGTCCTCCTTTTGCGATTTTGTTTGACAGCATATTAATATACCAGGTCCAGATGGGTAACTCTGATTTATAAAGGTCACCTGGAATTTTATCAGGGCCTGGGGCTTTACCTGTCATTAGAGATTTAATGGCGTCTGCAGTTTCTTCTAGAGAAAAGCAAATATAGCTTTCAGAGTTAAATAGATTCCCACTGGACGGAGAAGTGGCAAGGTTAGCATTGGGTGAAATTGGGGGGTATAGTCCCACTTTCTCACAATCGACAGTCCCAGTGGAGGCAGTTCCTTCGTACAAGAGAGAGAAATGATCCACCCAGGTACCAGGTTGAATATGGTTCCTTTGTATAAACCTACCCCCTCTCTCGTGCTTAGTCAGCAGTTCCCAAAAAAGCGTATTGTTGTTTGTTTTAGTAGCATCTAGCAAGTCCTGCCAAATAGCATCTTCCCAAGCTTTCTTTGATTGTAGGATTATCTTTTTATACGTGAATCTTGCTTGTTTGATTGCCCCCGTATACCCGGCCAGTATAGCCTTCCTTAACTCAGTCTTAGCCCTCATGCATGCATCATTAAACCAACTGCTGTTAGGTGAACCCCCATATTGCCGGTTTGCCGTGGCTACCTTTTTATAAAAGACACTTTGAAGTTTAACCATCATATCTTCGTGAATATCAAGAAGTGGAATGGCTTCTGGTTCGAAGTCTTCATAGGCTGACAGATTATCTAAGAACACTTGGTAGATCTTACATAGCAAATAGGGGTTTGACATGACTTTTGGCCACTTCACCTTTGTATAAGCATTGTTTAAAATAGGGGGAGGGGCCATTGATGTTTGCATATTCAAGGTTCTACCAAAGATATTCCCAGCAAGGGTGAGCAACAATGGAAAGTGATCACTCTCGCATCTTGAATCTACCCTCATATCTAGCAGCAATGGCCAAAGACGCACATCCACCAGAAAATAATCAATTACGCTGGCCACAGAACCTCGTAGGAATGTCGGTGCCAAGTTTAAATCAGAAGGAGTTCGACCATTACAGGCCCTTAGGCCAAACTTTAAGCATAGTGTAGCAAGCTGAGTTGCTACACGAGAGCGTGGAGGATAACTATCACCATCCAATTGTGCAATACCCCATAATTCGTCCTCATCCGCAGTTAAATCACTAAGAAACGCTGAGGGTTCGAAAGTGCAATTTACATCCCCTGCAATAATTAAGTAGGAATTAGTTTGTAGCGTGTCTAAAAAGTCAAAGAGTAAAGTTAAAATGTGTGATTCTGTACCACGTGCAACAGAACGGGCGTAAACATTAATTAAGATTATGTTAAAATTTTGATTAAAAGAAATTTGTAAACCCATCAAGTCGGGACAATCAAATTCTAAAACCTTATAGTCACATTGGAGCTTTGAATTTAAAAGGATTAAAAGACCCCCTTTTGCGCGACCAGTTGCTTTCTCTGAAGGCAGTGCAGGGATATTAAATGAAAGAAACCCATCCATGCTTGGTTGGCCCTCGGCCCAAGTTTCTTGAAAGAGACACACATCTTGTGACTTTATATAGGCAACCCAGTCCACATCATCCAATTTCCTAGCAAGGCCCGCAAGATTCCAAGTCATAATGGATAACCCATTAGTTCCCAATGCAGCCCCATGTTTAGGGGATGGAACATCCTTATAGTTCGACTCGATAGCAAGGTACTTCTCTAATTTGTCTATTGAAGGTGCCACTAGATTATCCTGATAGGCGGCTTCCTGGGCAGACAGTCATACATGCCCCGGATGCAGAAAGACGCCTTCTTCCCTAGAGCCTCTCTCATTGGTATTAGCAATTGGGACAAACACAGGAGTCTGTTTTGGGTCAATTAAATTAGCGGCCAGCCTGATGCCTCCTCCTTTTAGCTCTTTGTGTTGTCCCTTGCGTTCAACAGAGTCAATAAGTTGGTCTGCCAAGAATTTATCGTGGAACACAATCATGATTACATCGAGGTTTGACCCAGGGGGACTCCATCTTTCTGTTTTTTGAATGTCCGAACGTATAATTGAAAGGCAACCCTGTCGATTGCGTATCCAGTAAATAACCTTATTAAGTCTAGACTCTTGGTCCTCAACAGACCTGGGTGGCAACTTTGGGACATTGCTTAGGAAAAGAGTGTTGGCTCTGTGTCTGGGACCAATACTATTAGGAGTCCCGCCTAAAGCACTATTTGTTCTTCGAGAAGGAAAAATGCAAGCTGGATCCTTAATTTGATGGTTGTCAAATAACTTCCTATTGGTTGACAGAGGGCTATCCCTATTTATCGGTAAATTGGAAGTAGGATTTTGCCTTGAAGCAGACTGACGGTTCAATGGGGCAAAGAGGCTTCCAATAGGATCTTCCCCGTTCTTTGTCTTGTCTCCGCCGAGGGGGATACTATTGCACCCAGTGAGTATATTTCTAGGGTTCATAATATAGGAAGGTATACTACCTTCAGCGACCCTCCTATGGGATCCAGCTCTCTGGGCGTGATTAATTAGCCCCTCACGTGCTTTAGTATTAAATGTAGCAGAATCAGCTGCCAAAGTCCCACCTGCCCCTTCTGCCTCTGTCTTCTGGCAAATGCATCCCGATAGTTTGGCCATATTCCCCTGTAGCAGTTTAGTTAGCTGCAAGACTAGATTCTTAATTTCGTCTACTCTCTGGAGAATTAAGGGCAATTTAGCTGCATTGTCAGACACATCAGAACACATGTCAGTAGTAATAGGCAGGGAAGAGGCAGCTTCAATAGCCCTAGCAGCTGTAAGAGGGTCGTGGACCTCAATCACAGCGCTTCCCTCAGACAGAAGCTCGAAACGATTTTTGCATGGAATATTAGGGACCAGCCTTATCTCCGGACTCAATGGTAGGGGTGTGCGTTCCATTTCCTCCATGTGCAAAATCTCCTGGGTTTGAAAGTGATTGGAGATACTGATACCAGTCACGATACCCTGCAGGAAAGAGGGAGCAGTGGCATTAACAGCGGATGATTTCCCTGCACAATCTGTTGAACCCCCAGTGTTTACTGGTCGAGCTTCCCTATTCTTGATAAAAAACTCCTGAATCGTTTTAGGTTGGAGTGGAGGCTTCTTCAAGGGCAAAAGGCCATGAGTGCCTAGTTCGCTGTTAAGTATAGCCTCTACCTCCTCGAAAAGTTGATCAATCTCATTGAGTGATTTCGATTCCCCTTGGGCAGGTTTAATAGTTGTTTTCCTAGGTCGTTTTTTCTGCTTTTTTATACCTTCCAGTGGAGCCGGCGGGCCAACAGCCTTCCTTTTCCCCATAATTCTAAATAAAAACAGCAGATACAAATAATTAGAGCTGAGGTTGTTACCGGACTCTTGGCAGCAAAACGATCCTTCTAGCAGGTATGTTGTGGTTTGTGTCAAATCAGGTCCCAGAATCTGAGTAACAGAATAGAGAGACGGAGCCCAGCCCGGCCTCAGACGATCAAAGACAGGCGTAGACGGGCCCTATGTTTGAGAAGGTGTCCGGGTGGGTAGATAGTTATCAACCACTGCCCAGGGGCCTTGGGAGTCGGGATAAGAACGATATAATTCAGGCCGACCTCCTTTGGCCACACGATGTGGGTTGACAAGGCTCCTTCTTTTCAACAACTCCTTGGCAACAACGTGCTTCCTGTGTACGAAAGGGGGGTGGCCCAGCCCGGCCTCTTCCGGGCAAGGACGGGCCCGCCCTTGGCCCGGGCTTCGCCCGGGCGCCGCCCGCGCGCGTCCCGCGACGGCGGGAGCGCTCTTCCAATTTAAAGGGCTCCTGCCCTGCCTCTCGTCACTTCCCCCGGACTCCTGGCCAATCAGCGCGTCCCGCGACGGCGGGAGCGCTCTTCCAATTTAAAGGGCTCCTGCCCTGCCTCTCGTCACTTCCCCCGGACTCCTGGCCAATCAGCGCGTCCCGCGACGGCGGGAGCGCTCTTCCAATTTAAAGGGCTCCTACCCTGCCTCTCGTCACTTCCCCCGGACTCCTGGCCAATCAGCGCGTCCCGCGACGGCGGGAGCGCTCTTCCAATTTAAAGGGCTCCTGCCCTGCCTCTCGTCACTTCCCCCGGACTCCTGGCCAATCAGCGCGTCCCGCGACGGCGGGAGCGCTCTTCCAATTTAAAGGGCTCCTGCCCTGCCTCTCGTCACTTCCCCCGGACTCCTGGCCAATCAGCGCGTCATATGTCCTTATATCATAACCTCCACAGACCCAGGTACAAATGAATTATAAAAAAAAAAACTAAATACCTCATATATTTTATTGACTTAACCACAAACATCCAACCAAAAGGTTTTAATTCCCTGACAGAAAAACAACATGCAGAATGTCACCACAATAAAAGCTTCATTACCAACACCCTTCATGACTCAAAAGTTAAATTTTTTAAACAGTACCTGGAGTGAAGAATAGTCTGTTGGAATACTCTTCTGTAAAAATAAATGAGAGTTTGCAGTGATGGCTATAAGAAAAATAGATTGTACCTGGGCGGTAATCTGTCCACTTTAATTCTGGTTCCCACTGTGGTTCAACATTAGATGTAGCTCTATTTTCATGGTGGGGCAGGTGAGAATAAATTCATTTATATTTATAGGATGCCTTCTCATATGGTTTTTCCAGAATATTAAAATTATTTTGTCCACTAATCTCAGAAGAAAAATCAATATGTACTATGTGTATTATAAAAATTAGGAGTTTGTTAGATTGCCTTTTAAAGTGTCTGGAGTGCCATGCACTTGTTTAACAACTTGAATAAAGGGTCCATCTAAATTAGATGATAAATGGAATTCATTGTACCTACAAAGGCCTGCCATAAAATGTTGTTTTGAAAGAACACCTTTACAAAGGGGCTTATAATAGTGTACAATAATGTACAATCATTGGTGACAGCAAAACGTAGGTATCTATATCATGTGAATACTTTCTTTGAAGGAAACACAATGTAGAACTGGTTTGTACCTTTACCTTCTAGTTTAGGTTTTCTGAAAGATTTTCCTAAATCTGTCCCAAAACCCGAAGCTGTAAGATAATTATTAAAATCCGAGAAACATGAAGTGCGGGATGCTGAGGTCTGTCGAGTTTCATTATTGATTGGTCATGGGGAGTGTGAAACCCAGTAAATACAGTGCCACCCTGCCAGTAACAGAACATATCAAAGTTGCCCATTGTATCCTTAAGATGGTTCCAGTTGGGTAGAAATAAACACAAGGGGTAAATCTTATAGCTGTTGCTAGAAGATGACGATTAATATTGATGTCAATAGCACGGCACCACATTCTCTATCAAATAAGAGAGGAGGAAGGAGCCAAGTAAATACATCCATAGGTAGATCCAGTCGAATATCCAACTCCAAGAAGCAAAAATAAGGACAAATCGAACAAAGGGGTGAAGTACATGACAAAACAAGGGAACAAATGCTTTGTGAAACATCCATCACTTGTAAGGACCTCCCTGCATATCATCTCGGATCGGAAGCCATAGGATTCTTTCGAGAGGCTACTATCTTGAAATGAGACTTTGAAAAACCTTGTGCAAGCCTCTTTCCTAAAAAACTCATGGCGTCAGTTTGGCACATGAAAAAGAATCTTACATTTGACATCCTTTGTCGGGGATTAAATGCTGTAGCCCCTCTGCCATGTTTCTAACTCAGTGCTTCTTCTGAAACACTTCTTTCTACAAGTGATCTTGTGCTTGCAATCACCATTGAAGTCTATGCAACAAGAAGCTTAATCACATGCTTACTGTGGCATCCAGCAACATGCAGCTTAACTAAGACAAACTTTTGGAAGCCACTGGTGCAGTACCAGCAATAAGACTCCATCGACCAACATTCCTCCTCCCAGGTGAAGGAAAAGGAGCCAGCAGATTTTAAGGCACTCAGCGCACCTGCAAAACAGGACAAACATTTGGATGGAATAGGTGACAAGGATGCCGAAGGGTAACCCTCTGAAACACATTCTTCTTGAGGAATGGTCTTCTAGGATCGGTGCTTATGGTAGTTCCTTTTCTTCATCCCACTCCCTCTCAACCTACCTCCTACATTTTGTCCTTATGTGGCCATTTTGGCCAACCTAAAGATGTTCTAAAAAAATGCTATAGAATCCACTATTCAGTAAAGAATAAAGGGGGTCATTCTGACCCCGGCGGTCATGGACCGCCGGGGCCAGGGTTGGCAGAAGCACCGCCAACAGGCTGGCGGTGCCCCGCAGGGCATTCTGACCGCGGCGGTTTTGCCGCGGTCAGATGCGGAAAACCGGCGGTCTCCCGCCGGTTTTCCGCTGCCCTTTAGAATCCTCCATGGCGGCGCAGCTCGCTGCGCCGCCATGGGGATTCTGACAGCCCATACCGCCATCCACAGGATGGCGGGGCACTGCAGGGGCCCCCGTAAGAGGGCCCCACTTTGTATTTCAGTGTCTGCTTTGCAGACACTGAAATACGCGACGGGTGCCACTGCACCCGTCGCACCTTCCCACTCCGCCGGCTCAATTCTGAGCCGGCGTCCTCGTGGGAAGGCTCTTTTGCACTGGGCTGGAGGGGCGGCCTTTTGGCGGCCGCCCGCCAGCCCAGTGCAAAAGCCAGAATACCCTCAGCGGTCTCACGACCGCGGAGCGGTATTTTGGAGGGGGGAACTCTGGTGGGCGGCCTCCGCCGCCCGCCAGGGTGAGAATCACCCCCAAAGTCTGTTATTGGCTTACTCAACATTCCGATTTTAAACACCGGAAATTATGCTTATATTCTATATGTGAGGAGGGATGCTTGCCAAATTATGGTACCTAGGTCACATCCCGAAATACCGATAAATGCCCCAGTGGTTTCAAATAATTTACAACCACTGTTGATCATAAACCAGTCTGATTGACAGAAAAGAACAGAGGGGATGACTGACAGACATAGATGGTTTGTGCACTGATATAGTCGATAGCATCCCAACCAAGGTAAATTCACGCCATGCAGGGCTTGGGCATGATATGATGGAACATACCAAGTACTGCTCTTGAACTAAATGACGGTGCTTGAATAAACTATATTAACAAATTTAGCATCATCATGCCACAAGAAACCTGGGCAAGGAGGAAGAGATCTGTGAGGGTTACCCAAGCCCCTTTTTACCTGCTTCTCCTTCTTCCTTGGGAAGAGCCAAGGGAGGTGTTGTCATATTGTTCAGGGTCTCCTTAAAGTATACAGTAGCTCTTGTGAGGTACAGAGGGATTCAAGTTTTCTGGTCAAAGTGCTCTAGGCATTGTAATTTTTCCTTATTAAATTTTACAATGATGTTTGTTCCAAGGATAATGGGCCAGATGTACGTACTTTTAGAATAGCATTTCCAAAGAGCAATTTCTTTCTTCTGAATCGCTATTTAATAATTGCTTTTCTAAATGTATTAAAGCTTTCTTTTAGAATTTGCTATTCCCAATAGGTTACAAATGGACTTACCTCTAAATATTAATGAGGTAGGTCACAAGTTGTGACCCACTAGGAATCGCAGCTATCACAGCGATGGTGGCCTGCTGGGGTCTGCATGCCACTGTGTCTATGGTTGTTTATTAGTAAAGCAGACTTTTTTTAAGATGCAGCCCATTTCCCTTAAAGGTAACAGGTCCGCTTTCAAAAAGAAATGTATTCATTTTGTTTGTTTAAAAAGAGGCAGTATCCCTACATTTTTTTTACATTCACAAAGGGGATGGAGTCCTTTATTGACCCCCTTCTCTTTTCGAATGCATTACCATTGCACTTCTGAAGTCAGTAAAGTATTACATTTTTGCGACTGGAATTTAGTCGTAAAGCATTATTACATACCATTGTGATTTGGTGATTGACTATATTTTCATACCACTGCTTACATATGTTCAGTCCCGGGACACAAGTGTGAGTGGATACAGTGACCATAATCCCAATGTTCTGGTATTAGTCATTCCTGATGTTACTAAAAAGCAAATTCAGAGGGGAGTGAATGCCCTAGCAGTGAAGGATAACTGGCTAAGGCTGAGATGGAAAACTGTAAACAGTACACTACGTATGGCAAATATGATATGGGAAAACCATGTCCTAGTTCATGTGTGCTTTTCTTTTGAAAGTATCCTCACGAAGCTCACTATTGATGTTTTTGTGAGTCTTGTTTGTTATATTAGAAAATCTTTATTGATCCCTTTTAAAATGTGGAAATCTGAATGCCCACAATGGTTTAATTCTGCATGTACGGAAGCCAACAGTAAATTGTGGAGGGTCCTAAAAGGACAACCAAGAGATAAAAGGAATATTGTCTAATGTAGCGCGGACTAGAAACTTATCTTAAAAAAAAGGAAGTTAGAAATTAGGGAAAAAACTAAGAAATTGTGGTTGACATTTCTCTAACTAAAGACATCAAATTATTTTGTTAACTTCATGCCCTGACAGCAGGGCTAGGCATGAATATAACTGCTGCTCCGTGGGTCACGTACTTTGTAAACCCATGTGACCATCTGATAGTAGATTTTTTCCTACTAATCCACTTGCCATTATTTTTTACTACAAGGAAGTTGTGACCGAAGATTTTTTTGAGTGCCTCAGGGAAAGTGCCAGACCCTGGAGGAGTCCCGATGAAACTTTATAAATCCAATATAGGCTTCTGTGAGGCAGTTTTTCCAGCTCACCGATTTTGGCCTGTAGCAGCAACTACCATCTTCCTGGCAACCAATATATTATTTTCCGTTTATAAAAAAGAGACCCCAGAAGATCCTCTTGCTACAGGCAGATCTCCTCCATTTGCCCAAATCTTTGGCCCCATAGTTTGTCGGATATTATCACAATCCAATGATTTAAAGATCCTCTTGGATGTCCAATAAGGTTGTAGAGAAAGACTTGGGCCCTTGAACAATGACAAAATCGCCACCTGGTCATGAGTATATATACAGTAGTGAAGTGGGGGGGGCTGTACTTAGCCGAATAAATAAAGGGGGGTACCTCTGTACTTAGCTGAGTAAATCAGTCAAAGCTTTGGTGCTTTCGCACGAGCATGGATTTTGGCCAGACTCTGGTTGACTTCCCATTTGAGCATTGGCAAAGTCAACTACTTTACTAACCTAAGTGTGACCTTCGATTCGGAGGTCTTATGAACTCACTGCCAATCCACCATGTTCCTAACATTTTGTCAATCAGTTGGCCTCCAGTTTAACTTTTCCCAGGGTGTAGGGAGCACACCGATTCTGTGTCCTAGTGGAAATATACAAACAAAAATGCCTGCCAATTCTAACTTATGCGGCTGGCATTTGGGACTACTGCAGAGTTTACATCCTCCAGGCAGAAGAAAACTGTTTTTGCAGGCCCCTACTTGGTTTGCCACCCATTACTCCCTCTATTCTGTGCATGAATAATTGGGCTTGGAATTGGCCTTAGGCTATGCTGTTGACCATGTTAAAGTAGCTCCAATGGTTCGACAATTGCAGCACTGCCCTGGCAGATAGAGATCCTGGATTCCCCTAGATGTCTAGTTTTAAAAAATGCACAAGTTTGGTAGGTTTCCCTGTGTGCCGGCTGAGCTAAAGGCCAAAATCCACAGCTAGGCACTTTCCAAAAAACACATCAGATTTCAATGTAAAAATGGGTTGTGTCCATGTTGCGTTTCCTGTCACGAGCATTAGCCCTCCCCACACACGTGAGGTACAATTTCTATTGGGAGACTTTGGGGAACACAGAATAGAAGAACAACTGTTATTGCCCCTTGTCTTTCTCTAATTTTGTTCCTTCCAAATGTAAGACAGTGTGTTAAAAAGACATCTATTTGAGAAATGCCATGTAATTCACATGTTAGTATGGGGACCACTGAATTCAGAGATGTGTAAATAACCACTGCTTCTCAACACCTTATCTTGTGCCCATTTTGTAAATATAAAGATTTCCTTGATACCTATTTTTTACTCTTTATATTTCACCAAATGAATTGCTGTATACCCGGTACACAATGAAAACCCATTGCAAGCTGCAACTCCTTTATTGTCTCTCAGTACCTAGGGTTCTTGATGAACCTACAAGCCCTATATATATCCCCGCAACCAGAAGAGTCCAGCAGACGTAACAGTATATTGCTTTCAAAAATCTGCCATAGCTGTAAAAAGTTATAGAAATAAATGTGGACAGAAATGACTCTTTTTTTTACCTCAATTTTTAGCTGTTACTTTCTGTGGGAAAACCGTGAAGGATCTACACAAATGACTCCTTGCTGAATTCAGAATTTTGTCTACCTTTCAGAAATGTTTAGCTGTCTGGGATCCAGCACTGGTTTCACACCCATTTCTGTCATTAATTGGAAGGCGGATGAAAGCACAAAAAATAGTAAAAATGGGGTATGTCCCAGTGAAATGCCAAAACTGTGTTGCAAAATGTGGTTTTCTGATTCATGTCTGCCTGTTCCTGAAAGCTGGGAAGATGGTGATTTTAGCACCACAAACACTTTGTTGATGTCATTTTCAGGGAAATAACCACATGCTTTCTTCTGCAGCCCTTTTTCCCATTTTGTTTTAAAAAACGATATTTTAGCTGTATTTTGGCAAATTTCTTGGTCTCCTCTAGAGGAACCCACAAACTCTGAGTACCTTTAGAATCCCTAGGATGTTGGGAAAAAAGTTTGGAATTCTGGCGTGGATAGCTTATGTGGACAAAACGTTAGGAGGGTCTAAGCGTGAACTACCCCAAATAGACAAAAAAAGGCGTGGCACCGGAGGAGAAAAAGGCCTGGCAGCGAAGGGGTTAAACACCATGGAATGGGTCCACAGGTGCCCTGCCCAATCCCCAGGAACACCACCACTCCCACCAGAGGGACACCGGAGGATGGGGGACCCCATTCCAGGTAAGTCTGGGTAAGTATTTTTTACCTTTTTTGCCATTGGGTCAACTTGTCCCCTGTGTGTGAGGTGGTGGACATGACTCCTGTCTTTGCTAAGGCAGGAGTCATGTGTTTGGTGGTTGTGCACAAGGAAATAGTGCAAGTCTGGTTAGAGGCAGTTTTTTTGCCTCTACCCAGGCTCGCATCATTTTCTGAAGCACAACTCCTTCCTTCCCTACCGCCACCGCCACCACCACCCGGCTAGCATCATCTTCTAAGACGCTAGCCCAGGTTTAGCGCCGGCTTGCGCCATTCAATAAATACTGCGCCCAGCTGATGTTGTTAAATGACGCAAGCTGGCGCTAAACTTTTTGCCACAAAACTGCGTTCACGCAGTTTTGCAGCAAAAACCATAAATCTGGGCTTTAGTGTTTATTTGGTTTATAAGTATTAGGTTTGAACCCATTTTAAAGCCTAACTGTGATGTCACTCTAACCTTTGCATTTTCAGTGAATTTCTGAGATAGCAACTCAACTAATTTCAACTTAATATGGCAATATGTCCTTATATCATAACCTCCACAGACCCAGGTACAAATGAATTATAAAAAAAAAAAACTAAATACCTCATATATTTTATTGACTTAACCACAAACATCCAACCAAAAGGTTTTAATTCCCTGACAGAAAAACAACATGCAGAATGTCACCACAATAAAAGCTTCATTACCAACACCCTTCATGACTCAAAAGTTTAATTTTTTAAACAGTACCTGGAGTGAAGAATAGTCTGTTGGAATACTCTTCTGTAAAAATAAATGAGAGTTTGCAGTGATGGCTATAAGAAAAATAGATTGTACCTGGGCGGTAATCTGTCCACTTTAATTTTGGTTCCCACTGTGGTTCAACATTAGATGTAGCTCTATTTTCATGGTGGGGCAGGTGAGAATAAATTCATTTATATTTATAGGATGCCTTCTCATATGGTTTTTCCAGAATATTAAAATTATTTTGTCCACTAATCTCAGAAGAAAAATCAATATGTACTATGTGTATTATAAAAATTAGGAGTTTGTTAGATTGCCTTTTAAAGTGTCTGGAGTGCCATGCACTTGTTTAACAACTTGAAAAGGGTCCATCTAAATTAGATGATAAATGGAATTCATTGTACCTACAAAGGCCTGCCATAAAATGTTGTTTTGAAAGAACACCTTTACAAAGGGGCTTATAATAGTGTACAATAATGTACAATCATTGGTGAGAGCAAAACCTAGGTATCTATATCATGTGAATACTTTCTTTGAAGGAAACACAATGTAGAACTGGTTTGTACCTTTACCTTCTAGTTTAGGTTTTCTGAAAGATTTTCCTAAATCTGTCCCAAAACCCGAAGCTGTAAGATAATTATTAAAATCCGAGAAACATGAAGTGCGGGATGCTGAGGTCTGTCGAGTTTCATTATTGATTGGTCATGGGGAGTGTGAAACCCAGTAAATACAGTGCCACCCTGCCAGTAACAGAACATATCAAAGTTGCCCATTGTATCCTTAAGATGGTTCCAGTTGGGTAGAAATAAACACAAGGGGTAAATCTTATAGCTGTTGCTAGAAGATGACGATTAATATTGATGTCAATAGCACGGCACCACATTCTCTATCAAATAAGAGAGGAGGAAGGAGCCAAGTAAATACATCCATAGGTAGATCCAGTCGAATATCCAACTCCAAGAAGCAAAAATAAGGACAAATCGAACAAAGGGGTGAAGTGCATGACAAAACAAGGGAACAAATGCTTTGTGAAACATCCATCACTTGTAAGGACCTCCCTGCATATCATCTCGGATCGGAAGCCATAGGATTCTTTCGAGAGGCTACTATCTTGAAATGAGACTTTGAAAAACCTTGTGCAAGCCTCTTTCCTAAAAAACTCATGGCGTCAGTTTGGCACATGAAAAAGAATCTTACATTTGACATCCTTTGTCGGGGATTAAATGCTGTAGCCCCTCTGCCATGTTTCTAACTCAGTGCTTCTTCTGAAACACTTCTTTCTACAAGTGATCTTGTGCTTGCAATCACCATTGAAGTCTATGCAACAAGAAGCTTAATCACATGCTTACCGTGGCATCCAGCAACATGCAGCTTAACTAAGACAAACTTTTGGAAGCCACTGGTGCAGTACCAGCAATAAGACTCCATCGACCAACATTCCTCCTCCCAGGTGAAGGAAAAGGAGCCAGCAGATTTTAAGGCACTCAGCGCACCTGCAAAACAGGACAAACATTTGGATGGAATAGGTGACAAGGATGCCGAAGGGTAACCCTCTGAAACACATTCTTCTTGAGGAATGGTCTTCTAGGATCGGTGCTTATGGTAGTTCCTTTTCTTCATCCCACTCCCTCTCAACCTACCTCCTACATTTTGTCCTTATGTGGCCATTTTGGCCAACCTAAAGATGTTCTAAAAAAATGCTATAGAATCCACTATTCAGTAAAGAATAAAGGGGGTCATTCTGACCCCGGCGGTCATGGACCGCCGGGGCCAGGGTTGGCAGAAGCACCGCCAACAGGCTGGCGGTGCCCCGCAGGGCATTCTGACCGCAGCGGTTTTGCCGCGGTCAGATGCGGAAAACCGGCGGTCTCCCGCCGGTTTTCCGCTGCCCTTTAGAATCCTCCATGGCGGCGCAGCTCGCTGCGCCGCCATGGGGATTCTGACAGCCCATACCGCCATCCACAGGATGGCGGGGCACTGCAGGGGCCCCCGTAAGAGGGCCCCACTTTGTATTTCAGTGTCTGCTTTGCAGACACTGAAATACGCGACGGGTGCCACTGCACCCGTCGCACCTTCCCACTCCGCCGGCTCAATTCTGAGCCGGCGTCCTCGTGGGAAGGCTCTTTTGCACTGGGCTGGCGGGCGGCCTTTTGGCGGCCGCCCGCCAGCCCAGTGCAAAAGCCAGAATACCCTCAGCGGTCTCACGACCGCGGAGCGGTATTTTGGAGGGGGGAACTCTGGTGGGCGGCCTCCGCCGCCCGCCAGGGTGAGAATCACCCCCAAAGTCTGTTATTGGCTTACTCAACATTCCGATTTGAAACACCGGAAATTATGCTTATATTCTATATGTGAGGAGGGATGCTTGCCAAATTATGGTACCTAGGTCACATCCCGAAATACCGATAAATGCCCCAGTGGTTTCAAATAATTTACAACCACTGTTGATCATAAACCAGTCTGATTGACAGAAAAGAACAGAGGGGATGACTGACAGACATAGATGGTTTGTGCACTGATATAGTCGATAGCATCCCAACCAAGGTAAATTCACGCCATGCAGGGCTTGGGCATGATATGATGGAACATACCAAGTACTGCTCTTGAACTAAATGACGGTGCTTGAATAAACTATATTAACAAATTTAGCATCATCATGCCACAAGAAACCTGGGCAAGGAGGAAGAGATCTGTGAGGGTTACCCAAGCCCCTTTTTACCTGCTTCTCCTTCTTCCTTGGGAAGAGCCAAGGGAGGTGTTGTCATATTGTTCAGGGTCTCCTTAAAGTATACAGTAGCTCTTGTGAGCTACAGAGGGATTCAAGTTTTCTGGTCAAAGTGCTCTAGGCATTGTAATTTTTCCTTATTAAATTTTACAATGATGTTTGTTCCAAGGATAATGGGCCAGATGTACGTACTTTTAGAATAGCATTTCCAAAGAGCAATTTCTTTCTTCTGAATCGCTATTTAATAATTGCTTTTCTAAATGTATTAAAGCTTTCTTTTAGAATTTGCTATTCCCAATGGGTTACAAATGGACTTACCTCTAAATATTAATGAGGTAGGTCACAAGTTGTGACCCACTAGGAATCGCAGCTATCACAGCGATGGTGGCCTGCTGGGGTCTGCATACCACTGTGTCTATGGTTGTTTATTAGTAAAGCAGACTTTTTTTAAGATGCAGCCCATTTCCCTTAAAGGAAACAGGTCCGCTTTCAAAAAGAAATGTATTCATTTTGTTTGTTTAAAAAGAGGCAGTATCCCTACATTTTTTTTACATTCACAAAGGGGATGGAGTCCTTTATTGACCCCCTTCTCTTTTCGAATGCATTACCATTGCACTTCTGAAGTCAGTAAAGTATTACATTTTTGCGACTGGAATTCAGTCGTAAAGCATTATTACATACCATTGTGATTTGGTGATTGACTATATTTTCATACCACTGCTTACATATGTTCAGTCCCGGGACACAAGTGTGAGTGGATACAGTGACCATAATCCCAATGTTCTGGTATTAGTCATTCCTGATGTTACTAAAAAGCAAATTCAGAGGGGAGTGAATGCCCTAGCAGTGAAGGATAACTGGCTAAGGCTGAGATGGAAAACTGTAAACAGTACACTACGTATGGCAAATATGATAAGGGAAAACCATGTCCTAGTTCATGTGTGCTTTTCTTATGAAAGTATCCTCACGAAGCTCACTATTGATGTTTTTGTGAGTCTTGTTTGTTATATTAGAAAATCTTTATTGATCCCTTTTAAAATGTGGAAATCTGAATGCCCACAATGGTTTAATTCTGCATGTACGGAAGCCAACAGTAAATTGTGGAGGGTCCTAAAAGGACAACCAAGAGATAAAAGGAATATTGTCTAATGTAGCGCGGACTAGAAACTTATCTTAAAAAAAAGGAAGTTAGAAATTAGGGAAAAAACTAAGAAATTGTGGTTGACATTTCTCTAACTAAAGACATCAAATTATTTTGTTAACTTCATGGCCCTGACAGCAGGGCTAGGCATGAATATAACTGCTGCTCCGTGGGTCACACATTTAGTACTTTGTAAACCCATGTGACCATCTGATAGTAGATTTTTTCCTACTAATCCACTTGCCATTATTTTTTACTACAAGGAAGTTGTGACCGAAGATTTTTTTGAGTGCCTCAGGGAAAGTGCCAGACCCTGGAGGAGTCCCGATGAAACTTTATAAATCCAATATAGGCTTCTGTGAGGCAGTTTTTCCAGCTCACCGATTTTGGCCTGTAGCAGCAACTACCATCTTCCTGGCAACCAATATATTATTTTCCGTTTATAAAAAAGAGACCCGAGAAGATCCTCTTGCTACAGGCAGATCTCCTCCATTTGCCCAAATCTTTGGCCCCATAGTTTGTCGGATATTATCACAATCCAATGATTTAAAGATCCTCTTGGATGTCCAATAAGGTTGTAGAGAAAGACTTGGGCCCTTGAACAATGACAAAATCGCCACCTGGTCATGAGTATATATACAGTAGTGAAGTGGGGGGGCTGTACTTAGCCGAATAAATAAAGGGGGGTACCTCTGTACTTAGCTGAGTAAATCAGTCAAAGCTTTGGTGCTTTCGCACGAGCATGGATTTTGGCCAGACTCTGGTTGACTTCCCATTTGAGCATTGGCAAAGTCAACTACTTTACTAACCTAAGTGTGACCTTCGATTCGGAGGTCTTATAAACTCACTGCCAATCCACCATGTTCCTAACATTTTGTCAATCAGTTGGCCTCCAGTTTAACTTTTCCCAGGGTGTAGGGAGCACACCGATTCTGTGTCCTAGTGGAAATATACAAACAAAAATGCCTGCCAATTCTAACTTATGCGGCTGGCATTTGGGACTACTGCAGAGTTTACATCCTCCAGGCAGAAGAAAACTGTTTTTGCAGGCCCCTACTTGGTTTGCCACCCATTACTCCCTCTATTCTGTGCATGAATAATTGGGCTTGGAATTGGCCTTAGGCTATGCTGTTGACCATGTTAAAGTAGCTCCAATGGTTCGACAATTGCAGCACTGCCCTGGCAGATAGAGATCCTGGATTCCCCTAGATGTCTAGTTTTAAAAAATGCACAAGTTTGGTAGGTTTCCCTGTGTGCCGGCTGAGCTAAAGGCCAAAATCCACAGCTAGGCACTTTCCAAAAAACACATCAGATTTCAATGTAAAAATGGGTTGTGTCCATGTTGCGTTTCCTGTCACGAGCATTAGCCCTCCCCACACACGTGAGGTACAATTTCTATTGGGAGACTTTGGGGAACACAGAATAGAAGAACAACTGTTATTGCCCCTTGTCTTTCTCTAAATTTGTTCCTTCCAAATGTAAGACAGTGTGTTAAAAAGACATCTATTTGAGAAATGCCATGTAATTCACATGTTAGTATGGGGACCACTGAATTCAGAGATGTGTAAATAACCACTGCTTCTCAACACCTTATCTTGTGCCCATTTTGTAAATATAAAGATTTCCTTGATACCTATTTTTTACTCTTTATATTTCACCAAATGAATTGCTGTATACCCGGTACACAATGAAAACCCATTGCAAGCTGCAACTCCTTTATTGTCTCTCAGTACCTAGGGTTCTTGATGAACCTACAAGCCCTATATATATCCCCGCAACCAGAAGAGTCCAGCAGACGTAACAGTATATTGCTTTCAAAAATCTGCCATAGCTGTAAAAAGTTATAGAAATAAATGTGGACAGAAATTACTCTTTTTTTTACCTCAATTTTTAGCTGTTACTTTCTGTGGGAAAACCGTGAAGGATCTACACAAATGACTCCTTGCTGAATTCAGAATTTTGTCTACCTTTCAGAAATGTTTAGCTGTCTGGGATCCAGCACTGGTTTCACACCCATTTCTGTCATTAATTGGAAGGCGGATGAAAGCACAAAAAATAGTAAAAATGGGGTATGTCCCAGTGAAATGCCAAAACTGTGTTGCAAAATGTGGTTTTCTGATTCATGTCTGCCTGTTCCTGAAAGCTGGGAAGATGGTGATTTTAGCACCACAAACACTTTGTTGATGTCATTTTCAGGGAAATAACCACATGCTTTCTTCTGCAGCCCTTTTTCCCATTTTGTTTTAAAAAACGATATTTTAGCTGTATTTTGGCAAATTTCTTGGTCTCCTCTAGAGGAACCCACAAACTCTGAGTACCTTTAGAATCCCTAGGATGTTGGGAAAAAAGTTTGGAATTCTGGCGTGGATAGCTTATGTGGACAAAACGTTAGGAGGGTCTAAGCGTGAACTACCCCAAATAGACAAAAAAAGGCGTGGCACCGGAGGAGAAAAAGGCCTGGCAGCGAAGGGGTTAAACACCATGGAATGGGTCCACAGGTGCCCTGCCCAATCCCCAGGAACACCACCACTCCCACCAGAGGGACACCGGAGGATGGGGGACCCCATTCCAGGTAAGTCTGGGTAAGTATTTTTTACCTTTTTTGCCATTGGGTCAACTTGTCCCCTGTGTGTGAGGTGGTGGACATGACTCCTGTCTTTGCTAAGGCAGGAGTCATGTGTTTGGTGGTTGTGCACAAGGAAATAGTGCAAGTCTGGTTAGAGGCAGTTTTTTTGCCTCTACCCAGGCTCGCATCATTTTCTGAAGCACAACTCCTTCCTTCCCTACCGCCACCGCCACCACCACCCGGCTAGCATCATCTTCTAAGACGCTATCCCAGGTTTAGCGCCGGCTTGCGCCATTCAATAAATACTGCGCCCAGCTGATGTTGTTAAATGACGCAAGCTGGCGCTAAACTTTTTGCCACAAAACTGCGTTCACGCAGTTTTGCAGCAAAAAGCATAAATCTGGGCTTTAGTGTTTATTTGGTTTATAAGTATTAGGTTTGAACCCATTTTAAAGCCTAACTGTGATGTCACTCTAACCTTTGCATTTTCAGTGAATTTCTGAGATAGCAACTCAACTAATTTCAACTTAATATGGCAATATGTCCTTATATCATAACCTCCACAGACCCAGGTACAAATGAATTATAAAAAGAAAAAACTAAATACCTCATATATTTTATTGACTTAACCACAAACATCCAACCAAAAGGTTTTAATTCCCTGACAGAAAAACAACATGCAGAATGTCACCACAATAAAAGCTTCATTACCAACACCCTTCATGACTCAAAAGTTAAATTTTTTAAACAGTACCTGGAGTGAAGAATAGTCTGTTGGAATACTCTTCTGTAAAAATAAATGAGAGTTTGCAGTGATGGCTATAAGAAAAATAGATTGTACCTGGGCGGTAATCTGTCCACTTTAATTTTGGTTCCCACTGTGGTTCAACATTAGATGTAGCTCTATTTTCATGGTGGGGCAGGTGAGAATAAATTCATTTATATTTATAGGATGCCTTCTCATATGGTTTTTCCAGAATATTAAAATTATTTTGTCCACTAATCTCAGAAGAAAAATCAATATGTACTATGTGTATTATAAAAATTAGGAGTTTGTTAGATTGCCTTTTAAAGTGTCTGGAGTGCCATGCACTTGTTTAACAACTTGAAAAGGGTCCATCTAAATTAGATGATAAATGGAATTCATTGTACCTACAAAGGCCTGCCATAAAATGTTGTTTTGAAAGAACACCTTTACAAAGGGGCTTATAATAGTGTACAATAATGTACAATCATTGGTGAGAGCAAAACCTAGGTATCTATATCATGTGAATACTTTCTTTGAAGGAAACACAATGTAGAACTGGTTTGTACCTTTACCTTCTAGTTTAGGTTTTCTGAAAGATTTTCCTAAATCTGTCCCAAAACCCGAAGCTGTAAGATAATTATTAAAATCCGAGAAACATGAAGTGCGGGATGCTGAGGTCTGTCGAGTTTCATTATTGATTGGTCATGGGGAGTGTGAAACCCAGTAAATACAGTGCCACCCTGCCAGTAACAGAACATATCAAAGTTGCCCATTGTATCCTTAAGATGGTTCCAGTTGGGTAGAAATAAACACAAGGGGTAAATCTTATAGCTGTTGCTAGAAGATGACGATTAATATTGATGTCAATAGCACGGCACCACATTCTCTATCAAATAAGAGAGGAGGAAGGAGCCAAGTAAATACATCCATAGGTAGATCCAGTCGAATATCCAACTCCAAGAAGCAAAAATAAGGACAAATCGAACAAAGGGGTGAAGTGCATGACAAAACAAGGGAACAAATGCTTTGTGAAACATCCATCACTTGTAAGGACCTCCCTGCATATCATCTCGGATCGGAAGCCATAGGATTCTTTCGAGAGGCTACTATCTTGAAATGAGACTTTGAAAAACCTTGTGCAAGCCTCTTTCCTAAAAAACTCATGGCGTCAGTTTGGCACATGAAAAAGAATCTTACATTTGACATCCTTTGTCGGGGATTAAATGCTGTAGCCCCTCTGCCATGTTTCTAACTCAGTGCTTCTTCTGAAACACTTCTTTCTACAAGTGATCTTGTGCTTGCAATCACCATTGAAGTCTATGCAACAAGAAGCTTAATCACATGCTTACCGTGACATCCAGCAACATGCAGCTTAACTAAGACATCTTTTGGAAGCCACTGGTTCAGTACCAGCAATAAGACTCCATCGACCAACATTCCTCCTCCCAGGTGAAGGAAAAGGAGCCAGCAGATTTTAAGGCACTCAGCGCACCTGCAAAACAGGACAAACATTTGGATGGAATAGGTGACAAGGATGCCGAAGGGTAACCCTCTGAAACACATTCTTCTTGAGGAATGGTCTTCTAGGATCGGTGCTTATGGTAGTTCCTTTTCTTCATCCCACTCCCTCTCAACCTACCTCCTACATTTTGTCCTTATGTGGCCATTTTGGCCAACCTAAAGATGTTATCAAAAAATGCTATAGAATCCACTATTCAGTAAAGAATAAAGTCTGTTATTGGCTTACTCAACATTCCGATTTTAAACACCGGAAATTATGCTTATGTTCTATATGTGAGGAGGGATGCTTGCCAAATTATGGTACCTAGGTCACATCCCGAAATACCGATAAATGCCCCAGTGGTTTCAAATAATTTACAACCACTGTTGATCATAAACCAGTCTGATTGACAGAAAAGAACAGAGGGGATGACTGACAGACATAGATGGTTTGTGCACTGATATAGTCGATAGCATCCCAACCAAGGTAAATTCACGCCATGCAGGGCTTGGGCATGATATGATGGAACATATCAAGTACTGCTCTTGAACTAAATGACGGTGCTTGAATAAACTATATTAACAAATTTAGCATCATCATGCCACAAGAAACCTGGGCAAGGAGGAAGAGATCTGTGAAGGTTACCCAAGCCCCTTTTTACCTGCTTCTCCTTCTTCCTTGGGAAGAGCCAAGGGAGGTGTTGTCATATTGTTCAGGGTCTCCTTAAAGTATACAGTAGCTCTTGTGAGCTACAGAGGGATTCAAGTTTTCTGGTCAAAGTGCTCTAGGCATTGTAATTTTTCCTTATTAAATTTTACAATGATGTTTGTTCCAAGGATAATGGGCCAGATGTACGTACTTTTAGAATAGCATTTCCAAAGAGCAATTTCTTTCTTCTGAATCGCTATTTAATAATTGCTTTTCTAAATGTATTAAAGCTTTCTTTTAGAATTTGCTATTCCCAATGGGTTACAAATGGACTTACCTCTAAATATTAATGAGGTAGGTCACAAGTTGTGACCCACTAGGAATCGCAGCTATCACAGCGATGGTGGCCTGCTGGGGTCTGCATACCACTGTGTCTATGGTTGTTTATTAGTAAAGCAGACTTTTTTTAAGATGCAGCCCATTTCCCTTAAAGGAAACAGGTCCGCTTTCAAAAAGAAATGTATTCATTTTGTTTGTTTAAAAAGAGGCAGTATCCCTACATTTTTTTTACATTCACAAAGGGGATGGAGTCCTTTATTGACCCCCTTCTCTTTTCGAATGCATTACCATTGCACTTCTGAAGTCAGTAAAGTATTACATTTTTGCGACTGGAATTCAGTCGTAAAGCATTATTACATACCATTGTGATTTGGTGATTGACTATATTTTCATACCACTGCTTACATATGTTCAGTCCCGGGACACAAGTGTGAGTGGATACAGTGACCATAATCCCAATGTTCTGGTATTAGTCATTCCTGATGTTACTAAAAAGCAAATTAAGAGGGGAGTGAATGCCCTAGCAGTGAAGGATAACTGGCTAAGGCTGAGATGGAAAACTGTAAACAGTACACTACGTATGGCAAATATGATAAGGGAAAACCATGTCCTAGTTCATGTGTGCTTTTCTTATGAAAGTATCCCCACAAAGCTCACTATTGATGTTTTTGTGAGTCTTGTTTGTTATATTAGAAAATCTTTATTGATCCCTTTTAAAATGTGGAAATCTGAATGCCCACAATGGTTTAATTCTGCATGTACGGAAGCCAACAGTAAATTGTGGAGGGTCCTAAAAGGACAACCAAGAGATAAAAGGAATATTGTCTAATGTAGCGCGGACTAGAAACTTATCTTAAAAAAAAGGAAGTTAGAAATTAGGGAAAAAACTCAGAAATTGTGGTTGACATTTCTCTAACTAAAGACATCAAATTATTTTGTTAACTTCATGGCCCTGACAGCAGGGCTAGGCATGAATATAACTGCTGCTCCGTGGGTCACACATTTAGTACTTTGTAAACCCATGTGACCATCTGATAGTAGATTTTTTCCTACTAATCCACTTGCCATTATTTTTTACTACAAGGAAGTTGTGACCGAAGATTTTTTTGAGTGCCTCAGGGAAAGTGCCAGACCCTGGAGGAGTCCCGATGAACCTTTATAAATCCAATATAGGCTTCTGTGAGGCAGTTTTTCCAGCTCACCGATTTTGGCCTGTAGCAGCAACTACCATCTTCCTGGCAACCAATATATTATTTTCCGTTTATAAAAAAGAGACCCCAGAAGATCCTCTTGCTACAGGCAGATCTCCTCCATTTGCCCAAATCTTTGGCCCCATAGTTTGTCGGATATTATCACAATCCAATGATTTAAAGATCCTCTTGGATGTCCAATAAGGTTGTAGAGAAAGACTTGGGCCCTTGAACAATGACAAAATCGCCACCTGGTCATGAGTATATATACAGTAGTGAAGTGGGGGGGCTGTACTTAGCCGAATAAATAAAGGGGGGTACCTCTGTACTTAGCTGAGTAAATCAGTCAAAGTTTTGGTGCTTTCGCACGAGCATGGATTTTGGCCAGACTCTGGTTGACTTCCCATTTGAGCATTGGCAAAGTCAACTACTTTACTAACCTAAGTGTGACCTTCGATTCGGAGGTCTTATGAACTCACTGCCAATCCACCATGTTCCTAACATTTTGTCAATCAGTTGGCCTCCAGTTTAACTTTTCCCAGGGTGTAGGGAGCACACCGATTCTGTGTCCTAGTGGAAATATACAAACAAAAATGCCTGCCAATTCTAACTTATGCGGCTGGCATTTGGGACTACTGCAGAGTTTACATCCTCCAGGCAGAAGAAAACTGTTTTTGCAGGCCCCTACTTGGTTTGCCACCCATTACTCCCTCTATTCTGTGCATGAATAATTGGGCTTGGAATTGGCCTTAGGCTATGCTGTTGACCATGTTAAAGTGGCTCCAATGGTTCGACAATTGCAGCACTGCCCTGGCAGATAGAGACCGCCAGCACCGCCAGGCCATCGGCTGGTGGCAACTTGGAGGTGTCGGCAGTCAGACCGCGGCAGCTCCACCACAGTCATAATATGGCGGTTGGACCGCCCCTGTCAGCGGCGGTCCGAGTGCCACTGTGAGTTTGGTGGTCCATGGACCGCCAGATTTGTAATGAGGCCCTAAGTGTACTTGGCAGTTGGCCTTTGTGTATTCCACTGAGACAGTGAGACAAAGGAGGACTAAGTGCTCCATCCTACCAGGATTGCGGGGGGGGGCAGAGCTATTCACTTCCTTAATTACCTTTCAAAGGGGCTGCCTCCAGCACACTCACAATGAACTTGACACCAGGCTAATGTCATGCTAGATCCCCTGGAGCCTGGCAGGAGAGGGAAGAAAATTCCAGAACCAGATGTAAAAGGAATTCTAGACATTTCTCCCACTTCAAACCCGGCCCTAGGTATAAAATATTGGACCCTCAGATCAACTGTTCAGTACACCCCTGAACCTGTGGGCATTGCAGAAGGACTTCCCTACTCCCAGGAGACTGCCTTACAGCTGGGGCCTGCCCTGCTCTCTGAGCAGGAAAACTGGACCCGCTCCTTTCAACCCAGGCTGTCTTGAGTGACTCCAAGGGACGGTTGGCTGACCTTCTGTTTTGAACTACAGAGACATAACAAAATCCAGAGGCCTCCCTGCAACTGCCCAGCTGACCTCCTGCAACTGGACCTTCCTGGAACTTCAAATGGACCTGCCGGTCTCAGCTACAGTGAGTCCCTGATCCACAAAAGCTGCTTCTCCAGGGTCTGGACTCTTGATTGCATCAGAATGCACTAGGTTGTAAAAAGGGAGAAATCCTGAAGTTTTGGACTCTCTGCAACCTTAAAAGTGACTGTTCACACTGAGGTTTTGTCGCCTGCAACAACCACCAATGCGAAGCCCCGGTGAACCTGACTCTTTGCAGGACAGCAACTCCCAGCCACACCCTGCAATGTGAGATCTGCACTTTGACCGGCAGCACAAAGCTCCAGCAGCAACCCTCTGTGATGCCCACAGGATCTTCGTGTTACAGTGACAGCCAACCGTGAAGCCTGGCCTGCTCTTTCTGCTACACTGACAACCATCTGTCAAGCTCTCCTCTCAACTCATGGCTTCTTTCACCGCAAACTGGACTCTTCGCGCCTGTCTGTCACAAGGTAGCTTTTCCAGTGGGTTTACCCTGAGCCCTGTATCTGGCTCACATTCCATCACGGTCAGAATGAACTTGTGACTTTCTCCGGTCTAGCACAACCAGATGACCACAAATGTCGCTTTGTGCTTTCTGGCGCTATACTTACCTAAATCTTTGAAATTGCATATCTACGGTTCTTCTGATTTAATTTTTGTTGTTTGTATCTCAAAGTATTTATTAGATTTTACTCTGTTTTGTAAATTGGGGTGGGATTTTTCTTGTGGTGTGTTTTCACTTTATCACTGTTTGCATGTTGCAGAAATACTTTACATATTGCCTCTTAGATAAGCCTGACTGTTTTTGTGCCAAGCTACCAGAAGGTTAAGCAAAAGGTAATTTAATGACATTTGTGGTTCTTCCTGACAGAGGTTGTGGTTGTTGCTTGAGGAGAGTATTCACTCCTCTCAACCAAAATCCCAGTTTCCTACTGTTAAATATCGTGGAAGTCTGCAATTCTGTGGGAATTCTTTTTTTAAAGATTCCATAAGTCAACGCTTTTTTAACCCATTTTTTATTTATCATGTTATATTTATAGAATCGTATTAAGAATATATGTTTATGCTGTTTCCGTATTATGATTATGCTTCATGCTGTTATTTTATGATTCTTCCCCAATAATAGAATAAAGACTGACTTGACTGTGCAAGGAGCACACAACTCTCTTTTGAATGATTGCAATATCTGGAGAGTGCTCTATTGTTCTTCTAAATACAAGACGGGTTCAACCCAAAGGCCACCCATCAGACTTATCTGATGACTTTTAACAACCGGGCCAAAAAATCATGGTCAAACATTAACTGGCAAAGGATAAGCTGGAAGAAAATGAGAACACAGCAACATTTTTGCCAAAGGAGCAAAGGGAGAATACTTTGAATTTGGTTTTTTAGCATATTCTTTCATCTTCACCTAGAGCAAAGTAAAATTTCATAAGCAAGTTGACTTTATTCTTTTCATTGATTCAAATAATCAGTAGCATTTGGAGTCAATGGATCACCATGAGGAGAGGAAGGCAAAATTATTGAATGAGATCCTTTCTGGGAAAAGAAAGGTGAAACCTAGTGTCATCTTAAATTGCTTTAGTATAAGAAACTTCTGTAATCTGTAAAATCTGATTATCTTGAGCCCCATACAAGAGCATTATTATTACTGCTCAAAATTTTGATTAGTTCACTCTTAGTGCTTTTTTTATATCTCCCAATCCCATACACAGAGCTCTCCAAACATCTGAAAGATATTTAGAGTACCTATATCAGAAATTATACTATCAGGTAATCCTTGAAGTTGAAATATATCAGTCAAAAAACACTGCATGATTTCTTCAGCTATTGTTATCTTGGACAAAAGATTAAAAAGGGCTACCATTGCAAAAGCTATAGGGCCAAATGTACGAAGGTTTTTAGTGGTCACAAAAGGTCCGATTCAAAGAATCGGACATTTGCGATCGCAGAAAAACATTTTGGGATGTACAAATAGTATCTTGCAAATCGGTAAACTATTATTGAATCGCAAAATATTGTGATTCGGTATTAGGAAGTGGCATGTTAAGGTAGCCCCTTCCTAATACTGACTTGCAAGGGGATGTATGAATGTTTTGTTACCAGAATGCGGTCACAAAACATTCGCAGATTACCACCAACTTCAAGTTGATGGTAACCAATTTGCAAACCGCAAGGGGTCCCCAACAGTCCCTTGCCCCTTTGTGAATGTGAGTGCAAACATTTTTTAAGAGCAGACAGTAGTCCCACGGACTACCGTCTACTCTTAAAATTTGTAAAGAAAACTTTTCAGTTTTCTTTTTGAAATGCATCCTGTTTTCCTTTAAGGAAAAAGGGCTGCATTTCAACAATAAAAAATTGCTTTATTTAAAAAGCAATGACAGACATGGTGGTCTGCTGACCATAGCAGGCCACCATCCTTATGATTTTGGCTATTCTCAATGGGTCACAAATTGCGACCTGCCTCATGAATATTGATAAGGCAGGTTGATTTGCGACACACCGGGAATTGCAACCAGTGTCACTGTAGTACATCCCTGTTTGTGATTTCCCAACAGCGAATAGCTAAAATTTGCTTTTAGGAAATCGCAAACCCATGATTTCGTACATCTGGCCCATAGTTCTTTAGTCTGCATAAAGATCACTTGTTGACTGAAGTACAATTTATTATGTTGAACTTAACAAGTCTTTAGTTGATGATCTTCTACTTTCATAGGATCCCTCTGTGTCTGAACATAATTTGTAGAAGGCACCTACCCTGCGGAGCAGCAACAGGTAAAAGTATGTCACAAATCACAGACAGATATATTAACTGGAACCAGTAGTGGTAGTCCAGTGTTGAGGCTAGGATCAATAGTGATTTTATTTTTGTTGAGTGAAGTTTGAGCAGGATTGTATGTTTGGCATGTTTGGAGTGAATGAGTGGGTGATTTATGATTGAAAATGTTTGTGCAAGAGACCCGGGAAGGTCAATACATCAGCAAGTAAAAGTAGTATTGTATTATGTTGGTTAATTTAGGTGTTGATTATGTGTATTGGATTTGCAATATTAGGGAATCATGTATTGTAATATTTTCATTATATATTTATGCTAATGAAGTGATGACCAGGATGTAATACATTTTTGGAAAAAAATGTAAATAATCGTTTTAAATTTGGGCTCCATTCCACTGTGGAATGCATATCCATTAGAGTTATACCTATATTTAACTAAAACTATCAGGAGTAGCTGTGTTTTTGATTTGTGAAGTCCCTCTGTTCTTGAGCCACCTTTACTTTGTCTAAAACATATTGAACTATTCAAACTATACATTAAGAGAGACAATTGTTGGCAGTCATGAGTAAATGATGGCTCAGAATACCAATGAGAAAGGTGCATCTGCCAAGAACATTTTGAACCAGGAATATAAGTGATAGTGAAATCACACTGTACAAAGACAAATGCCAACCTACCTTGCAGATTCTTTCACAAGCACCGCAAGTTCAATTGGCAAGTTTGAAGTTAAATTGTTTCTTTAGTGTCCATCGAAAGATAGGTCCAATGAGCAGAGGCCATTTTCATGGACAAAAGTTATCTTTTGCTAATTGAATTGTTCCTTTCTTCCATTGTTTTTTTCTTAAAGTAAAAAAACTGCCAACTTCTATTTAAGAGGCCTCCATTTCCACAATAAACTATAAGTATCAGAATCACATAAGACTGCTGCTTGAGTAATCTTCCATTAGAGTCAATTAAAACTCTTTGAGCTTGATCAAGCGAGCAAAAGCCTCTCTATATTTTCCTTTTTTATGAAACATGAGTGATGTCACAGTATATCAAGCTAAAATCCCTAATAAACTATTGACAAAAAAATCCATTTTAAATGAAACTTAGAGTCTCTTTAACAGCAGTGGGTTAAGGCCAATCAATCAATCAGGGATTTATAGAGCGCACTACTCACCCGGTAAGGTCTCAAGGTGCTGGGGGGGGAGAGCTAATGGTCGAAAAGCCAAGTCTTGAGGTGTTTCCTGAATGATAGAAGGTCTTGGGTCAGGCAGATGTGGATCGGTAGGGAGTTCCAGGTCTTTGCGGCAAGGTGAGAGAATGATCTTCCTCCGGCGGTTGTGCGACGGACAAGAGGAACGTAGGCGAGGGCGCGGCTGGCGGAGTGAAGGTTGCGGGGAGGGGTGTGAAAGGTGAGTCTGTCGTTGAGGTAGGCGGGACCTGTGTTGTGAAGGGTCTTGTGTGCGTGGATGAGGATTTTGAAGGTGATCCTCTTTGATACTGGTAGCTAGTGTAGGTCTCTGAGGTGGGGGAGGTCAATCCAAAATGTATGAAACTATCATTGGATCCATGGAAACACCAGGAGCATTAATTCTAAATTAAAGGTTTGCAATTTCTTCCTTTTCAAAGTCACCCTTCATGGGTTTGCTAAACAACTTTGTTAGTGAAGTCTTGATGATATCAAAATCACAGGTTCTTGATATTAGACCAGTGTCTTTGAAACCACTGGAATATTATCCAAAGAAAGCAATAGATTTTGATTTAAAACATCAGAAAATATTGATTCCCTAAAATGATGGAAATCGTGGGGGCTTGTAGGAGGCTGGACTGGCTTGTAGTGAGTACCAAGGGGTACTTGCACCTTGCACCAGGCCCAGTTATCCCTTATTAGTGTATAGGGTGTCTAGCAGCTTAGGCTGATAGATAATGGTAGCTTAGCAAAGCAGCTCAGGCTGAACTAGGAGACGTGTGAAGCTACTACAGTACCACTTAGTGTCATATGTACAATATCATAAGAAAACACAATACACAGTTATACTAAAAATAAAGGTACTTTATTTTTATGACAATATGCCAAAGTATCTTAGAGTGTACCCTCAGTAAGAGGATAGGAAATATACACAAGATATATATACACAATAGCAAAAATATGCAATATAGTCTTAGAAAACAGTGCAAACAATGTATAGTTACAATAGGATGCAATGGGGAAACATAGGGATAGGGGCAACACAAACCATATACTCCAGAAGTGGAATGCGAACCACGAATGGACCCCAAACCTATGTGACCTTGTAGAGGGTCGCTGGGACTATTAGAAAATAGTGAGAGTTAGAAAAATAACCCTCCCCAAGACCCTGAAAAGTGAGTGCAAAGTGCACTAAAGTTCCCCTAAGGACAAAATAGTCATGTTAGAGGGAGAATGCAAGGAAAACACAAATCAGCAATGCAACAACGATGGATTCCTGTCTGAAGGTACCTGTGGAACAAGGGGACCAAGTCCAAAAGTCACAAGCAGCTCGGAGATGGGCAGATGCCCAAGAAATGCCAGCGGTTGGTGCAAAGAAGCTCTTACTAGGCTGAAGAACTGTGAATACTGCAGGAATGACAAGGGCTAGAGACTTCCCCTTTGGAGGATGGATCCTTCACGCCTTGGAGAGTCGTGCAGAAGTGTTTTCCCGCCGGATGGACGCCAACAAGCCTTGCTACACGCAAATCGTGCGTTTGGCGTTTTTGGACGCTGCTGGGGCCCAGGAGGGACCAGGAGGTCGCAAATTAGACCTGCAGAGAGAGGGGACGTCGAGCAAGACAAAGAGCCCTCACTGAAGCAGGTAGCACCCGGAGAAGTGCCAGAAACAGGCACTACGAGGATGCGTGAAACGGTGCTCGCCGAAGTTGCACAAAGGAGTCCCACGTCGCCGGAGACCAACTTAGAAAGTCGTGCAATGCAGGTTAGAGTGCCGTGGACCCAGGCTTGGCTGTGCACACAGGATTTCCGCCGGAAGTGCACAGGGGCCGGAGAAGCTTGCAAAGTCGCGGTTCCCAGCAATGCAGCCCAGCGAGGTGAGGCAAGGACTTACCTCCACCAAACTTGGGCTGAAGAGTCACTGGACTGTGGGGGTCACTTGGACGGTGTCGCTGGATTCGAGGGACCTCGCTCGTCGTGCTGAGAGGAGACCCAAGGGACCGGAGATGCAGCTTTTTGGTGCCTGCGGTTGCAGGGGGAAGATTCCGTCGACCCACGGGAGATTTCTTCGGAGCTTCTGGTGCAGAGAGGAGGCAGACTACCCCCACAGCATGCACAAGCAGGAAAACAGTCGAGAAGGCGGCAGGATCAGCGTTACAGAGTTGCAGTAGTCGTCTTTGCTACTATGTTGCAGGTTTGCAGGCTTCCAGCGCGGTCAGCGGTCGATTCCTTATCAGAAGGTGAAGAGGGAGATGCAGAGGAACTCGGCTGAGCTCATGCATTCGTTATCTGAAGTTTCCCCAGAGACAGAGACCCTAAATAGCCAGAAAAGAGGGTTTGGCTACCTAGGAGAGAGGAAAGGCTACTAACACCTGAAGGAGCCTATCACAAGGAGTCTCTGACGTCACCTGGTGGCACTGGCCACTCAGAGCAGTCCAGTGTGCCAGCAGCACCTCTGTTTCCAAGATGGCAGAGGTCTGGAGCACACTGGAGGAGCTCTGGACACCTCCCAGGGGAGGTGCAGGTCAGGGGAGTGGTCACTCCCCTTTCCTTTGTCCAGTTTCGCGCCAGAGCAGGGGCTAAGGGGTCCCTGAACCGGTGTAGACTGGCTTATGCAGAATTGGGCACCTCTGTGCCCAACAAAGCATTTCCAGAGGCTGGGGGAGGCTACTCCTCCCCTGCCTTCACACCATTTTCCAAAGGGAGAGGGTGTCACACCCTCTCTCAGAGGAAGTTCTTTGTTCTGCCATCCTGGGCCAGGCCTGGCTGGACCCCAGGAGGGCAGATGCCTGTCTGAGGGGTTGGCAGCAGCAGCAGCTGCAGAGAAACCCCAGGAAGGGCAGTTTGGCAGTACCAGGGTCTGTGCTACAGACCACTGGGATCATGGAATTGTACCAACAATGCCAGGATGGCATAGAGGGGGCAATTCCATGATCATAGACATGTTACATGGCCATATTCGGAGTTACCATGGTGAAGCTACATATAGGTAGTGACCTATATGTAGTGCACGCGTGTAATGGTGTCCCCGCACTCACAAAGTTCAGTGAATTGGCTCTGAACAATGTGGGGGCACCTTGGCTAGTGCCAGGGTGCCCTCACACTAAGTAACTTTGCACCTAACCTTTACCAGGTAAAGGTTAGACATATAGGTGACTTATAAGTTACTTAAGTGCAGTGTAAAATGGCTGTGAAATAACGTGGACGTTATTTCACTCAGGCTGCAGTGGCAGGCCTGTGTAAGAATTGTCAGAGCTCCCTATGGGTGGCAAAAGAAATGCTGCAGCCCATAGGGATCTCCTGGAACCCCAATACCCTGGGTACCTCAGTACCATATACTAGGGAATTATAAGGGTGTTCCAGTAAGCCAATGTAAATTGGTAAAAATGGTCACTAGCCTGTCAGTGACAATTTGAAAGTAATGAGAGAGCATAACCACTGAGGTTCTGGTTAGCAGAGCCTCAGTGAGACAGTTAGGCACCACACAGGGAACATATACATGCACACCTATGAGCACTGGGGCCCTGTGTGACAGGGTCCCAGTGACACATACATATAGGCCACAAACCTATGAGCACTGGGGTCCTGACCAGCAGGATCCCAGTGACACATAACAACCATACTGAAAACATAGTGTTTTCACTATGAGCACTGAGGCCTGGCTATCAGGATCCCAGTGAGACAGTGAAAACAGTGACAAACACCCTGACATACACTCACAAACAGGCCAAAAGTGGGGGTAACAAGGCTAGAAAGAGGCTACCTTCTCACACAACCCCCCCCCCAAACGAAGGACAATAAGGCTAACCTTGGCCAGTTGAGACTTTATTGTCTAAGTGGTGATAAGTAGAGAGTAGCTCTGCAATAGACTGGTTACTCCCTTTATCATCCACTATATGGTTACTTCCCTGTGGGGATGTAAACCACCCTGTTTGAAGTTTTTTAGCTAAGCAACAATGTGAAGGTGTATTTTCAGAGTTTCTATCAGTAAGTTTTAGTTTAGAGCAGTGGGAATTATCCACTGAACCTATTTGTAATGATGGAAATGCCAGACAGGGATGCTGTCTCAGTAAAGCCATAGCTGGGCAAAAACTTTGTCCATTTGGCTGGAAGAGAGAACAGGGATGCTGTTTCTCTTGAGTTGGAGCAGGGCAGGGATGCTGTCCTATGAGCTCCACACTAGGGCAGGGATGCTGTCCTAAGTGTTGTGAGGTAGTGCAGGGTTTCTGCACTAAAGTTTCTCTGGGAGGGTTGGAGGGATGCTCCATGTTAACTAAAATGGTGCTCTTTTTGTCACCAATGTTAGTTATCCCACAGAGAGGTACTTCCACCTCAGGGAGTCCAGCTTTGCCAGCTGATGATTCCCTTGGAACAGGTGCCACCCCAGGAGAGGTTTCTCCCACCACAGGAATGGTATCCTGAATGGTAGGGTGGTTAGGGGATACTGTGATACCCTTTTTACCTGTTGATGGAGAGGGATCCTGAGTTTTCAGGCCTTCTCTCCTTTGCTTTTTCATTTCACTTGAAATGAGAGGGAACAATTCCTCAGGGATGCCCAGCATGGCTGCATGGGCATAAAACTCTACATCAGCCCAACCTGAGGTCTCTAGGTCATTACCTAAGAGACAGTCTACAGGTAAGCTAGGTGATACCACCACCTGCTTAGGGCCAGTAACTCCACCCCAACTAAACTGAATTATAGCTAAGGGAAGAAACTTAGTGGAGTTATGGACATCAATAATTTTATACTGTTGTCCAATGATGTGTTGTTCAGGAGGCACTAGGTTTTCAGTCACCAAAGTGAAACTGGCACCTGTGTCCCTGTAGGCCAAGGCCTCAACACCATTTATTGAAACTGTCTGCCTGTACTTATCCATTGTAAGGGGACAAGCAGCCAGTGTGGCAAGGCCAATGCCACTAGGTGTGACAGAAACTGTCTTGGGACTGATTACATCAGTTTCCACTATGGACCCATAAGTGAACCCAACTACACCCTTTGCTTGACTGTTGCCAGCAGTCCCACCACTAGTACCACTACTGCTAGGGGCACTAGAGCTTGATGTATTAGTGGTGGTAGGCTCAGGGGGTTTACCTGGACAGGACTTATCCCCTGGCCTATGGCCTCTGTTTTTACACACAAAGCACCAAGGCTTTTTAATGTGTGCAGGTTGGGAAGAAGAGGAAGAATTTGTTTTATCCCCACCCTCTGAAGAGTGTTTAAGATTTGAAGTGGGGTCTTTGGTTTTACCCTTATCCCCATGCTTATCTTGAGATTTTTCACCATCTTTCTTCTTATTGCCATCTTTGTCACCCCCTGTATGAACTTTTCTGTTCACCCTTGTTCTGACCCATTTGTCTGCCTTCTTTCCCAATTCTTGGGGAGAGGTCAGATCAGAGTCTACCAGGTACTGGTGCAACAAATCAGACACACAATTATTAAGTATATGCTCTCTCAGGATTGTGTTATACAGGCTTTCATAATCAGTAACTTTACTGCCATGTAACCACCCCTCCAAGGCCTTCACTGAATGGTCAATGAAATCAACCCAGTCTTGTGAAGACTCCTTTTTGGTCTCTCTGAACTTTATCCTGTACTGTTCAGTGGTTAAGCCATAACCATCCAGGAGTGCATTCTTAAGAACTTGGAAATTATTGGCATCATTTTCTTTCACAGTAAGGAGCCTATCCCTACCTTTTCCACTAAATGATAGCCATAGGATAGCAGCCCACTGCCTTTGAGGGACATCCTGTACAACACAGGCCCTCTCAAGTGCAGCAAACCACTTGTTTATGTCATCCCCCTCCTTATAAGGGGGAACTATCTTGTGCAGATTCCTGGAATCATGCTCTTTTGCAGGATGACTATGGGGAATACTGCTGCTGCCACCATGGGTATCTAAACCCAACTTCTGTCTTTCCCTCTCTATTTCTAAAGACTGTCTATCCAAATCCAGCTGTTGCTTCTTGAGCTTCAGTCTGGTTTGTTCCACTCTCAATCTATTGAGCTCCCTTTCTAACAATCTGTCATCAGGGTGGGTGGGAGGGACATTTCTAGATACAGAGGTATGATGGGAATGAACAGAAGGAGACCTGTCCCTTACAGAGGGCACCCTAACAGCTTGGCTACCAGCATAATGTGAGATCACATCCTCAGTATGGTGTGATTCAACCTCTGTACCAACTATGCTAGACTGTCTAGTAATGGGCAGGCTGAGAAGTTTCTTTCCTGAACCTTTTCCTGGGGGAGTCCCTGGATCAGATTGAGAACCATTAGCTACTTTTTCTACAGATTGGGCACTTATGGCCTTATCCTGTACTCTAAGCATAGTAATTAACAGTTCTAAGGAAGGATTCTTCCCTACACTCAAACCTCTCTCTATGCAGAGACTCCTTGCTCCTTTCCAGCTAAGGTGATCATATGCAAGTTTGGACAGTTCAACTTTTTGGCCTGTGCCAGACATTTTTTAGAGAGAGTTAAAGTGATAGCAAAAGAGAAAAAAGTTTTCAGAACTTTTTGGAAAGACAGAAAAAAACTTTTTAAACTTTTAAGAATTTTTTGAAAGTTTAGAAGTACTTTTCCGCACTTAGAAAAGAGTGAAAAGAGGAAATGCAAAACTTTTTGGCTATGTGTATATACACTGACCTTGTTTTGTATATTTTTCTCTTATGAAAAGTACAATGACAAGAGTGGTAAGTAGTCTCAAAGCACTTATCCCACCACTGCACAACCAAAGTAGGAGGCTGGACTGGCTTGTAGTGAGTACCAAGGGGTACTTGCACCTTGCACCAGGCCCAGTTATCCCTTATTAGTGTATAGGGTGTCTAGCAGCTTAGGCTGATAGATAATGGTAGCTTAGCAAAGCAGCTCAGGCTGAACTAGGAGACGTGTGAAGCTACTACAGTACCACTTAGTGTCATATGTACAATATCATAAGAAAACACAATACACAGTTATACTAAAAATAAAGGTACTTTATTTTTATGACAATATGCCAAAGTATCTTAGAGTGTACCCTCAGTAAGAGGATAGGAAATATACACAAGATATATATACACAATAGCAAAAATATGCAATATAGTCTTAGAAAACAGTGCAAACAATGTATAGTTACAATAGTATGCAATGGGGAAACATAGGGATAGGGGCAACACAAACCATATACTCCAGAAGTGGAATGCGAACCACGAATGGACCCCAAACCTATGTGACCTTGTAGAGGGTCGCTGGGACTATTAGAAAATAGTGAGAGTTAGAAAAATAACCCTCCCCAAGACCCTGAAAAGTGAGTGCAAAGTGCACTAAAGTTCCCCTAAGGACAAAATAGTCATGTTAGAGGGAGAATGCAAGGAAAACACAAATCAGCAATGCAACAACGATGGATTCCTGTCTGAAGGTACCTGTGGAACAAGGGGACCAAGTCCAAAAGTCACAAGCAGCTCGGAGATGGGCAGATGCCCAAGAAATGCCAGCGGTTGGTGCAAAGAAGCTCTTACTAGGCTGAAGAACTGTGAATACTGCAGGAACGACAAGGGCTAGAGACTTCCCCTTTGGAGGATGGATCCTTCACGCCTTGGAGAGTCGTGCAGAAGTGTTTTCCCGCCGGATGGACGCCAACAAGCCTTGCTACACGCAAATCGTGCGTTTGGCGTTTTTGGACGCTGCTGGGGCCCAGGAGGGACCAGGAGGTCGCAAATTAGACCTGCAGAGAGAGGGGACGTCGAGCAAGACAAAGAGCCCTCACTGAAGCAGGTAGCACCCGGAGAAGTGCCAGAAACAGGCACTACGAGGATGCGTGAAACGGTGCTCGCCGAAGTTGCACAAAGGAGTCCCACGTCGCCGGAGACCAACTTAGAAAGTCGTGCAATGCAGGTTAGAGTGCCGTGGACCCAGGCTTGGCTGTGCACACAGGATTTCCGCCGAAAGTGCACAGGGGCCGGAGAAGCTTGCAAAGTCGCGGTTCCCAGCAATGCAGCCCAGCGAGGTGAGGCAAGGACTTACCTCCACCAAACTTGGGCTGAAAAGTCACTGGACTGTGGGGGTCACTTGGACGGTGTCGCTGGATTCGAGGGACCTCGCTCGTCGTGCTGAGAGGAGACCCAAGGGACCGGAGATGCAGCTTTTTGGTGCCTGCGGTTGCAGGGGGAAGATTCCGTCGACCCACGGGAGATTTCTTCGGAGCTTCTGGTGCAGAGAGGAGGCAGACTACCCCCACAGCATGCACAAGCAGGAAAACAGTCGAGAAGGCGGCAGGATCAGCGTTACAGAGTTGCAGTAGTCGTCTTTGCTACTATGTTGCAGGTTTGCAGGCTTCCAGCGCGGTCAGCGGTCGATTCCTTATCAGAAGGTGAAGAGGGAGATGCAGAGGAACTCGGCTGAGCTCATGCATTCGTTATCTGAAGTTTCCCCAGAGACAGAGACCCTAAATAGCCAGAAAAGAGGGTTTGGCTACCTAGGAGAGAGGAAAGGCTACTAACACCTGAAGGAGCCTATCACAAGGAGTCTCTGACGTCACCTGGTGGCACTGGCCACTCAGAGCAGTCCAGTGTGCCAGCAGCACCTCTGTTTCCAAGATGGCAGAGGTCTGGAGCACACTGGAGGAGCTCTGGACACCTCCCAGGGGAGGTGCAGGTCAGGGGAGTGGTCACTCCCCTTTCCTTTGTCCAGTTTCGCGCCAGAGCAGGGGCTAAGGGGTCCCTGAACCGGTGTAGACTGGCTTATGCAGAATTGGGCACCTCTGTGCCCAACAAAGCATTTCCAGAGGCTGGGGGAGGCTACTCCTCCCCTGCCTTCACACCATTTTCCAAAGGGAGAGGGTGTCACACCCTCTCTCAGAGGAAGTTCTTTGTTCTGCCATCCTGGGCCAGGCCTGGCTGGACCCCAGGAGGGCAGATGCCTGTCTGAGGGGTTGGCAGCAGCAGCAGCTGCAGAGAAACCCCAGGAAGGGCAGTTTGGTAGTACCAGGGTCTGTGCTACAGACCACTGGGATCATGGAATTGTACCAACAATGCCAGGATGGCATAGAGGGGGCAATTCCATGATCATAGACATGTTACATGGCCATATTCGGAGTTACCATGGTGAAGCTACATATAGGTAGTGACCTATATGTAGTGCACGCGTGTAATGGTGTCCCCGCACTCACAAAGTTCAGTGAATTGGCTCTGAACAATGTGGGGGCACCTTGGCTAGTGCCAGGGTGCCCTCACACTAAGTAACTTTGCACCTAACCTTTACCAGGTAAAGGTTAGACATATAGGTGACTTATAAGTTACTTAAGTGCAGTGTAAAATGGCTGTGAAATAACGTGGACGTTATTTCACTCAGGCTGCAGTGGCAGGCCTGTGTAAGAATTGTCAGAGCTCCCTATGGGTGGCAAAAGAAATGCTGCAGCCCATAGGGATCTCCTGGAACCCCAATACCCTGGGTACCTCAGTACCATATACTAGGGAATTATAAGGGTGTTCCAGTAAGCCAATGTAAATTGGTAAAAATGGTCACTAGCCTGTCAGTGACAATTTGAAAGTAATGAGAGAGCATAACCACTGAGGTTCTGGTTAGCAGAGCCTCAGTGAGACAGTTAGGCACCACACAGGGAACATATACATGCACACCTATGAGCACTGGGGCCCTGTGTGACAGGGTCCCAGTGACACATACATATAGGCCACAAACCTATGAGCACTGGGGTCCTGACCAGCAGGATCCCAGTGACACATAACAACCATACTGAAAACATAGTGTTTTCACTATGAGCACTGAGGCCTGGCTATCAGGATCCCAGTGAGACAGTGAAAACAGTGACAAACACCCTGACATACACTCACAAACAGGCCAAAAGTGGGGGTAACAAGGCTAGAAAGAGGCTACCTTCTCACAGGGCTTTACACAACTTAGATGACATTATGTGGTATTCTGATTTCCCTAATGGGTTACTGAAAACCGTTTTCCACTTGATCCCTTCCTTTGTATGCAGCAGATAATAAGCTCCTTGTAAATAAAATTTTGTAAAAAACTATCTAGTCACCATCTGACTTGAACCTCGATAATCTATAAAAGATTGAACATCTTGATCTTTTTTACAGAATAAAAAACAAAGGTACCCCAGCAGGTAATGAAGATGATATAATTAAACAGTTTTGCAGATGCTACTGCAACTATGTCTTAAGTTATGTATACTATGTCTTAAACATAGCCCACTGTTTCTCTGTTAATGAATAAATGTGTCAAATAAGAATAACAGGAACAAGTTTGATTGGTGTGTAACAATCATATTCCCTAGGATGGAGAGTTCACACACTTTAGGCTCAGCAAAACCTGGAGAGAAGGGTTTAGTTGCACCAAAGTTAGATCAAACACTGCTAGATTGGATCTGGAGTCCTTTACCTCGTTGCATTGGGTTACCAGTTACTTACTGAAGCATAACAGTCATTACCCCAAAACTGTGATGGGTAAAGTGTTGTTCGAGCAGACCAACTTACATATGGATTTTGCCCCTTTAACCAGGAATTCCAAAAAATGAAAGCATAATTTGTGGAGGCAATATTGTCAAAAAATAAAACCTCAGTACAATCTCCAAATGAGACTTGTAATAAAAGAGGCCTCTTATATTGGACCACAAATTAACAGAGAGCCATCAATAATTTGCATCACTTTAAAAGTCGTCTTTGTTCTCTCAAGAATATTATTCTGAGTGGCCCAGTCCTGGTGAATAAACATTCGACAGGCACCACTATCCAACAACACAGAGGTGTTACAGGTCTTCTTTCTTCTGTTCTCAAAGCACGTTAGAAAGAAAAAATACTATCAGTATTATTCATAGAAGATTCAATATAAGGAAACCAACACAATCCTGTTTTCTTCGCTTTCTCAAGAGATGACTGAGTTCTTCTTACAGTCTTCTGAAGCCGTTTAGCACAAGCCTGGATAATAAGCCAATCAAGAATATAGTATTCATCATTTTCTTGTCGACATACCCAGCAGAGGCCTCCTGCATTGCATGTAAGCAGGCAACCATGAAGCACACTGGCATACAACTATGAATATATATAAAATTACAGATAATAAAACAATATACAACCTCTTTCAAAAGGGGCAAACAAGGATAATCACACTACATATTTTCAACTTCAAGTGTTTGCTAAAGGAGATAACCAACACAAAAACTCTTAACTACTACAGTAATCTGTGAAATTATAAGTAACAAAATATCTGTATCCATCCTTTAAAACAGTGTCCTGACAATCCACCCTTAAATGCCTATTGGCTTTAGCAAACACTTTTCACAATAAGTTGGTCAAATGTATTGCTTTTGCCCTAACTTTTCATAATAAACCTATCCAATGTATGGTATATAACAAATTTTCCCTAAGAACCAATCAAGCATATGGCCTTTCCCATTTTCTTGTCCCCAGAACCAACTCAAGCCTTCCAGTTTCTGCATAATAGCTCCTACTTTGGGCTTTGAGAAATGCTTTTCACGTTAATAAGCCAGGCATGCTGCCTATGTCACAGCTTCTCATAATTAAGACCTGTGGCATAGTACATAGCATTTTCCTTTGAACAAATGAAACATTTAGGGGGTCATTCTGACCCTGGCGGTCCAAGACCGCCAGGGCCACGAATGACAGAAGCACCGCCAACAGGCTGGCGGTGCTTCCAAGCCCATTCTGACCGCGGCGGTAAAGCTGCGGTCAGAAAACCGGGGCCGGCGGTTTTCCGCCGTTTTTGCCCCGGCTGGGCGAATCCGCCAGGTCAGCGCTGCCCTGGGGATTCTGACCCCCTTACCGCCAGCCTGTTTCTGGCGGTTTTCACCGCCAGGAAGAGGCTGGCAGTAAGGGGTGTCCTGGGGCCCCTGCACTGCCCATGCCACTGGCATGGGCAGTGCAGGTGCCCCCTAACAGGGCCCCATGAAGCTTTTCACTGTCTGCCTAGCAGACAGTGAAAAGCGCGACGGGTGCAACTGCACCCGTCGCACCGCCGCAACACCGCCGGCTCCATTCGGAGCCGGCTCCTGTATTGCGGCCCCCATTCCCGCTGGGCCGGCCGGCGCTAACTTGGCTAGCGCCCGGCGGGAATGTCGGAATGCGGGAAGCGGTATTTTGGCCGCATGGCGGCCAAATGCCGGTTCCCGCCTGGCGGGCGGCTACCGCGGCCCGCCAGAGTCGGAATGAGGGCCATAGTCTTCATCATAGGTTGGTCACTATCACCGCTCCAGGCTACTGTATGGTCATTAGCTTTCCCACAAGCAAGCATCAGGCATATGGTCATAAAATAGAAATATATAGAAAATTACAGTTGGCAAAAAAGTGAAATCCTCCAAACGAGGACCTAGCAAAGATTATCAGATTGCATGTCCTCTGCCTCCTAGGTTTGCCATAGGTGGTAAAAACATCATAAACCTTATCTTTTAGGGTAATTTGTGACATTTCATGTTACAAAATAAATCTATAGGAGATTTAACACAGTGGAATAACAATACCATATTAAATGCACGATGGCTTTAATATATGTTTTTCACAATAAATATGCCAGGCTTATTGCCTTTGTCGTAACTTTACATAATAAACAGATCATGACAAAAGACTTGATGTTAGGGTTGGCATCCTAACTAGTTAAGGTCTCCTGTATTGAGCATAACCTTTCCTTAAAGTCATAAAGTGCAATAGAAATACGCCTTTCCAGTGGCAGCACACAACGTCTATCCAATCAAAATCTGTACTGAAGAATTCAGCAGATGGGCAGATCCTAAACCGCTTTCTCAGTGCCGCTTCCTAAAGGTCTTCTTCTGTTGGTCACGAATTTTCAGCGACACCTGCGCTGTCAAACCAGTCCTAGAAACTAGTTGGTATTAAATATGAATTTCCTAAAGTACATATGCCTGTACCTGGTAGATACACTTGATCTGCTTGTGCTAGCAATACAAATGGTCTCACTAATGCCTGCAACTACCTCTTCAGCCTGAGCAATTTGCACAATGCTTGGACTGGATGTGACCCTTTCTGTGGTGTCTTTTTGCAGGCGTATCAGATTCATAATACTTACTGCATTTAGAGAGCACGCTATGCCAGTTGTCTGGGGACTAGACACAGTAAAAATGAGTTTAACCACCTCAATCGTGATCGTTATATCGATCGCGGAAGGATGAAAACCTGAGTGGCCTACCAGGATTTGACTATGTGAATTACAAGGAGATTTCAGCAATCGATCTTTTAGTCTACTCATCTATTATAGCTGCTCAGTATTTTTTTATCGGCTCAAAAGTATCTTAACTACTTGATAAAGTGATTGTACTAAATTTCACAGCACCACAAGTGAATTAATTTTGGATCAACAAACTGGCGAATACTTTTCGTTTAGTGAGTATTCCTGGTGTGCAGCACGTTCATTCGAGTCTCCTTCCAGTTGCGACAGGTTACGGAACAGAGGCACCTGGTGATGAACTGATTTGCTCAAGATCTCATAGCTTGTTTAAAGGGCAGAGATAAGATGCCTCTATTTATTACCCTGGCGCCGCAAATACGATTTTACATAGATAAAAAAGACTCCACTGCAAACTCGAAACGATTACATTGTTTTTTTCCGCATTTTCCATCCTTGATTGCATTGATGTGAGTTTATACAAGCAGGAATACATTTACAACATGCTTGTTGGGCTTTTGCCCATTTCCCGCGTACCTGAAAGAGCTCTTCAATCCACTCATCACATGTGCTGTATGCCAAACTCTGTAGACAACTTAAAAAGGTTACAACTGTGTCGATCTATAGGGAGACTACAGTAAGCAGCTAGCTCCCTCCTGTGAAAAGCTGTTCCTCCCTGCCCATGACTGTCGCGCTCTGCACCCACACATTTAATGCCTGTTAGAGAGCATCCTTTTGTCTCCATGGCTTGAGTGTCACACAGCAGCGGATTTTGCTGCATAGCCATTAATCAAATGGCCTGCCCCTTGCTTTGATCTGCACCTCAACATACAGGGGAATCAGAGCAGACCTTCGCTGTCTCTGCTCACTATTCACACTAGCTTCATGTCCGAAACAATCCTGTGTCTACACAATCGTGTAAAATGTGCACATCCGGGTTCTAGTCAAACATAGCATATACAACAGGGACCAACACTGACGTGTCAGAAAAGATGGGTCATATAGTATACATGTCAAGTCGGCACGGGGCCCTGACATTGATTGCACTTAGTTTTTAGTGAAACCACCTGGAACATATGAAGGCCACTTATATATTCTCGGAAAATAATTTTAAAAAAGCAATCATTACAAATATTGGAATTCTCTTTGAAAACTTAATTTAAGGACCATTATGGCTTTAACCTAAAATCATAATTAGCAAGTGTTAGCAATGCAATCAAAAGTTGCCCACAATGACCTGCTCATGGATTTACATATGTCACAAATGACATCACAAATAACATCACTGGTTTCCCCACACATATCAATTAAATACATGTTATCATCGTGGGCCACAGTTATTTGTGTATATGTTAGTATTTACTGATGTTGTGTTGTTATTTGTTTTTATTTGCTGATATCACATATCATTTCACCTCAGGTCAAGCACTACCCTCATCTGCTATGTGGACATAATCCATCACAGACATTTTTGACCTCGTACAACTGGGACTGAGTGCATGGCCTGACCTACAGACCGACCCAGTATAGAGCCCCAACATGCCCAACTAGGCCCTATGCCCAACTCCTGCATGAAACTATCCCACTGCATGCAGCCTTTGGCCCTGCCCAGTAGTGGTCGAGTTCATGGCTTTGCTGGCCACCAATATGGAAATAGCCCAAAGTTCACTGCCTTCAGCCATGTGCAGCAGTAGTTGTGCAACTGCTCTAGTCCCCCAGTTGGCACAGACCCCATCAACAAAATAGGCTATTACATTTCCATTACTTTCCCTTTTGTAGGTTGAAAGACAGGCTGTGTTTGCTGAAGCAGATGTCTTAATTAGAAATTATTAATCATTGTTTACCTATTTTGAATAATGACTTATGTAGAAAAATGAATAACGTAGAAAAATAATGTGCACGTTTGAAAATGTGACCTTGAAGAATGGCCACTAGATTTCACGAAATATACTACATAATGATTAATACCTATAAAATATTGAAAGTATATTAGATTAATGTATTACCATGTCATATTAAGGGTTATGAATTATGTTCTTGCTTATTAATTGTAGGCCTTAACTTAGCGAGTGTCTTGGCCTAGTTTTGCCAGGCCTCATGTAGAAGCTGTATTTCATAGTGTTTAATATAAAATGCTGACAGAGTGGCTAACTGTGAAATGGTCATTGTTTTAATAAAATGCTTAGCAGAAGCTTTCTATGGGAACTGAAGGACAGGAGATGAGGTTGTGGGTAAAATGTGCAAAGGGTTCTTTCCCAGGATGCAAACAATAAAGACACTGACAGGAGACGAAGATGCAACAAATTCGAAACCTGACGAGCTGGATGATGAGAACATTGTAAAGCAGACCAATCAATGACATGTGAAGTGTGAAATATTAGAATTCATAGATTTGGTATATGGACACTATTGGACAGAGTAATAACGTACGAATAATTTACCAATTGGAAACTAGGGTATAGTTTGAGTGACTTTGATATAACAACGTGACAGAGGGGACCAGATTCAGATTTGAAGGGATTTTAGGCAGACTGCTGTTGAGAAGAAGAGACTTAGAAGAGATTTGAGATTCTGTCATTGGGCTCATACTCTCTGACTGAGAGCCTGATGTTGCTGATCGATTGATGACCTGAGGACGAAGACTGATTCTGCTTGCTGACTCATACCATGGATAGGTAGATATGACAATGACAGAATTGCCTTTATGTGCCTTCTCTTTCTAGGTACCAACTGCACTGTTTTTATAGTTTTCTTTAGATAGATGTTTTTCCAAACTTTGTGTTCTAAATTGTTTTGCATGAAGCCCCACATGCGGATGCTAATCTCTGTTAGTTAAGGCTATTCACGTGATGACAGACGAATTGGAGAGACAAACGGTTGACAGACTATTTTGCTGAACTCTATAGATATTATAGCCTTGCTGAAATTGGTTTTACTAATAATTTGGGCTGATGCTTTGGAATGCCTTTTGATTCAAGCTTTGATTGAATCATGTTTCTTGCGACTTGTTGATTAACAAGCATTATTCATTTTGTTTGACTTGAGTTGGTGATTAGCTACATGACTTTAGTATTGTTACTATAAGGGAAATAAAACTTACTAAACTTTTACTAAAGGTGTGGTTATTCATGAATGTAACATCATGGTGTGTGAAAATTACTGACTCCATCGATTATTGATTTGACTAATGATTATTGATTATTGTGTGTTGTTTATTGTCTCTGTACTGGAACAATGGCAAGAACACCTTAAACGAGTCAAAAGGTTCATCGACTTATACGCCTCCCCTTATAATTTCACTTATTAAGGACTGACACGCTAGCATGTTCTTCTAGTAAACTGGATATGCCAGTAATTATTTCGTAACTGTCTTACCTTCAGTGTAGAATTTGGTCTAATTCAAATTAAAGAGCTTAGAGATGATGTGTTTTCTTTCAGTTTTCTTTTGTTGGTATGAGGTGGGATCCAATGCCACTGGTGACCACAGTGATAATCTAATTTGTGATGTCAGCTATGACATGACGTATGCGGTGATGAACAGTGACTTGGTGGGCAATTTATGATCGAATTGCTCACCATCAATAGTGAATTTCCTTTGTTTTAAGTTTTCCGTTGGACCCATAATATTGTTCTACAGACGTTTTTTTGATGAATTTAATTTTTTATAGCAATCATTTTTATCTTCTGAGGACACAACCACAGCTTGTTTTTAGAAAGTTTTGGGTAAATTTATAGGATTTTGTAGTGATATTCTTTATCCACTGGAAAAGTAATTAAACACTGCACACAGCCACAGCTCTGAGCAAGTGTTCTGACCCGTGGTGAAGCTCTGGGCCAGCCGCTGTGCACCTAAACCAGGTGTACACATCCAGGTGCTGTACCTTACCCCTGTCCCACCCAAACCAGCAGCACAGGGATTTTCACTGTGTGCATCAAGCTCTAGGCACAGGGCCTACCCTACTGGCAAGCCATTTAGCGAGCCCCCATCCAAATAAACTGAAGGTTGTGTGCAGGAGTCTCTGGGCTGAGGGCTTGGCCTAGAGTCAGACCCCGTGCCAGCACCCACCTCACCTAAACAAGTTGCACTTGGCCGTTAGTCATGTACAGCAACTTCTTGTCAGAGTACCTGACATATCATCAAACTATTTGCCAACCCAGACATTCCTGAAGCATTTAAACATGGTCTTTGAATTGTATAGCAGTCTCTGTCTGCAGGGCCTGGCCACAGATTTTGCTATGCATAGTGTTCTATGAGAGCAGAGCCAGTACCAGCCCTCCATTCATCCAAATTAACTGCACATAAGCTTCGGGCATATTCAGGGGGCTAAGAAAATAGGCCCTAGTACATGGCCAGGCCCTGCACCATCATCCATTCCACTAAAAAATGGCTAGGCATAGCCTTTGGCTCTTCTTGATGGTCCTGCCTTATGGAAAGGTCATGCACTGCCCTCTGTCTCCCCCAATATATCTGCACATGACCAGCCTTGATCCCATCGTAAACTCTACTCAGAGCAGCAGGGCACAGCCTTTGGTTGTGTACAGAGGGTTCTGTGCAGTGGACCTGGTCTATAGGGTCAGCCTCTGCACTGCTAAAACTAAAGGATAAGTGTAGTGGTCTCTGGGCACACGGTCTGGTTAATATTCAGACATTGTGCCAGCCATGACCCACCTAAAGCAGTTGTGCGTGGCCTTTGGGCAAGCACAGTGGACTCTCTATGCAGGGCCTGGACTGTGGCAGGCCTTTTGTCCGGCCCATTGAGCAAGTTGCACATAGCCTTCAGCTGTGTACAATGACAAAGGGTGCAAGGGATGTAAAAGACCTCCTTCCACCCAAGCAAACTGTGCACGGCCTTCAGCTGTGTGAAGTGGGCTAAAATCACAGGACATGCCCTATGGCGAGTTAACGTCCAAAAAAACAAGCCACCCAAACTAGCTACACATGGGTTTTGGCCATACCCAGTGAGCTGTGGGTGCTGGCCCTTGCCTGTGGCTATGCACTTTGCATGCACAAACTACACTACTTTTTCCAATGCCCAGATTATTGGTGGAAGATGTGCCTGTGAACAGCCTTTGGTAGTTCCTTTGCGTATTTTGTGTTTTTTACTTATTTTTTCATGGTATGAAAACCTGCAGCCAAAAAAGATTTAAAATACTGATTAATCTCCATGGCATCTGTGAATCATGCAGTGAAAGCAGCCATTTTTAATTTTCATTATCTGCCCTACCGTTACCCAGCCACTTCCTCTCAAGGGTCAGGATATGTTCTCCCAGTCTCATATTCTCCTTGGCACATTTTTTCAGAAAGCATATTTCAATGCCTGTCATTCTGTTACCGCTCCAGCAACAAATATTTTTAGTGGTGGCCACACGAGCTGATTACCCGGATTCATGGGTTTTCTGAGCATCTGTAGTGACTAGAAAGAATGAAGGTAAAAATGTCCATCATCAAGTCGAATTTATGTTTGAAATTTGGATTTGTGAATTGTCTGCTGGAAAGGATCTGAAAATGAATTTTCAGGAAATCTCTTTTCCCTTTGAACTCTCCCTGACACCTGCTTTTATTATAAATGTCTAAAAAATTCTGAACAGATTTACACTAATTCAGAAAAAGGTTCTTTTGTGGGAGCAGATCTAGTCTCATGCCCCCTTTGGTGTAATTCTTGAGTACATTTTGCTGTAGCACAGAGTAAACATCCTCAAATTAACTGTTTGTTTTATTAACAGCAGCTAAAAGAGAAGACACTTCTGTTTTCACTCACCTTTTAACTCAACCCTACAAATGGGTCTGCAAAAAAAGTGACATACCAAATCGTAGCCAAATATTCTAGCATGGGTTCCAGATTTCATTCCGATTTGTCAATTTCATGCAGTCACTATTGCGTTACCGTGTAGAAACATTCAACAGCAAAGTTATATTTGACTCAAACTTTTACTCAGTGGAACTCCTGCCAAGTTACATGCTTATTGTATTACAATCAATCCTTTCAAACAAAAGAGGAGACACTCGACTTGAGATATAAAAAATTATCTTGTTATTTGCCCACATTTTAGCCATGGCTGACAAATTCCGATTCCAAAGATAAAGTGGCAGATTTATGAAAAGTGGCATTGCATCTAATGCCGCGTCCCTTTTCTTGTGCCCCTTAGCGCCCCCCCTAATGCCACCACGTGTGTCCTGTATTTAATATACTGAGCACTATGGCGGTAGTTAGTGAACTAGCTTCAAAATTGTTGACGCTAGTTCGGCGCTTTGCAGGATCAGCATCAAAAATGTTGATGATAATCCTGCAAAGCACCCTTAGGCTCATTGAAACCAATGGGAGCCTCCTTTTAACACATGCTCTAACCAGGCGTTAAAAATGCCATAAAAAAATGACACAAAGAATCTCTTAGATTTTTTTGTACCATTTTTTTGGCCCCCCTAATGCCAGAATGCCCCTTTGCATACATTATGCCTGGCACAATGCAAGCATTGCGCCACTTTGTAAATCATGCGCTGCATTTTTGGACACCTAATGGCACACTAGCATTAAAAAATTATGGTAATGTGTCGTTAGATGGCACTAGGACCTCTTAAATTTGGGCAAAAGTTTTTTTTAAGACTAAAAACATTTTTTGAGGGTGAGGACCAGGACTGGTCATACCAGTTGCAAACAGGGCCCCGCCTTCACACTAACATTAGGATGGTCAAAGAAGTCCAAAACAGGTGACCTCTGCAATGTGCCCCATCTACAATGTTCCCTGGCGTCTTTCACCCTCAAAATATGAGTCAATCAATTAATATTCAGAGAAACAAACGAGTATTTGGACCATTGAATGTGCTAAATATAAGGAGAGGTTGTTTATACTTTATCACCGTCCTCGATGACCTATCTTGAAATAGTGAACAGAGCACCAAGGCAACTTAATGCCGGAATACAAGCATTACACCACTTTGTAAATCATGCATTGCATTTTTGTCCCTCTAATGCCACATTAGCATAAAAAAAATTACACTAATGTGTAGTTAGATAGTGCTAGGCCCTCTTAAATTTGGGCAAAAGTTTTTTTTAAGACTAAAAGCATTTTTGAGGGTGAGGACCGGGCCTGGTCATACCAGTTGCAAACGGCCCGGGGCATTGTATCTGCACTAAGCCGCATTCACACTAATATTTTGATGATCAAAGAGGTCCAAAACAGGTGACCTCTGCCATGTGCCCCATCTACAATGTTTCCTGGCCTCCTTCACCCTCAAAATATGAATCACTCAATGAACATTCAGAGAAACAAAACGAATTTGGACAATTGAATGTGCTAACTATACGGAAAGGTTGTTTATAGTTTATCAGTTGCCTCGATGGCCTATCTTGAAATAGTGAACAGTGCACCATGACAACCAAATGCTGTCCCAGTCCGACCCGTCACTAAATCTATGACTGAGGAAGGTGCTGAAGTGCAGAAACTGCCCTAGTGCTAGGTTTACACTTGCAAACAGTGCACGAGGCTTCATCTGGCTAGGTCCTCTTTATTTTGTGGCTGTGGGAGGGCTATTGTAGGCGGCGATTACCCTTGTGTCCTGCTAACATGTTCGAGTAGGATCCTGATACAGCTGCAAACTGCTTCAGAAGCACTTTTTAAATTGTTTATTTTGTAATTTATACGAGATATGTATTTCCCTGCCACCACTCCTGTGGGAAATCGATGGGTGGAGAAGGCACCCACGACCTTTCCAACTCTTGGAAATGCTAGGGGTTTTCAAAAAACTCTTTAGAGGTATCCATTCTCCCCATCCACCACTTCTTCAGCAAGGTGGGGGTGTTTTGGTTCTGAAAGAACACTTCCTGCTTTTGGGCAACACCAGGAGGGCACAATATAATCATAAATGCCACCCACAGACATCGGCATGGTGGGGGGCCAGACCCTGGGACAGCCATGATTAAAACCATACATCGGAGACATTTCTAGCCGACCCATGGGCACGGAGGAGGAGGGACGGGAGCCAAAACCACCCTTTCAGCCATTTTGCAATTTTGAGAGGAGCAGCAGGCAATGCATCAGCTTGTTACTGTCTGGTTTGAAAAGTTAAAAAAAATAGAGAGGGACAAATACCTCACACCCCTTTGGGCAATATCGGGTCAGTCAACACTTTCAGCCTAATTTGAAGGCTATATAGGTGAAAGGACTGTAAAACAAGCAGTGGTAAAACCAATAGGTTTCACCTATGTGAGATCTGTATCTATTGGCTTTGTCATTGTTTTTTGTAGGTTGCACAGCAGCCTGAGCAGCTGTGCAACATGGTTTAAAGTAAAAAAAAGAAAGCCCTTTGACGTGATCGCATCATAGTGTTTTTTTTACTTTAAGCTGTGCTGCACATCAGCCCATGCTCTGAGTAAACAGAATGGACAGAGGGAGGAAGCTCGGGTTGGGGGTTAGGGGAAACATAACGGACTGAAGGAGGGAATGGGGTGGGGGAAACACAATGGATGACAGGAGGAGGGCAGATGTGGTAGAAACGCAACAGACAACGGGAAGAGAGCAGGGAAATAAGGAAACATATTGGATAGCAGGGGATGGAAACACAACCGACAGTGGGAGAAGGGTAGGGGTAAAGGAAACACAATGGATAGCGTAAGCAAGGCCTGGGAGAGGGAGAAGTACTGCAAACACCAAAAAAAGAGTACATGCAGGAGCCTGAGCCAGTGGAAGGACTGGCTGCAGACAGGAAGCTGTACTTGGTCCATGCTCCAGGGCAGGGACACACACGAAGCCCCTGAAGGTAGCTGGAGGCAAGGAGAAGGCCCTGAACAATAAGGAGCAAGGAAACAAGAGTGACGTAGAAGCCAACCAGTGGTAAGTAATGGGCAAGCTCTAAGTCTGTTTTTTTGTTTTTTCTGTTTACAAGAAATTTCACAAGCAGGGGGCCAGCACTGTGCAGGGAAAACCTAAACGAGCCTTTTCTAAGGGAAAGATACAGCAGCCAATAAAAGAGCATATCTCTCTCTCTCTCTCTCTCTCTCTCTCTCTATATATATATATATATATATATATTATATATATATAATATATATATATTATATATATATATAGAGAGAGAGAGAGATATCTCTCTCTCTATATATATATATATATATTATATATATATAGTATATATATATTATATATATATATATATATATATATAGAGAGAGAGAGAGAGAGAGAGAGAGAGAGAGACAGAGACAGAGACAGAGACAGAGACAGAGACATGGACTTCAGATTTAATGACGGGATTTTCATTTTTCTCCCAGACGACTGAATAAAATCTACCAAACAAAAAGGAAACCACTACAAGATGCCAAGTTGTGTGCACTTTAACTTACTCTTTTTGTTCTTCATGGTTAAAGTTGCTTATGCTATTTACACGTGAAGTCATAAATTCACGTGCTTTTGGGACTATCATTTAACTCTGAATCCTGTTCCCCGAGCAATCTACCGTAAATGTGGCCGGACAAAATGTAGACTGTGCTTTCTAAAGTTTGGTGCAAACACTTGAGAAGTTGGCAAGATTATTAACAAAATACAAAAATTGACTTTTTATGGAGCGTTATTCCAATCTCGACTGTAGAGTTGTGAATCTTTATGCGTGTATGCCTGTGATCTATAGGCGTGTATTTACATTTATATATTAAGAAGTTGTACATAGCACTGAAAGTTGCCTTATGTTTACAAGCAAAGACTGTAGCCAAATGAAACCTCAAGCACAAATGTCTTTCAGGTAGGCACCTTCAGTGGGACACTGCTTCTAAATATGCATATATTCTTTTTCTTATCTTCAGTGGCGTTGTGTTCATTGTAAACGTTAGACATTTGCAACACTTAACCTATGTTATTAGCATATAGTCAAATAAACGTACCTCATTTTCAGACTTGTACTTCGGGGGAGGTATTGATGCATTAGTCTTTAGCTCCGTTTATTTCCCTTTGCTTTGTTTTGATTGCAGTCACTCTGCATTTGAATTCTTGCACCTTAACATCAGCTTACATTCTCAAAACGGGATGTGCCTGCATAAGTGTATACATATTCACACCATACATGCATAGGTATGTGCATCAGTGGGTGTTTCTTTAAACCTGTAAACATATATACATACATACACTAAGTGGGTAAATGACTAAGATGGATGGTTGGATGGATGGGTGGAGGGACGGAACAGTGGGTGTGTGAATTGGGTGGATGGGTCGACGGATGGATGGATATACTGAACAGTCTTTCAGTATATACATACATGCATAGAAATTATGTAATGATCAAATTGTAGTAAATTACCCAGCTCCACTGGCTTGGTTCTTTCATTGAATTTAGCACTGACATGAGCACGAGAGAAACCAAGCTCGATTATTTTAGCAAATGCGTCTTAAATATCATGTGGGTATATTTTGATTATATACTAATCCAATTCCAGTTGAGCCGTTGGTTGTTTATTTCCGAAAGGTGCCATGTGACTGCTCGTCACTGCCTTTTGAATGTCAAATTTTTGTCATGTATATACAGCCTACATGTATCCCTTTATGTGGAATGACAGCTAAGAGTTTTGTACATCTATCGACAGCCATACAGGAAGAATCTGTTTTAAAAAAGGCCTTTCCCTACAATGAATGATAATCAAATGGCATTTCTCTTAAATTCCTCATTGTGGCTGAATGGGTTTAAAATAGTTGAGCCGCCCACATAGCCTCTCCCAGGATGTCCTTAGAAAGCTTTCTTTCTTTCCAACTCACACGTCTCGGAGCTCTTTTAATTGCACCTGTTAAACGCTGACTCGTGAAAAGTGATTCTTGCACGGGGCTCGCCGGATGGCTCACTGGCGCTCACTGTCTTTGCAGCACGGATTCACGCTTCCTTCCAGAGATGTGGGTGGGTGGGAGTGCTGTGCAAGATGACAGCTCCATGGGGGGCTGTGCCGAGAACTAGCTTTCGGTGACACTTTCGATGGAAGTTAAACAGAGCACGAGAGCAGCTCAGAAGATCTGCGGAACCGGAAGTATGTTGATTTCAGAATGCCGCTTGCATTGTGCTTAGTGTAGCCACATTACGGGCGCTCACCCCTTGAATCAATGATTAAAACACATGTATTGGTTTATGAGAAAAGTCTGTCAGTTCTTCGTGATCTAAGTTCCTGTACAAAACAATACAAACAAAGCATTACGGAAAGATTTACCGTGCCACCTAGTGCCCTTCGTAACTTTTGTCACCACTGAGAGCCATCTTACCGACAATTATGAAGGTACATTTTTGAACTGCGTTTCTTTGCAAACGAACCATTTCCATGTGTAATGCTGTACATTGAACATGACAATACATTAGAGCATGGGTAATGGAATGTTTACAAAGGAGATGCCAATTTATGGCGGCATGATTTTTCTGCTTTAGATCATTAAAAGAAATAGAAAATATCTGCATGTTTCTACACAATTTGAGTGCGCCACGGCAATGTTTAACCTGACCTACATTAAGTTGATTCTAATGTCATTTGTGCAACAAATTACTACATGCGTTTTTGTGTGGCTAATTTCACAGTGAAAATTCTGCTTTTGTTATTTTTGCCTGCATTGAACAGAACAGAGCAAGAAACTAATCATTTAAGCGGTTTGTGAAAAGGTTAATGGTATGCCCATTTATTATTTGGGATTAAGTACCCTATGCTGCATATTGTAAGGATATTGCAAGTCACCACGGAGTTCCATGATAATATAATGGAACTTCTCAGTGTCTTGGAATATCCATATAATGTATGGCAGGGGTTACTTTAGCCCACATATTAGACTCTATTAAATTATTTACATTTTATTACATTTTCAGGCAAAGCAGGGGAGAGCATGATTTGCTTAAAGTCACTAAGGCTCTTATTTATACTTTTTGGTGCAAAACTACACTAAAGCAGTTTTGCACCAAAAAGTTTAGCACCGGCTTGCACCATTTCTGTGCACCATCCGGGCACCATATTTATGGAATGGTGCAAGCCGGTGCAAAGAGCAGGCTAGAGTAAAAAAAAAAATGACTTTAGTTGCGTGGGGCTGGCGGTATAGAAGGGGGGTTTAGCACCAAAAAATGACTTTAGGCAGGTTAGAGTAAAACAAATGACTCTTATCAGATTAGCGTCATTTTATGGTGCTAAATCTACCATGCCACATGACTCCCACCACCCCAATGGCCAGAACAGGGGACAAGGGGCCCCTGGGCATGGCCATTGCACCCTGTGCCATGTATGGGGGCCCATTACAGGGCCCCCTATGGCACTTTAAAAAATAAAATGCAATACTTACCTGTACTTATCTGTACTTTCCTGGGATTGGGTCCCCCATCCTCCTCAGTTCCTCTGGTGTGGGTGGGGGTGCCCCTGGTGCTTGGGGAGGACACCTGCGGGCTTATTCCATTGTGCTCCACCATGGAAATAGGCCCACAGGTCCCCTAACGCCTGCCATGACCAGGAGTTAAAAAAGGGGCAAAGCAAGCTTTGCACCATTTTTTGACCCCTCCTCCATCCTGTGCACCATTTTTGCACCAGAGTATAAATATGGCGTTAAGGCCACAGAGTCATTTTTTGCACAGGAACGCCTACCTTGCATTTCATTAAAGCAAGGTAGGTTTCCACTTCCAAAAAATGACTTTAACTCCATGAATTTGGTGCTAGACGGGTCTAGCACCGAAGTATAAATATGGAGTTAGTTTTGCACTGAATTAGAGTTTTAAAAAAATGACGCTAATTCGGTGCAAACAAAGTATAAATATGCCCCTAAATATTTAGTTGAATGTCAAGGCCTTGATCAACAGTTAGGAGCTTGGCCACTAGACCACATCTTCTCTCAGTTTCCTACAGAAATCCATGCATTCACTTTAGACTTCTTGTCTTCACAGTACTTACTGATTTTCTTCAGCCGACATCACATTTTCAAGAAACTTACATAGTGATTTTAACAAACTCTGGATCGTTAGTCACATTCTCTTGTTTAATGGTGTATGGGTTCTTCCTTTTTTTGTTTCCTCACCTCCCTCTACCCTCATGACTGTGCCATATGTTGACATCCTGTGAGGAAAAATGGTTTATCAGGTGGCGTGCTCTCCTAATTCAGTCACCTCCTTTTTATGCTGCCTTGAAGTTCTTTAAAATGTGAGCCTCCGCACATGGCAGGCAGCATTATTAGGGCAGGAAGAGTTTAAGCAGTTCTGCAGGAAAACCATGCTGAAATTCATCCAGCGGCGCCTGGGTACATCTGGCTTACAAGTGTCAGTTTTCACTTACAGGTTTCAAATCTATTGAGGGCCAGATATTGAGGCTGTGAATTGCGATAATTTATTGACTCTACTAGATTGCACCAGCATTTAAAAACCCTTGGTGGGATTTTGTCACCCTCTTTTGTCTCTCCTGCAGCCCGTTTGCTGTCTACAATTGCCCTTCACCTGACCAGGTCTTGGAACATGTGTTTTTCTTTTCCACCCATCCAGTCCTTGAATGTATTTTTTATAGTATTTTCTTTAGTTTTGTCCAAGAGATGTTCTCTTGCACAGTAGTATGCAATAGATTTTCCATCCTTTTGGCCAGTCAGGTGATTTCCATCTATTTTTGTGGAGGCATGTTAATCATGTTTTGTGAACATGGTCGTATTGGAAAATATTGGACCACATACCTTACATTTTTCCACGCTTCATTTCACGATGGGTATTATTTGGGTCACGTGGGTTGGATTTTTCAGTGTCTATTAGCGCCACCTTTGCTCCCTGTATCATCAAAAGAATGCAATAGAATTCCTGTGAAAGTGATGGTGCTGAGAACTTCACTTTGCATCTCCCCAATGGACAGATTCAAGGAAATGTGTGTCTACCTATGCCTACACTTTTCCTTCATTAGATGTTGGTGAAGTGTATTTTCTTGCCAGGGTGCATGCTCTTATAAACTTGGATACAAATACCAACCTTTAAAGAGGAAGGAAAATCGTCCTCAAATTCATGTAGTGATTACTTCTTGGAGAAAAATCATGGTACAGATGTCTTGTCAGGGTCCTCATACTCCATCCTACCGGTATCCTACTCGAAGTCATACCAGAGCTGACCAGGAGCAGAAATAGCATGGAACCCACAAGAAATTGTACCTCTTTGTGTAGAACACTATGATTCCACAAACCTTAATATATCATCGCATTACCCCGTCCCCTAAAATTTCTTATTGCAAATGTCTATCCCTGCATAATCTTGGCGCTTTTCTTCCCCAAGCTGATCAATCTTGAACATCCCTGAATGGCCTCCTGTGAGTGATGATCAATTCTTTCTCCTTTCTCACCTTCTATATCCCTTAAATCTATTGTTGAATCTATGCTCTTTTACCAATCCACAAAAGTTGAACAAAAGTTGAGTGGTTGACTCTGTTGTTAGATCTCCAGAGGATTAAATGATGATGCAGTTAATCATATTTGTGATTGCTGAGTTGATATGCACCCTTGCGAGAGAGATGTGAGACTGGAATATCATCTCTCATCTCCATGCACTTCAGCAACCGATATGCTCAGAAACAAACAAATGCATGCCTTCTTGCATTGGTTCCTACTCCTTCCTTGGTTGAGCTTAGATAAAAAGCCCAGTCATCCAACCCATATCAGATGATACCCTGCTGGGAGAAGAGCTGAAGTGTCCACGCAATAGACTTGGTGACTTACTTCACAATGAAACAGATATGTCCACTTCAGAAGAGCACTCTGCTCCTCGTACCCTGCCTATTGTGTCTTGGACTCAATGCTTTTTTTTGTTTTTAAACATAAGTGCAAGAGTCCAAAGATTTTCTTAGTAGCTTGTTGCTGGTGCTGCTGAATGCTGTGGTTCATGAATTCCAAACATATCAGGTTTAGGTTCCACCTGATGCCTCTTTCTTTCACCACCTACACCTCCTGTCCCTTAAGCTCATCCTTGCGGGTTGTTTTTCATTGATGATTTCTCCCTTTGTGGCTGTTTTCTATCCTTCTATTCCTTGGTAAAGCTGCCGTGCCGTTTAAGAGCTTTTGACATTCTCTTGAATCAAAAATACTCTCTTGAAACTGCCCTGCATTGTAATGTTCTTTTTACACTTCCATTTTCTGCCTTTCACTCTTACTCTGAGTCAAAGTCTGATGCTGAATGATAAGTCCCTTCCTCCAAAAGTAAGTACTAGAGCCAAACCAACTGTAAACAGATTAACCACTGCCTAAACCGATTTAGGTTTACCAGCTTATATGGAGTGCCCACTTCTATAAGACGTGCAGTGAAGCATAGTCTGGGGACCATGGATTATGACAAGTATTGAGACCAAGTAGGTGGGGAGTCACTTTATCAATGCTTTAATATTGACTTGCAGCAATATTGACTCCACAATATTGACCTGCACTAGTTAGCAGTCGCAGCTCGCGGCATTCAAAAGGGGCGGGGTGGCGCACGGGGGGATTAAATTAAAAATAAGAACAAAACTACTTACCTCTGCCGCCGCTTCATCCGCTCCTCCCACTCCTCTGCAGGCACAGCCTGCCTTGCGCCAATCCTTACACTAAAGCTTCGAGCAGTGTCAAAATTAGCTGGGGGCGCCCAGCCGGGGCGCTGCCATGAAGACTGTGAGCCTGTGCAGGCCAAACCAGCACATATGCACTCTGAGGGGGGGGTTCTGTGCACTCTCCCTCACTGCTCATCAGCCCAAAGGCCCCGCACCTTTGCCCAAAAAACTATAATAAACACAGTTTATTATAGTTTTTGGGGAAAAAGTTTGCAGCTACCGCTGCTGGCGGGAAGGCGACACTCCTCCGCCCTAATGGAAGAGCCGCCCCTGCTATTTAGGCAAGGTTTTATGTGACGTACTGATTCGTTTTCCCGCAGCCAGAGCTTCTACCCTAAAGAGCAGGACCCCTTCTCCAATCATAAAATAGCCCTTAAAACTTGTTGAGAGCCAAGCTTAGGTTTAAGTTATGGGGCACAAGTAAGGGAAGAAGGAGTAGCATTTTAGCATTTCCATGAGTCAACTGTAGAGGGAAACAACATTTCAAGCAGATATTTTAAATCATGGTGAGTATGATTTTTCAGACCAGAGCCCTGCTGTAACACCTCACAATATAACAACACAAAAAATAGGTTATTATAACAGCGCAGTTTAGTTTCAAGGTAAAGAGAAAAGTCAAACAGTGAAAAATTCAGCAATCAAATGTTCCAAAACCCCAACAGTTTTTGGGCCAGAAATGCCAAAACGAGAAAAAACCTGATGTTAATGATGCAGTGTTTTATACTGTTTGTTCCAGAGGGTTAAATTAATTTAATCAGAACCTTGTTACACACCTTTTATTTCATCAAGGAGTAAAACGAATTTAGGCCTTACAGTGAAAGGCATGTTCAGCACAGTAATCTTGACTCAAGAGAATGTCAAGGAGCATTTAAAAGACATGACAGCTTTACCAGGACGTTCGGGCGTGACAATAACATATGGCAACATAATTAGTGGTTGATTATTTCAGCAACGCACCCCAGAAACTGGTGCTAGGTGTTTGTATTGTCCAGGTCAAAAGTCCACGTTTTATCAACCTTGAAAATATGAAAGGCTGAGCCTGAGGCCACTTTGCATTGCTGTGATTTAAACCTGTGACGTACAGGTTAAAGACACAGGCCTTCAGACTGGGTGCTGAGCCACTAAACTTAACTTTCCATATATATATATATATATATATATATAATATGTATATATATATATATATATATATATATATGTATATATATATATATATATATACACCAGTACTATGAAGTTTACATAATTACTAAAATAAAATCATCATGAGAGCAAAGTTATATAAATTGAAAAGCCGAAGACCTAGGATGTGGAAACAGATGTTTAACCCATTTATTTTGTAGCAACATTTTAGAAAGGTTATAAACTTCCTTCAGGAAATTGACCCTTTCATAACTGCTCAGCCAGGCACGATACCGAATGCACATTGCTATTCAAAAGCCAGTAAAATAGTTTAGCTCACAAGCTATATCAATATGTTTCCTTATGACAGTACTTATGTCCGTTACCAAGGCAACTATGTATTCCTGGCATAACAGCCGAATAAACAGGTATACAAAATGGAGATGATGTAAAATGTACTGTAATTACTTGTGTTACTTTTTGTCAAAGTATTCCAGTGACTTAAACATGCAACTTTGCAATAATATATGGTTCTGAATGTATTTCATAAATATTCAATGCGCTTGGTGCATTAGTGCATTCTATACTTAGTTGTGATTATGGATAATGCGCATTGCTCGACTAAAACTGTTAATGAGACTTGAGCACCAGTCGTAATATATCACCGCTGTCTAAAGCAGCAGAAGCATAAAGCGAGAAGGGCCTCGGAGAAGCAAACTGCAGAGCCTCTAGGAGCTGCTCGTGCAGTCATTTCCATCTTTGTGGTAATGAGCGCAGCTGGAGTTTTTGGAAGTCCCCGCAACACCTGTGTGGGTGATTGACAGATCTGCACTCTAACCATTCACTCGTCTTTGCCGTGTGAAATAACAACGCTCGGGCCTACACACCTCACCGCGATTTCTATCAAGGATTCCGACTTAGGACAGGTATCCGTCCCAGGCCAGAACTTTAGCATATCCGCCGAAGATAGTTGTATATAGAATTAATGACATTGGAACACATTTCTACAGGGAGTGGCTATACTCGGAATCTCTCATGGATTTCACATTCCCGGAATTGCGTTTGTCACCCACCCTTTCTTTAAAGATTCCTGGGACCTTCTTTTGCAGAGAGGCAGAGCTTAATTTTACAATCCATCAAAACTGAAGAGCCTTTTTGGGAACTTGTCTGACTAGGGTAAGAAAAGCACCCAACTTTGTGAGTGTTGAAGTTAAAAGCTCGCAAACCAGGGACCTGCATGGGCTGTGGTTAGTGTTCTCATGCTTGGGGGAACCCACCGAGATCTGTGGGTTCCCTCCTGGGGCTAGAGATAGAAAATAAGCATGGTGGGTGGTATCACACAAAATCTGTATCTGCACCTGAAAATTTACGAAAGGTCAATGTGCAAAACTGCAGTACTCTTACCTAGTGCCTTTAAATGGACATATAGAAGTGCAGGTACTCACTATTTAGAGTGCCTGCTTGCTCCGGAGAAGAGACGGTACTCTCCTATTAATTGCTTTTCAGCAATGCTGATAAGTGCAGGTACTCTTGCTTTCAAATTCAAGAAGTGCAGATACTCAGTACCGGACAGTGTCTGCACATTTAAAGCACTGCTCTTACCCCCTAAAAGAGTTTTTGCTGATTTTCCTTATCCTCTTTTCATCTGCCCTCCCCTGCAGGCCTATAAAAAATAAAAACACAGCACACTGCCCTGCTGAGGCCTGACCTCCTCTGCTGGCTATAATATTTTAAAAAACACACAACAAAGTGGCATCTGCTGTTTGCCCCACGACAATGGTTTCTTTTGCAGGAAGTTTAGGGGTATTTGGGAGAGGCAATTGATTCGCAATAATTTGCTTTACCCAGATTTGTCCATTGACACCTAAACATATGAGTGGCTTGATTATGGGGAAGTTCGAGCAGGCCTAAATAACAAATCAGGTGCCATAGCATTAAACACGAACCACGTAAGTAACGTAGTATATATAATTATACAAAATGTAGTATACAAGAATATATTTTTACACTTATAACACAGATTTGCCAGAGACAAATTAGCCATTATCCCAAAGAGGATATCAAATATTGCATAGCGAATATCGTTATATCCTATTATGATAGGCAAAAAGTGGAGAAGAAAAATATGGAAAGGTACATATAGAAAAGTATGGATTTATTATTTTTACCTCCACATCTACGTACCTGGAAGATATATATATATATATATATATTGTCAAGGTACATATCTTTGAAGTTAAGTACAGAAAATGTGTACATACCTGTCAACATTTCTGTCCTCAATATTAAGGCTACCATAGTAAGGTATAAATGTATTACCTACTCGATATTAAAGACCGACACCCCCATGGGCACAGTAATCAGGACCCACACCCCCATGGACACAGTGATGAGGAGGAGATACCAAGGCAAAGAGAGAGAAAAAAATGAGAGAAAGGGTATGAGAGCGAGAGAAACAAACGGGGAGAAAAGAGAAAGAGATAGAGAGAGAGCGAGAGAGAGAAAGAGCGAGACAAAAAGAGAGAGAAAGCGAGAGGAGAAAGAGATGGCACAATTCGGGGAGCACTGAGAACAGAAAACATGCTAGAGCAGAGTGAGACGGGTCTAGGAATGTGGGGCAAATACAAGCAATTAAGGCATAGATATTCAGGGGCAGAGGGTGAAAGGGCAGGGGCATGTAAAGAGCCAGCTAGTGGTAACCATCGTGGCAGTTAAACCACCAGGGTGGGTGGCAATGCAGCCATCCCCATTCATGAGAACCAACATTTGATTGCAAACTTCCAGTACAGGTTTGTGCAGCAGAACGTGAATAAATGAATACACCAACTAAAAATAAAAGAAATGTACCAGGGAAACAGAGTAATTTTAGCTTGTTTTGGTTTGGCTTTTGATGTTGCCAACGATGTGGCTTTTATGTAGGACCTCTTCAGTATGAATGCAAAGAACCCTATAAGTATTGACATAATTATTGTGGCACTATCTATTAGCTAAACAGCTTTGTTTGATTTTGCTTTTTGGCCATTAGCTTTTATATTACACAATTCTATTTTCTTTTTATAGAGCAGCGAATACGGAAGCCACATTGTTTCTAGGCGGTCCCATATAAGCCTGGCACGATTGGAGGCACAAAGAATATATGTCCAGGGGTGGATATGGTTTATGCTAAGGAGTATTACAAGGAAGAAGTCTCTTCGGCACAGAATAGTCTGTCAGACAAAATGATATTCTTTTTGTATGGTAAGTTCAGTCTGACATATTCCTTTGCTGGCTGACTGCTGGCTGGATTCCTGTGCTTGCCTCGCACTTCGTGCTTTGCCAAAGGTGCTACTATTTTTTGCTGGTGCCTGGGGGTGTGGTCTGGTCTACAAAACAGCCACTTCTGGTAGGGCCCAGTGGTATATCTTGAACCATAAAGTGTTTCGGGCACTTGGGTTTCTCCTTGCTGGACTGTGGCTATGGTTCCATTGCTGGCTTTTAAAGTGGTAGTCCTCTCATTGGCATGCAAAACATGTGGCCTGTCATTCAATCTTAAATAAGCACCTTGTCCATTACCTGGATGTTTGAGGAGCCTGGCTCTCAGCTTATGTCTCATGTTGTCAGTGTTACTTTGACGCTGACCTGGGGTGCAGGCAAGGACTCTCGTAGCCGAGCTTAATGAGAAGTGTGTAGGGATAGTGTCTTGCACTGAGCAGCCATTCAGGGACACACCCGGCGATATTTTGGATGAGGAGAGGGGTGTCAAGTGACATTCTCTCAAAAACTTCAATATAGTTAGTTAGGGGTCTGGTACTTGGCTTCGATGCCTGTCTCAGTGGCAAACTTAAAAATACGTGCTACATACCATAAATAATCTGCCACCAAGTTTAAGTTTCCCTATAGCCTTTAGTGAGAGAGTCATAATAACTCGTACCCAGCCTTTCCCAGTGATCTTGAGTTAATAAATCCCTACACACCACTGGACAGAAAAGCACAGGGTAGGGTGTACAAAACGGTGGCAAGGAGTCACAACCGACTACCAGAGGGACTTTTATTCTAACCAGACACTACGTTTACCCCTCCTCTTTGCTTCTCTTTCGTTATTTTAGGTCATCCGCATCAGTGCTCTGACAACTATCTCGGGACTTATAACTTTTACAATTCACAGGGAGCCAAGTTCTTTTTATTTTTCCATTGTATCATAGCCATCCTGTCTTACATTGTGTTCCTTGTCTCTCCCATGTGGAGCATCTTCATGTGTACAAACAGGCAATACATGTGCAATTGTGCTTGCTGTTTTTCTCATGTGATGGGTCTTGGCTTCTTGGTACCTTATTATGGAGAGATGTGTGAAAATATATTTATTAGGCTATATGTTGCTCTTTATTAAGAGACAGGAGACTCCCTACACATCTGTTCTTCCGAGTTGTACCTAATCATGCAGAGCACTACAACTGGTCTCAGAGAAAATAGGGAATAGAGTGTGTAATTGTAATGAAGGTATTTTCCTGGGAGGGAGTGGCCTGCCAGGCTCAGCCTTTTCCCATAGTGCTGTGTTGGGTGGATGCACCTGTGTATGTGTGTATAACTTGGGTGGAAGATCTGAGTAAATCAAAGCTTTCCCTTGGATCATTGGGATTTAGAATCTCAGATGGTTGTCTGAGAGCCACAGAACTGGTATGAGGATTTGAAAAAAAGTTTATATTTTTGATAAAAAATGATTCACTGTAACTTAAACTATCATCTCACTTGGTTCCTGACTTAATTCTCTCAACAGTTGTGAGAAAATATGGGATGTGCAGTTGCAATTCCACCACAAGGCTCCAGTCTTGCTATCAGAGACTGAGAAGTAGAAGCCGGGGGCGGGAGCAGGTTGAACCTATGAGTAAGAAGCAACAGAAAGAAGTTGGCCACACTGCATAGGGATACCGCTGGGTTCAGTTCACCTGCAGAAACAAATATAGACGGAGGCGTAAATAGAGAGTGTGATTTGTCTGTGGTTCATTTAAGGTGTGCACACATGGACCTCAATTCAGAGGTTTAGAAACTGGCCAGGTGAAAGGGTGCCATGACCAAAAAAATACAAGAGTTAGGTAACAGGCTCCATGTGTATAGGTCCAAATATGATTAGAGTGAGTGGTACTTGAGCCACAGAAATCCATGCAAACTCGATTGATTCCATAGATACAATTTAAACATGAGGTATTGCATGCACTTGTCATTCAATAGCGATGCATTTTTATGAATTAGTATAGAAGCATAACTTTGGTCAACAGCAATGCAAGATCACAGAGGAACCTGTGAGCAGTGTTGGGCTGGGCTTTTGGGCAGTCTGGCAATGCCAGATTGTTCAGCTTTAAAGGGCCAATGTGTGGGCTGTCTATTTGGTCCTGTGGGCTGTGACTGGGACGAAAATCTAAACCACCCACTGGCCCCTTCAAGCTGAGTAATCTGGCAGTGCTAGACTGCCTAAAACATGTGAGATAAGTGATCGTAAACCCATAAGACAACTATGACTACCTCTGAAATTTTAGTACATTATTATGAATAGGGTGTATTGTGCATACGTTTTTGAACCATGTTGTGGCATTTTTCAATTTAGGTTTTATATGAATATAATGAATAGCTTTTTCCCGTAACTGTGCCGCCTTCTTGATTGTCCATAGAGATTAACTTTAAGTTTTCTGCACACTGAGGGGGTTATTCTAACTTTGGAGGAGGTGTTAATCCGTCCCAAAAGTGACGGAAAAGTGACGGATTTACCACCAGCCGTATTACGAGTCCATTATATCCTATGGAACTCGTAATACGGCTGGTGGTATATCCGTCACTTTACCGTCACTTTTGGGACGGATTAACACTCCTCCAAAGTTAGAATAACCCCCTGAGTGTGTTTAAAGATTAAGTTGGAGGGGGGAGCTTTCCCTCATCCTTTTTTTCTGACCAACATGCACATTGATTAGGGAGATAGTTAGGTTTCTGCTCTGGAATTCATAGGAAATCTCTTTTGTAAAGTGAGAAGAAAAGATAAAATGAGAGAGGGCGGTTAACCTTGTGGTGACGAAGGCCACTATGCTAATCCTAAAGGTAGGATAGAGGTGGGAAGCCTGGATGAAAACACTTCAGTAAGATGTTTAGAAATGAGTTGAGCAAAGCTGTAAATCGTGTAAAGAGTGAGAATGAAGAGTGTAATGAAGAAGCCTGATGTCAATAGGAAAAAAACAGATACACATGGCATGGTGCAGTTTAGCTTCAGAAGTATGGATCTGCTGGTTTATACTGAGCTCTGTTATTAAAACTTACAGTTCAACAAAGCGGAAATTGAAAAGGTGGGCAGGTCATCGGAGTTAGGTTTAGCCGAGTATAGCGCCAATAAGAGGATTTTCACAGGTAAACTGAATGTGGCACTCATAAGTTTACCCCATTTGGGTGGCTGCAACATTTAAAAATAAAATGGTTCCATATGCTCATCCCCAATTGTTTTAAGTAGATGAGGATGGTAGAGGCAGTCTGAGTGAAACAAAATATTTTTAAAGATGTGTTTGGAAACTGCGGGGCCAGTGCAATTCCTGCATAACATGAAGTAATGTTTCTGACAGGGTATCCTGTTGGAAGATATGACAAGTCAAAATCAAATCAAAAGAATTGACCATAAGACTAGTTGACCTCCTCACCCTGTTGGTTTGACTTTCACTCTCAATAGGGATTTTTGTTTCTCAATCAATTTAAGGAGTTCAAATTACAAAATATTGGTGGCCAGCCCTTGTTGTCTAATAAACATGACACATACTTGACACAGAGCTATGGTACTGTATTTGACATGCTAGATTTGGTCAGAGCAAACCATTAAACAGTACTGGATAACAGTATGAATGAAGCCCTTAAATTAAATTAGGTCAGGCAGTGCATTTCATATCAAGCATGTCATATAATTTGCTTCAAAAGCAGGCTAACAGAGCAGCACAGTGGCTCAGCTGTATATGCCACTGTATCTGTGCCAATGCTGCTACTGTGATATCATCCTTCAAAAAAGTACAAAGCAAAAATAATTGCTTAATTGGAAATTGTGTGGGTTCTTCCTTTCCCTTGCAAGTTTGGACTGACCAGCACAGGAGGCTAATATAACTCCCTTATGAAACTTCTAATTTGATTTCTTACTTTTTAGGGCAAACTTCCCCTATCGCCAAGCCCGATTCATGGACTAGTCAGGCCACACCTACAGAATCTCCACATTGTGGAAAGTCCACAAGTACAGGTTTAGGGTTAAGGTGAAATTTCACATTTCCAATTTCAAAGACAAGAACAAGGTGCTTAAACCAGTAAGTACCAAGGGCCACCCCTAAAACTAGGTCAAGCACACAGAGAAGAAGATTAAAAACGAAATAAAAGATATAGTTAAAATGTGGACTTCTGCCTCGTTTTAAGCATCTCAGATCATTACTCTATTTTTTCGTCATATGGTGTTAACATTTTATGTCAAGATATCCATTCCCCTCCAGACGTGTAATAAAATGGCTATTCCAAGCTCTTTCACACAACCACATCACCACCAAGTTAATTATCTTATTTTAACATTAAGACACTTTATCTCACCACACGGAGAGCTCCTATGATTTATAAGAGATTGTCAAAAATGAAATCACAATGTACCTCTGTAGAAGGTCTTCAGATTATCAAAGAGTTTTGAAGACATTTGGAAAAAAGACTTCTTAGGCCTATAGGAACACGTTGAGGTTCATTCACATTTCTTTTTCCCCGTGCCATAGGATCCAGGCTATACTTCAATGACAAGGCCTAAAAAGGCTGAAACTGGTGTGGGCTTGCTTGTGTTACGTTCTGGAGGGTATTTTGCCTGGCAGTTTGAGGTGGACTGTTCCCATAAGGAGCAGAGTTAGTACTGATTTGGTTAAGGTCGGCCTTTGTCTAGAGTGGCACAGTGAGCAAAAATGTATGGGTTAGACTGCTACCCTGAGTGATTGCCATTGGCAGGCATTCCTCCCATTGCGCTTTGTGTGATTGTTGATGTTTATTCAGTCAATCTATCCAGTTCCCTCTGTGCTGTCCCAGCCCCTTCACTAATCACGTCAGAGATTTAAGCAAAGTATCTCCAAAAAGTGCACTGGTACACATGTTTTATCTCTCTCAAAGTAGAAGCTCAAAAGAAGCTGCTATGAGCACTGATGCCCAGGAAGTTCAGAACTGATGACAGAATTCCTTACACAGTTCAATGCAAAAATGAAAGAATCCTGTACAAATGTTGCAGGAGTTGAGCTTTAGGAGTGTCAACTTTCTGGAGATTCTGGCATTTTCTCCCAGAACACATCTTTCATCGGTAGATAACACCAAGCAATACAAAATGTATCTAGAATACAATAAGTAAATTACAACACAGAGGAAATGAAGACAATAAAAGAAAAGGAACACAATTGCTAACAAAAAGTACTTTAAAAAGGAAACATCCATACCAAAACGATGCATGAATTTATGTTTTTTTAAGCCTGTCAATGCCGTGAAAACATATAGTGAACACGTACGTTTTCAATGCACAATGGGAACAAAATCAGTTAGGAATTAATGATAAAAACAGAAGAGAATGCAATGCTTGGAGTCCGCTAAAAAGAATAAAAAATGTTTTACTGGCAATCAGGACAGGAAGAAGAGTACATTTCTCATTCTTCGTTTCGGGAGCTCCTCTCAAAATAGCTGCATATGTTCACCTTCAAAGCTTTGCAGGTGATAGACCAAATTCTAAAGGTTACACTGACATTAAGAGTTAGCCATTATAGGTCATAGGGGATTCTGGATAAACAATTAAATTCATCACATTTGTGAACTGCTGCAATGAGTCCCAGAGCCGAAAAACCTAACGGCCTTCAGTGATCATATTAATAATTGGACATTCCCAAGATCTAGTCTTGGTAAGAGCAAAAACTCGATAGCAGAACTAAAATCATCAGATTGAAATGTTTTCGCATTTTTTATTGAATGAAGTTACAGTCAGCAGGCACGTCACAATTTGCATGGGAGTATCACCTTTCTAAGGAGAAGCCCTACAGAAAATACGGACAATGTTCGCTGTGACTATAATTGTGGTAATGTTAATGTTATTAAGAACCATAAGCCAATCATGAATTGGAATTTTGGAAGAGGCAAAATCTAAAAGTAAGTATTATTTTTTTATTGCGATTATCTTAAAAAAAGCGGCTGACTTGGGGGGAGGGTGGGGTCACCATCGCGGAATCTGCTCACCAAGCTGTGAATATCATGCAGGTAGGACACCTGTTGCTGCAGTTGGATGTAGTCAATTTCGCAGTGGAGTTGGATGCCTAAATTAAAGGGTTGTACAGTTTCATTTCCTCTAAGCGTCCTCCGTTGTTAATATTTCCCAATTTCCATTTCCAGATGTAATGATAAACAAATGGCATTGGTTACAGAATCTTTCTCCTGGGCATCTAAAAGCCAATGTCTAAAAACGCTATTATGGTGAGATGATTTTTTTCTTCATTTATTTAGCCATTTCACTTCCACTAAAAATAGAAGGATTCGATGACTATATCAAAATAGAGAATTTTCCATGTAATAAGGGGGTGAGGGTGTTAAAACAATTAAGACATATGACATCTGAAGAGGTGCAAATTAATTTCCAGTGGTGCAGATGTATTCTGTTAAGGTTTCTTGAAAGAGATCCTAAAGTGATTAGGATTGTGGGATAAATTAATATTTACATTAAAGTCGAAAGCACTTTAAAAGCTGCTATGGAGAGGACTGAGAAACATTAACAGAGAATAGAGGGCAACCGGCAGGAAAAAGTCCAAGCTCGCAAGAGTAAGGTGCAGACATATTGCAGAGTGACAGTTGAGGGAATAGAGAATATCATTTACTAGCAATTTCACATCACCCCACAAGAAAGACATTACATATAACATTCTAAATACATGTGCAAACCACATACGTGCAGCTGTGGGTGTTTCTATTAGTCTTGGGCCCGTTTCCAATGAAAATAGACAAGGTCGCCAATTATTTAGCAGCATTTAGGTGGAACTCGTTTAAAAGCCCCCCAAAACTGACAATGTGGATATTTTACGGTCTTTTTGAATGTTTTATTAGTGAACGAGGCTGCAGTACGTAGCAGCCAGTCACAGTGTAACCATGATGAGCAGTCACGCAGTAGTGTAATCACGTGGGGCAGAAGATTGCGCCTGTAGCCGTTCGAAATGCAAAATAAAACACAACACACCACACATAAAAAATCTCACTCTGTAGCAATGCTGCTTTCTGTTCAAACCGGCAGTTTCGAACTGATCGGTATGTTAAAGTATTAGGTGATCGCAAGTTTGCATATTATTCCTATCTATTGTGTGACATTCATTGAGCGCCCAGCGGCGCCCAAGCGCTTTTCGAAATTGCGTGGGTGACTTTTCCAAACGATTCCGACGTTTCCATCGATTGGACTTTGAAAAGATTTTGAAAGAAAATATGAAAGCCACGGTGAACTGAAACACGTCATCAAACCCAAAACATTTTCAGTGACAAAAACCACCAAACTGGGCATCGTCCTTAGCAGACCGGAAAGCTTCGTGTAAAATAACTCATTTCCGTGCATCCAGGAGATCCATGTCTCATTGCTGAAAGTGCCCTTTGCTTTGCTGACATAAGACTGTAATCAAGCGAATCCATCAGTCGGGGGACAGCTGTAAAAATTCCACATGGTTTCAGATCTGATCAGCCAGGAACAATGGAGCGTCACAAGCCACAAAGAGGCGCCCTATCTGTTGAGCGAGGATGTCACCTATGGTAGCAAAATATAATGCGCCCCTGTCAGAGGTCCACCCACAAACTTCTCCTCAGACTATAGAGTGAAGCCCACGGGTTTTCTGCCATCCTCCTCTCAGGCGTGTTCACACAGAGGCTTGAAAAGGCCCAGCACAAAGATTGCTTACTGCTGAGCTTTTTTTGTTGCCTGCCAACATCTTGCTGAAGAGAAATGCTAGTTAAAAGAACAGTCCACCCCACAAGCATAGATCTTAGTAGTATAGCTTTACAGACCAAACATATATATGTTTCAGATTGGCCACCATATACCCTCAAACTAATACGGAATTTTCACAATGCAGGAGCAGCTCTGCCACCTATAGTGTTCACACATGGAATTTTTGGTTGATCTGATTCAAACGTCTGAGGTATGCATTGTTTTCTGCCATTAGTTTCGCAAGCCTAATGTGAAACCAGTTTTACACTTCTAAGCGTCTCTTTAATGCAGAGCCTCCCACTTTCACAGCTTATATGAGACACAAAGTTTCTGGTTCACTGCCTTTGTTCCTATTGCCTTTGGGCTCTGAAACATCCGAAGTGCTTCAGGAATGTATGCATACTAAGGCCCATATTTATACTTTTTTAGCGCCGCATTTGCGCCGCTTTTTGACAGAAAAGCGGCGCAAACTTACAAAATACAATTGTATTTTGTAAGTTTGCGCCGCTTTTGCGTAAAAAAATGACGTAAACGCGGCGCTAAAAAAGTATAATTATGGGCCTAAATTTGTATGCAAGGAATACAACTTGAACACTCTGACCTACAGGATAATGTCTCTATGAGTTTAGGAAGTGCAAATATGGTGGGCGCTCAAGTTAGGGCAAAAGAGGCAGGGATTTATATTTTGGATCATATATTATTGATATTTTTATTGGAGCTTTTTTGATAGCAGCAGCATGTGCCCGTCGCCCCATGAACACATACTGAGGCCCATATTTATACTTTATTTGCGCTGCATTTGCATAATTTTTCTTACACAAATTCTGCGCAAACCTAACTCCATATTTATATTTTGACGTTAGACACATCTTACGTCAAAATATAGGAGTTTGTGCTATTTTTTGGAGGAGTGAACCTACCTTGCATCAATGAGATGCAAGGTACGTGTTCCCATCTAAAAATTGCTGTTATCCCTATAGCCCCATATTTATTCCCCAGTGCTGAAATGATGCACGGGTGGGTGGAGGGGCTAAATAATGGTTCTAAGCTTGCTTAGCATCATTATTTAAAGCCTGGGTCAGACCAGGCGTTTGGGGGCCTATGGACCCATTTTCATGGTTAAACACCATGGAATGGTCCACAGGTGCCCTTCCCAAACCCCAGGAACACGCTCACCCCCACCAGAGGGACACCAGAGGATGGGGGACACCATCCCAGGTAAGTATTTTTCTTCTATATTTTTTTCCATCGGGGACCCTAATTTGGGGCCCCCTGCATGGCACAGGGTGCAATGGCCATGCCCAGGGGACACTTGTCCCCTGTGCTGGCCACTGGAGTGGTGGGCATAAGTTATGTTTTTGGTAGTTGTGCACCAGGAAATGGCACTAGTATGGTTAGAGGCATTTTTTTTTGCCTCTAACCAGACTACTGTAATTTTCTGACGCACAACCGCCCCCTTCCCTACTGCCACCCCAACCCCCACCCGGTTAGCGTCTTTAAGACACTAGCCCAAGTTTAGTGCCGGCGTTCGCCATTCAATAAATACGGCCCCCGGCTGGCGATGTGAAATGTTGAAAGCCGTCGCTAAACTTTTTGCCACAAAACTGCGTTAGCGCAGTTTTGTGGCAAAAAGTATAAATATGGGCCTAAGGGTTTTCGCAAATCTTATTTGTATAATAATTCATCGTTGTTTGTTATTTTAAATTGTTTATTGTATACTGTGACCTATTTTTAAATGATTATATTTATTGTGTTGTATTTTTATGGATACACTGTGTATTCAAATGAGGTTTAATCAAATCAAATTGATATTTCAAAACAAATCCTCCAAAACTTACCGGTCATGATAAATGAAAAATGTCTAAAAGTGGAAAAAGTGAGGATAAAAGACCTGTATTTTGATACTCGCCAACCCTTCCTGCTTTCTCTTCCTCTAAACATTTCCTTTTGAGTTACAATCTAATATCAATTTGAGTGGAAACAAGAGTTTCCACCCAAATTCTTCTTTTGTCCTTGTGGAGCAGGGACTTAATTAAATATTTTGTTTAAGGTACAAATCTTACAAACTCATCAAATCAACAGTCCCTGCTTTCTCATCTGGGCCAGGCAGACGGACCTTTGTTGTAGATGAGAGTAACCAGGAGCCGCAAATCAAATCAGCTCATTCATCACAGTGTCTTTTTTTTTATAACCACATTTTATTTGTTTTACAGAGGACATTAATACAGTGTTACATATTGCTTCTTCCCCAGCATACCCAACCTCCCCAAGCAGTTCCCGTAAGCAAGGCTCATTCCTCATGGGTTTAGTAAATATAGAGATCATTCTACAGGTTGTCCACCACATCGGGTCCTTGGCCATCCGTCCATTTTGACCAAACTTTGTTGTATTTTTGGGGGTATCCCGCTGCTTTGTAAACGGGCTTCTCCATTTGGGAACACCAGTCCACTCCACTACTTCAATGCGCAACTGAGAGGGGGGCTGCTCGCCAACCAGTGACTTGCAATGTCTCTCTATGCAACCATTAGCGCTGTGTCTACCAATTGTCTATCTGCTCGGGTGTCCCCCCACTCCCTTCATCACTCCCAATAAAACTATTAATGGAGACAACTCCAGAGTCTGCTTCACCGCCCTGGCAAGTGCTGACACCACTTGCTCCCAGTACTGTACAATAATGGGACAAGACCATACCATGTGGAAGTAGTCCGCTGGGGACCCACCACAACACCCACACTGGGGCGAGGGCCTGAGCCCTGCACAGTGCATACAATTTGGGGTTAGATATACTTCACAGAAGGGTCCCATTCCCATTGCATGTAATATAGTTGCACTAGCCTCAGTTTAGTCGAAATGGCAAGCACTCGCAGTGCCATCAAGGCTTCTCTCAAGTCCTCCTCCTCTATTGGCCCTACCCAGGACTCACATTTAGATCTGAGGGGGTGAAGGGTCTCCGAGGCATTTAGTGCAACTGAGCTGTAGAATTGGGAGATCCTCCCCTTGCCCAAACCTCCATCAAAACTTTTGCTTCCATGGACTGAATTGTGGGAATGAGGCAGCCTCAGGTATGTGGGATCTCGGTGCATGCCTTAACTGTAAATATATATGAAATTGTGTTTGTGACATCTTGTATCCTTGTTGGAGCTCCTGAAAGAATTGAATATGTTCCCCAAATCACACATCTCCCAGTACAGTTACACCAATTGCGTCCCATCTCGAGAAACCTTCCAGGGCAGTCAAGTCCCTCTACCAGGTCCCTCCCCATAACAGAGTCTGGAGTGTCAGCTTCTTCCACCACCCTGTGTGGCGCTATACCTCCCTCCACCCCCTGAATACCATACTCATTACCTCCAGAATATCTTGCTTGACCGGGCCTCCGTACATGAGATCTGTGATGCGGGGCACCCCCAAACCATTTACCTGCAGCTGGTAGGCCGGGTCTGCCCATTCCCTGGTGAGCCACTCATGGAGCATGAGCACCTGGGTTGCCAAGTGGTAATAATATATATTGGACATTCCCAACCCTCCCTTGTATGTGCCTCACCGACAAGACATTTCTGTAAGGCTCCTTCTTTTGTCCCGCCAGAGGAAGGCATTCGACAATGCGCCCATCTCACTAAACCACTGGGATGTTTATAGTATAGGAAGATTTTGAAGCACAGAGAAAGCCTGGCAGCACCAACATCTTAAATAAGGCAATGCGCCCCTGGATGTTAAGGGGCAGCGAAGGCCACTTATTCAGGTCTGCCTTAACTCTGTGGACAACTGGTGTGACGTTATGCACCCAAGTAAGGGAGGATTCCAATGCTATTTTGAGTCCCAGATATGTGAAATTAAGCCGCCTTATGGGCAGTTCTGATTCCCCATCAATTGCTTCCTGGGACCCAGTCAGTGGGACCAATAGCGATTTCTTTGGGTAGATCACCAATCCGGGCGCTTCCGCGAACAAGTTCAGGAGATAAAGGCTCCTGGACCCGCTCTCCGACATATTTGATAGATACAACAGCGTGTCTTCTGCATATATTGCCACTCGATCTTCCACCCCTCGAGGCCAGGACCAGCCCTTTATCGGTGGGTCCTCTCAGAGCATCTATGCCGGTGGTTCGATGGCCCTCGCAAAAACAAGAGGTGACAGCAGACACCCCTGTCTTGTTCCCCTAGGTACACTGAGGAAACACCTCTGATACCGTCCTATTTACCAGCACCCTGGCCGTTGGGAGGCAATATAATTAGCCTACAATGCTTCTGAACCTGTCACCTATTCCTGGTTTAACAAGTATCTGCCTGAGATATCGTCAATCGACAGTGTCGAACGTCTTTTTGAAGTCTACTAGAATCAACGCTAGGTGGCCCTGAAGAACATGTCTATGTTCTAGCGTGAAGTTCAGCCACCTTAAACAGTGTCTGGTGCTACGTTTGGGCATAAATTCACTTTGATCTGGGTGTATCAAATTTCCAAGAAACCTCTGCAGACGGTTTGTTAATATCATGGCATATATCTTCAGCTCCCCAATGATCAGCAATATCGGCATATAGTCTGCACAGGACAAGGGCAGAGGCTTTGTTTTGAGGAGGACCACTATAGTGGCCTTGTCCAAAGCTTCTGGGAAGGCTCCTATTTCCACTGCCTCCTTATATAGGTCGAGCAACCGGGGCCACAAGAGATCTTTAAACCTAGAATAAAATTCTGTGGGATAGCCATCTGGACTTAGATTTTTCCCAGTCTTCAGAGCTGAAATGGCCTCTCCTATCTCTAGTGAGAAAGGTGTCTGCACCTTCGAAGGGGTTAAGCAGCTTCGTCCTCTAAGCAGTCAAGAAACAATGGCTCACAAGTATTAAACTGTAGAATGAAACATTTTATCAAACATTTTGCAAGTCACAGAAATATTTCTAGCGTTTACTTAGTATAAGACAACTACAGTTCATGGTTAGGCCTCTGCATTACACCATGAGCTCATATGGCTCTCACCCAACTAAACTAACAGTGCCATTGTTCATTTGAAACATTCTACAGAAATTAAACCAAACATTTTAATACACTATTATATTCTATGAAATATGCGCTTATGGGGAGGTCGAAATCCAACATTTTCTATCAAATCTTACATTTCTCAGCATTTCAGCTTTTCTGAATATTAACATTTCACATTTCTGACCTAGGTCTGGGTTTGTAACAAGAAAAGAAGAATTAATTCTGCAGGCTTTCAAACTTAACACTGGTAAATATGAAAGCCTAGTGCTCTCACTTGCTTTTAAAATGCAGGTTTTCATCTGTGGCTTACATGTTATTTCTACAAGTTAATTGCATTAATGTTAATTATTTAAAAACCCATTAGCAACCGTCCCGATGGTTTCACACCATAATAAATTCATTCACAGACAGTTTCAGAATTTACTTTTATCTTCAGTTGAGTCTTTTCCCTTTCTTTCATTTTTTTTTGTCTTTTGTATTCTTTTTAAATGCGATCACTTAATTCTAAATCTTTCTTCATTTGTTTATTTCTTTTTCTGTTCTTTTTTCTATTGTAATACTATTCTTTTGATGGCTCTGTATACTCCTAATGAAGTTAGGAAACAGACAATTACAATTAATACAGCTATTAGTATTGCTTTGAGGAATCTGGCGGTCATTCTGACGGCGGCGGGCGGCGGTAGCCGCCCGCCATGCGGTTACTGCCATTTAGCCGCTCCGCGGTCTTGGCCATTCTGGCTTTCCCGCTGGGCCGGCGGGCGCCCGCCAAAGGAGCGCCCGCCGGCCCAGCGGGAAAGGCCCTGCAACACAGAGGCCGGCTCCGTTTGGAGCCGGCGGTGTTGCAGGGGTGCGACGGGTGCAGTTGCACCCGTCGTGATTTTCACTGTCTGCTATGCAGACAGTGAAAATCATGCTGGGACCCTGTTAGGGGGCCCCAGCACTGCCCATGCCAGTGGCATGGGCAGTGCAGGGGCCCCCAGGGGCCCCACGACACCCGTTCCCACCATCCTGTTCCTGGTGGTAAAAACCGCCAGAAACAGGATGGCGGGAAGGGGGTCGGAATCCCTATGGCGGCGCTGCTTGCAGCGCCGCCATGGAGGTTCAGCCCTGCCAGGGGTATTCCGGCGGGAAACCGCCGGATCCCCTTTTCTGACCGCGGCGGATGGGCACTGAAGCACCGCCAGCCTGTTGGCGGTGCTTCCGTTGCCCGCAGCCCTGGCGGTTTAGGACCGCCAGGGTCAGAATGAGGCCCTCTGTCTCCTGCTGTTGCAATGCAATTGCCTACTGCTGAAACTCCCTTTGAGAAACGTTTTATTATGCTTGTGGTTTCTAATGGTTCCAAATCGAGTTTTATGTCATAAACGTACTTTGCATACTCTATGATTTTCTTACTCTCATCAGGTATGTATGTACAACAATTTTCAACCTTCAATATCTTGCAGATGCTACCTTTCTCTGCGAGTAAAATGTCTAAAACATAGATTTTTTGTAAAACCATTGGTCTACTTGCTACTTGTTCTGTGTTTTTAACTAATAAAGCTCTAGATGTGCTATTTTGCCACTTGTCCACTACTTTTGACAGTTTTCTAATCTTTTCATCATTTACTATCACTCTTACTGCTGGAATAATTGCTCAAAATATGTATCCCACTCGTGTTTATTCGCTAATGCTATGTGTGCCTGTGTGCAGGTGTCATTGTCAAAGCATCTAAACTCTGTCCTAGATACATTTTCAGAAATAGCAAACGAAAATAGAAAATACCCTTTCAACCAGCAGGTAATTGGAAGTATGCATTCTCTCCACAAATAATGTGAACTCCAGACGTAGTTGGACTGTCTCTCTGTAAAATCTGACATGAACATCCTAATAATTCAAATGAGTGCTCACAACTAATATTCCCTACAGATCTTTTCCTATTTTTATTGTTTTTGCTAAAAATACATTCTTTACCCTCATGTCTCTTTTCTACCTTTAATTTTGGATAAAAAAAATATTCTGTATTCCTCCTCTTGATTTTTCCAAACAATTGTTCAAAACATCTTCATTTTGATTAGTACTGCATGCAAAGAGTATTCTTCTTTCCTCTAACATCATGATAAAAGATTTCTCTAATGGGCGCATTAAACAAGTTAGGTTATTTTTATATACCTTAACAGTATTTATAGGAAGAAAAGGTCTAAAATAATGCCAAGCTGTCTCCATTTATATTGCCTGCAGATGCAAATTCATGTTTTTGCTAAAGGCATTTTTGAAAGAATCATGTCAATGTTAGAATAATAATATTCAAAGTAATAACATATGGAAGAGGAATGTGATGGCATGCCATCTCCTAATCAGCCGATGAAGGTAAGTAAGGCTACACACAACAATCCTTTGCATCTATAGCTTGTGTATACTTTTGAACAAATCTGTAATAAATATTTGTTGAAAAGTCTTCTTTCATGTAAATTACAGATGAGGCTTTCAACTCAACCTCATCTGTGTCATGAACAGATGTCCTGTTATTAAATGAAAATACAGATTTCTCTTTCTCTGGTATAAAATGTATCATTAATAATAATGCTATAGCTAATAAAGCTACTAATAAAAGTGTAATACCAATAATAATCTTGCATCTAGCTCTGATTAAGACACACATGTGTGTCTAAAGTCAGTTGCCTCCTGGGAAATGAAAAGGGTGGCAGCAAGTGTTAATTCTTTGCTTTCAAGGTTTCGTATTTTCAAAACTTCTTTATTCTTTTCTTTTCTTTGTAATTCAGTTAGTTTCTTGCAGATTCCTCTACAGCAATCATTGTGCAGTCTTGCTCAATCTTGCTTCACCTTCTTCTAAATGTCATCTCTAAGTTTCAACTGCAGCCTTGAACCTAGGTAAATCTTCTTAATTCGGTTTCCCTAGCAACTTATCAGTTCATTTCAGTTTAATGGCAACATTCATTAAATGAGTTTTCCACAGCATTTGTTTCTTTCATGAATGTTTTTCAACAACATTTCCTAAACTAAATTTAAACAACTTCAATGTGGCTGAGGTACATCTGTGCTCCAGTCAGGCAAATCTGATATTGGGACATTTAGCCCTAGGCACATGTAGTAAGTCCATTGAGGTGCTCAATACCTCCAACAAGGTACTCTAGTTCTTTTGGATCTTCTGAGTGTTTGTTGAATTCCTTCTGTGTCACTAAAACCTACTGATTTAGTCTCCTCAGCAATTGTTGGTGGTATGGATCTAACTGACACACTTGATTTCAATTTGTTTTCAACTATAGGTTCTTGGCCATTTAGCATTAGGTACGTATTTTCTTGGTTTTGATTCAGTACTTGTTTTTTCTCCTTGATATTGTTGTTGCCTTAAAGGTGTCTCACTGTCATTTTAGTCTGAGTTTTTACTTCCCACCTTCTACACCAGGAGCTCCAATGCCACTCTGTGAGTTATCCAAGAATCAGATTTCTTCACCTGAATGCAGTTCTTCACCCCTTTCTTCTTGCTGTTGTGTCACTTGTAGTTTTTGCTCCTTGTACTTGTGCGACTTGTACAGTATGCTGTGGTACGGTCACCAGTGTTCCTGGTTCTGGCCCACCGAACACTATTTCTTCATACGGATCTCTTGTTCTCTGGGTATGCAAAGCATGCACCCAGTTTGACACTCCAGCACATTTAACAGCAGTGTTCGTGAGTAAAATCACCTGGTAGGTGTCTTTCCACCTTGGCTCCAGACAGGACTTTCTCACATGCTTTTTTAATGCGTACCCAGTCCCAGGGTTTAAATTGAGGCATTGCTCTTGGTGTGGATTTGCAGTGACAGCTTCATCCTGTTGAGAAACAGAATGTACCACGTCAGCCAATCCTTTGCAGTAATCGAGTACCATGTCATCTGTTATTTTCACAAGTACATTTTAATGTACAGCAGGCAGCCTTATGGCTCTCCTGATTAGGATCTCAGAGATAAACCTGTGTTACTGTCGGGTGTATTTCAAAGGCTCGCCAGCACCAAAGGAAAAGCATCAGGTCATTTCTGTTATGTGGATGCACAAACTTTTGCCAATCCGGGCTTTATTGTTCCATTAAGTTGCTCAACGATTTCAGAAGCCTCTGGTCGATAGCTACAATGCATCTTCTGCTCCACTTGTAATGCTGCACACAACATCTTAATGATCTCACTATTAAAGTGTGTCCCTCAATCTGACTCCAGAGAAACTGTCCATTAGTACCTCGGTACCAGCCCTCTTAAAAGGGGTTTAGCTACAGTGAGACTGTTAGTTCTCCTTGTTCGGTAGGCTTCCCCTTTGAGAGAAAATGCATACTATAACCATGACATATCTCAGCCCATTACAAATAGACATTGTGATGAAGTCCATCTGCATCCGGTTGAAGGGACCACCTGATCTCCCTAAATGACTCAGTGTGACTAGTGTTCATTTCCCAACATTCATCTCTTGGCATGTTACACAACTGTGACACAAATCTCCTGCATGCATCCTGAATCTGGGACCAAACCAGTTCTGTCTTAAGGACATTGCATCTCTTCCCAAGTGTGTGGGGCCATAGAAATGTTGTGTCGTGGGAGATAAAAAAAACTGTCTGGCAACACTTTGCTCAAATCAAAATGTAGTTTGCTGTCTTTCCAAATCCTGCTCTGATCCAACCCTGCTGTTCTGATACTGTGATATTTTCCTGCAAACTTTTTAGTTCTTCCTGTGTGTCAGCTATATACATCAACATTGAAAAGATTTTATCCTCTTGAGATTCATCTAGGAATGTTCCAATAAATGTACAAGCCACAATTTCATAATAACACGATATTTCATCTGCATACCTGTTTCTTATTGACATAACCATTGTCACTTGTGAGCAGCACATTTAACAACAGCAGTTTCAGTTGGGAGTTGGAAAGCCTCTAACAGCCCTCTCACATGTTCACTATTCCTTATAGGCAAACCAGATGACTGACTATCTGTAAACATAGTGACTCTTATGTGGGCTTTCAAGCAGTAAGCTCTGGTAAGGGCAATTAGTTCTGCAACTTCTGCTGAGGTAATTCATTGAAGCCACAAGATTTCCACAATGCTATGTATTGTGCAGACAGTGTAAGCTGCTCTCAGGGAACCATAATTTTTCCTTAAGCACCAACCATCAACAAAAAGCACATAATTCGGTCTAATTAAAGGCTCAGCATTTATGTTAGGCCTTTACTTGGTGTGTAATTCCATATAATTAAAACAGTTATGTTCACTTTCAGGCAGGTGGAGCAAGTTACTGGGATTCAGAACATAACAACGCTTCAATGTCACATTGTCAGGTGCAAGGATTTGCTGCTCATATTTGGTAAGATGGGAGTTTGTCATAAATTGGGTTTTGGTTCTGGTAAGCAAAATCTTCACTGACTGAGTGACCGTAACAGTTACAAAATGTGCCATCACTATGCTTTCACACCTCTCAAGACTTGTGCTTGTGGCTGCTACTGATTTCAGACAACCAGGCAGCGCTGCAGCCTGGATGGCTGAAAAATAGACCACATGCCTTCTTGCTTCACAGTGTAATTGAGAAAGCACTGAGGGAGTGCAGCCCTCCCTCTCTGCACAATAGAGTAAACATCTTGGTGTAATCTAGTGCTGGGGCATGGCAGAGACTTTCTTTCAACTTCTGGAAAGCTTTCATGCATTTATTGCCCCATGGAAGCAGACCAGGCACATCTCTGTGTATCAGCCTCAGTAAAGGATTAGCCACTAGGAAAAAGTTAGGTATCCACTGTCTACAGTAGCCAACCATTCCTAGAAACATTCTGACTTCTCTTTGTATTTTTAAAGGACTCATCCTTAGAAAAGCCTCCACTCTCTCTTGTGACACTTTTCTTGTTCATTTTTCAATAATATATCCCAAATATTGGACTTCTTTTTGACAGTACTGCAATTTACTCTGGGAACCTTTATGTCCATTCTCAGCTAAGTGGTTTAGGAGAGCAATGTTTATAAGCTTCTCTAGAGCTTGATGCCACAAGCAGGTCATCAATGCACTGCACAGGGATCAAATTACAAGGCATCTGCAATGCTTCCAGATTATTTTTTTTTATCTGATTAAAGATTGAAGGACTTTCAGTATACCCTTATGGGGCTCAGCATCATGCAAAAACTCTCTCTCAAAACACAACTGAGAATAAAACTTGGCTATCTTTATGCAATGGAATCAAAAAGAAGGAAAAAAAAAATATATATTACCAAGTTATATCATACGTACTACAAAACACAAAACCTAGCCACCCCTCAAGCTCTATCTAGAAGTGGTACCCATTGATTTATTCAAAAGGGAGTGGCCCGATCATTGTGGGCCTGTATCCAAGCCTGAAACAGACCCCATATTATCTTCCCTTTCCTCCTGGCTTGTCTCCCCTTCCGTTCATACAGTGACATCTCCAAGTGATATACAGACAGCAGCCTAGCCAGCCATTGTTGCCAGGACGGGGGTCGTAGATCCAGCCATGCTGTTGATAAACAGATTCGAAACACCGCCATAGCTACAAAGATAAACGCTCTGTGAGGTCCAGCGATTTCGCCATCAGTCCCAAAGACCATTATCTCAGGCGTGAGGACAAGATCATAGCCCACTACCTCCTTCAACACAGATTGAATACCTTCCCTTGAGGCTTTTAACTCCCCACATGTGGCCATCATATGTATAATATCTGCACCATGCATCCCACATCTTGGACAGTTTGTTCCTGACACACATCCCCATTTGGCAAGATGGGCTGGTGTATGATACAGATCAAACAAAGTCTTGTAATGCTGTGCTTGTAGGGAAGATGATAATAGAATAGTATATCCCAATTCCAGTGATCTCAAAAAATTATTACTACCATCCGCCAGCTTCTTACTCCACCTCTCCTTGTTCTTTTCTAAATCATCTGCTTCTTCTACCATTAAAATAGGGTAAATTGACCTAATAGTTATGCTGGGCTTAGCCAGAATATCGTTCAACAGTTGATTACTTTTAAATCCCTGGACCCCCCCTGTTTTGTTCGCTAAAAAGTTCCTTATCTGTAGATATTTGAAGAAGTCCCTTTTCTGTAGACCATATTGCTCCTGTAGATCTCGAAACGTCTTGACCCCCGAGTTGTCGAAAAAGTTTCCTAGCCTGGTAATACCTGATGTACACCACTTAGCCATATATCTATCATGAAATATTTCAGGAAGTAATGGATTCTTCTCGATCATGGTATAATAGTTGTATCTACCGAATCCTTTCTTTTTATACCATAATCGCCAGCACTTGTGAGCCGCTCCTAGGACTTTATACCTAGTTTTCTTATAATATCCAGGCTCATGGAATGTTACCAAACACCCATTGGCTGCAGCTCCTATCTGCAGCTCGTATATATATTGGGGCTATCTGCCTTTATAGCGCCTTCTGTGTCAGATCCCAGTAGCGGACGCATATGCTGAAAGGCTGCTGCCATTTGATATAGTTTTACATTCGGCAGGGACCACCCACCCCTTTCACGGGGAAGAGACAAAAATTTACTCGATCTCCTACACTTGCCATACGCCCATATAAATCTCATAATTATTCTATCAATCTCTTTAAATTTTACGTTAGCAAAGTTCAATGGTATAGCACGAAATAGATACAACAACTTTGGGAGGAAGATCATCTTTATCATATTACATCGCCCTACAATGGTTAAATGTAGATTATTCCATCTGCATGTATCATCTCTAAATTTGGCGAGTATAGGATCTAAATTTAGGTTTACGACTTCATCTACATTTGGTGTAATATTAATACCTAAATATACTGCATGGTCCACCCTCCGTGGATCTTTGATATTTGTGTATTGATTAGCCAACAGCTGTGTCTTAGCTCCATTTAACAGATACCCGGAAAACCTTCCGAATTTTTTCGTCACCACTTCAATCTCTCTCAGTGCTGAATCAGGAGAGGGTGTTAGTATGGCTATATCATCTGCATATGCTAAGACTTTGGTATCCCATCCCTGCCTATGGATTGGTGGAATCTTACTATTTTCTTCCAATTGTCTCAGCAGAGGATCTATATACAAAGCAAACAGAAGAGGAGAGCAAGGGCACCCCTGCCTGGTGCCTCTCCTAATTAGTATAGTCTCAGATTGTCCTCCCATTAGTTGTATTTGCGCAGTCGGGGATCTATATAGAGCCCTTACTGCTGTAATAAATTTCTTCCCTAGCCCATAATATTCCATAACGTGCCATAAATACTTCCAATTCACCCGATCGAATGCCTTCTCTGCATCCAAAAAAACAGCCGCCATAGGCTCTTTTGCTACTTCCGTAGAATCAAAGAGTGCTAGAACTCTCTGGATATGATTGGTTGTATCTCTTCCTAGGATAAACCCATGTTGCCGTGGAGAAACCAGTTTTTTAATCACCAATGCCAATCGGACTGCCAAGATCTTTGAATATATCTTGGCATCACTATTTATTAATGTGATCGGGCGATATGAGGCTGGATCTAACGGGGGTTTTCCCTTCTTATGAAATATAACTATATTAGCTAGATCCCAAGATGGGGGGATTTTCCTTCCATTTTGTACCTGAGTATACAACTCCAACATAACCGGAAGCAGAGGTAGTTTGAAAACTTTATAAAATTCTAGAGGGATCAGATCAGGACCAGTAGCCTTCGCTGTGGGCAGATTGTTTATTGCCGTTTCTATTACTGAGACATCTATCTGTTCTCCAAGGCGTGCCTTGTCTTCCTTATCTAGCTTTCCCAACTTAATGGGGTACCAGAATTCTAAAGCATCTTCATCCGAATATACTGATGTTTCATCATAAAGTTCCTGATAATATCCGTGGAACACCTTTCTGATCCCGCCCACTTCTGATGTTACCCCTCCTTGCCGATCTGTGATCTCCCTAATTACCCCTTCCGCTGTTTTCTGGGTTGCCCGAATCGCTAGCAGCCGTCCGACTTTTTCTCCAAACTCAAACCCTTGCGCGCGCTGCGTTAAATATTTCTCTGCTATTTTTTGGGCTATAACCTCATTTGCTGTTGCTTTTATTATGGCAACCTCTTCCTGTGCTTTCTTTATATCTACTCCGGTTTCTATAGCTATAGCCAACTGTCTTTCTGCAGACCGCAGCTTTGCTTGAGACTCTATTATTTTCCCTTGAGCCTCCTTCTGTCTTTTAATACTAAAGCTTAATGTTTCTCCACGAATACCAGCTTTCAGAGTGTCCCAGACAATCTCTACTGGGGCTGACCCCTGATTGAACCCCAAAAATTCAGTTATCCACTTACTCATATGCTCACAATATTCTGGATTTTTTAAAAGTCCCCTTTCAAATGTCCATCTGCTGACTTTTGGTTCTAACCCATCCAGTTCCACATCGAGTACTAAAGGGTTATGATCTGACACCATCCGTGAGTATAACTCAATCCTGGCTTGTTTTAAGAATACAGGGGAGATTAGAAAATAATCAAGCCGTGCTAATTTCACATGTGGAGCCGAGTAATAAGTATATCCGGGATCAGGTTTGCGCAGCTTAACCCAAGCATCCACCAGCCCTAATTCTTGCTGAATAGCACCCATTGCCTTGTACACCCGAGGTTTACGCCCTTTATACTTCTCAGTTGTGGGTGCTAATAAATCCTGTAGTCCCTCCCACGAGCCATTAAAGTTAAAATCACCACAAATGATATAGGGAGGGGCCCATCCTGTGAGCTCGATAGCGAGGGTGTCAATTACAATCGGGTCATCCGTAACTACCCCATATATGGAACATAATGTAAAGCTATTATGGCCATAGCTACATTCTATTATTACCCATCTTCCACCGGTATCGTCCTTTTGCCGAGTAAATTTTAATTTACCAGTCTGGTCTAAAATCGCCACTCCTTTAGTTCTAGCTTCTTGTTTAGACCAGACAATTGCCTTCAAACCAAATGAGCCGAGGATCCCAGAGTTTTTATATTCCACGTGTGTTTCTTGCAGGCAGAAAATACCTGCCTTAAAAGTTTTAAGTTCTTCGGCCACTCTCCTTCTTTTATGAGGATCGTTCAGTCCACATATATTGATTGAAACAATTCTGAGTCTAGCCATACCCCTTCCTTTTTGTAAATTCAAAACCTTTCCCTTTGAAATCCCTCAAGTTACCATTTCTGACTACACCATCTCTTGAGTTCCCTTTCCTTCCTTTTCCACTTCTTTGCCCCCTATCTCTCACCTCCATTGATCGTTTCCTTTCCATTTTCTCCCCCTGATTTACCCCTACCCCTCCTACTTTCCCTTTCCCCTTCCCCTTCCCACCCCACCTTCCCTCCCCCAGGGCCAGTCGCCCCTTACCCCCTCCCTGATCCCCTCCCTCCCCTCCTGATACTGGCCCCCCATTCTGTTGAGCAATCAGACCCCGAATGGCCTGAATGTTGGTGTCGTGCATGCATCGACCTACCCCACCCACCGGTGCCCCGAGTGCCTATGTCTTCACTAGTTCTTCTATATGCTATACATTTACCCCCATCAAGTATTCTTTTGCCTTAATTTCTGATGTAAAGAATCTTACTTTTCCACTCATTATTGTTTTTAGCCTAGCAGGGGCCAACAGATAAGCCTCCCCTCCTTTCTCAAAGAACGGTTTGATGAGCTGCCGAAGCCGCCATCTCCGCTCCACTGTAGCGTGACAGAAGTCGGGGCGGGTAAAGAAGGTAACCCCATTGCAGGAGCGTGGGGTATTGGGAGGAGTCTTATCGGCTACCTCTTGACGTACCAAATAGCTCCCGAAATAAACCAGAATCGCTCTTGGGTATTTAGAGTCTGCCCGATGTCCCCCCTCCCGACGGTTTATCGGGAACCTGTGAGCCCTCTGCACCTCATTGTCCCAATCCCGATTTCCCAGTTCTGGAAAGGCCCCACGCAAAAGAACAACCATATATGCCTGTATATTGTCCCCTTCTAGTCCTTCTGGTATACCCAGAAATCGTAGATTGTTCCTTCTTTGTCTGTTTTCCAAATCTTCTATCTTCCACATCACATCCGTCAGTTGTCCTTCTCGGGCAGTGTTCTGCTCTTTGAGAGTATCAATGTCATCCTCGACTGCCACTATCCGATCTTCCATAGAGCATAACTTGGCTTCAATTTCCATGCATGATTTCACTACCTTTTTTTTTTTTCTTTTTTTAAGCCTTCAGTGTATAATGACATAAGAATATATGTGTTATGTGTTTCCTTCCAATAAAAAATAAAAAAAAAAATAAAAAAAAAGGAATCAAAAACAAATCCTGATAAAAGTCCACAACAGTGAACCATTGTGCTGTGCATGGAATTTGATAAAGTATGGTGGCTGGATTCAGTATCACAGAACAGCATGGAATTAGGATATCAATAATCTTTCTAAAATCTTCAACTATTCTAAACTTTCCATTGGGTTTATGTAAACCTATAATCGGTGAGTTACAAGGATTCCTGATTATTTCCCTCAAGATCCCATTCTTCGACTTGACTTCAATTATTAAAATTATTCCTGCCAGCATATCATCTTTTCAGGTTATTAACATTTCACATTTCTGACCTAGGCCAGGGTTTGTAAAAAGAAAAGAAAAATGCATTCGGCAGCCTTCAAAATGTAACAAATCATAGTTCTCTCACTTGCTTTTAAAATACAGCTTTTTTTCTGAGGCCTACATGTAATGTTTACATGTCAATTGCATTAATTTTCAATATTTAAAAATGCATTTGCACACCCAGATCAGTATTGAAAGTTAAGTATTGCATTGTATTACATGCTGTATTACCACACCTGCATTCTAAAACGCACAGTGTCCAGTGGGACTTAGTCATAATGTGGGACACCCTTAACATATTTTGAGGAGTCCACCAATCAATGTCATATCATACTATCCCAGTAATATCTTATTACTTGAAATTAAGGAAGTAAACACAGGACTGATAGAGGTTGCTGTCCCTAGTATGAATATACAGTTCATATGCTGTGGTCAGTAAGACATTGAATAAAAGACTTAGGGCCACATGTGTGAACTTCAGGTTTTGCGACTCGCAAATTGCGAGTCATATAGACTCGCAATTTGCAAGTCGCAAAACCTGATGTACAACAGTGTCAATAACACTGTTTGCGATTCCCAATGGAGTCGCAAATGACCTACCTCATGAATATTCATGAGGTAGGTCGCAATTTGCGACCCTATTGGGAATGGCCGCCCTCACAGGGATGGTGGCCTGCTGGAGACAGCAGACCACCATGTCTGTGACTGCTTTTAAATAAAGCATTTTTTTTTAAATGCAGCTGGTTTTCCTTAAAGGAAAACGAGATGCATTTCAAAAACATAAAATGAAAAGTTTTCTTTTCATTTTTTCAGAACAGGCAGTGGGCTCTGAATTTTTTTTTCACTGCCATTCACAAAGGGGAAGGGGTCCTAATGGGACCCCTTCCCATTTGCGAATGGGTTAGCACCAGTTTGAAACTGGTGCTAATTGCAATTGTTTTGCTACTAGATTCGCGGTCACAAAATAATCATACATGGGACTGCAACTCGCAATTAGGAAGGGAACACCCCTTCCTAATTGCGACTCACAAACCCTTTTGCGATTCGGTAAATAGATTACCGAATCGCTAAATTGGGTCTGTACATCCCAAATAGCATTTTCCACATCGCAAACAGCACGATTCGCCGTTTGCGACGTGGAAAATGCTTTGTACATCTGGCCCTTAGTGCTCAAATGGGTGAACAAACATGTATGTCACAAAAATAATACACTTTACAATGCCCACGGTTTTGTGCATAATTTTCAGATATACATATGAAGATGCTGTGGATCCATCTACAGTTCCTATTGATTACAATTAATCTGAGACCGAAGGGTGAGGTTTGTGGCATTTTCAAACTGACAATCTAAAAAACAACTTTACTTTTTTGTGAGTTCAGAAAGCCCAAACTCCATATCTCTGTCTGCTCTCAGCGGGAAACTGCACTGAAAAGATATTTAAAGGCAGCCCCATGTTAATCTATGTGAGAGATAGGCCTTGCAATAGTGAAAACCGAATTTGGCAGTACTTCACCATTAGGACATGTAAAACACATCAGTACATGTCCTACCTCTAACATACACTGAACCCTGCCGATGGGGCTACCTAGGGCCTACCTTAGGGGTGACTTACATGTAGTAAAAGGGAAGGTTTGGGTCTGAGAAGTGGGTACACTTGCCAGGTCGAATTGGCATTTTAAAACTGCACACACAGCCACTGACTGCAGTGGCAGGTCTGAGACATGTTTACAGGGCTACTTATGTGGGTGGCACAATCAGAGTTGCATGCCAGTAGTAGCATTTGATTTACAGGCCCTGGCCATCCATAGTGCACTTTACTAAGGATTTATGAGTAAATCAAATGTGACAATCATGGATAAACCAATCACCAATACAATTTACATATGGAGCACTTGCACTTTAGCACTGATCAGCAGTGGCAAATGCAGTCGCAAATCACTGACATACATCATTGCAATTTGCAATTCAGTGAGGACTCCTCCAATTAGAGATTAGGACTTGATAGCAAAACCCATTTAGCTTGTCAGAATTTTTTCCTGATTTGTAAAATGTGTTCAGTACAAAGAACATTTTTTTTATCACAGTCCTGTGGCTTTTGCAAATCGCAGAGTTTGTGATCTTAATATAGCTTTGTATGTATATCCTCTGGTTGAGGATGCATTTTGCCAGGCCAAACATGGGAGGATTTGTCCATGGAAATTAGGTCTTATTTCAGGAATCACCTGTGAATAGAAGTGTGGTTATACCAGTTTGCGTGATAAGTTCTTAAATAATAGATCAAAACTTAATATCTCAAGAGATTTCCACACTCCAGAATCACAGGGCCCCATCAAAGTGGTACTTTCAGGCACAACCTTGCTGCACCATAACTCTAGATGAATTTAATCTTTAACAACTGCTTCTTCTCTTTTTCCACTTTTCTCTCTCTCTCTTTCATTCTCCATCAGTCTATTTTAATTCACCTCCAGAACTCCATTTACCTTTACTATTTTCCACAATGTATTTATGAACACTTTGGTCCAAGATGCTAATGATATGAGGACCTTCAAAGGGAAATGCAACTCTGTAAGCTAGTGATAATTATGCCCTGTGACCCGCATGTGCCCTCTGCTGAGGGCTCTGGCAGCAGCCATTGTGACTCAGAACTTAACTATAATAAGTTATTTCAGTTGAGCAGTGTAAGAAATGATTTCAGTTGAGCAGTGTAGGAAACGACCATCATCTCCTAGGCTGATGACACCCAACTTATCCTCTCCCACTCCAACGAACCCAACAAAGCCAGACACAACTTCCACAAAGGCATGGAAGCAGTCACCAACTGGATGAGAAACAGTTGCCTTCAACTCAACGCAATTGAAACAGAAGTACTGATCATGGGCCCTCAACCCAACATGTGGAACAACTCCTAGTGGCCACTGACCCTCGGAAACTCACCCACCCCCACCAGCCAAACCTGCAACCTCAGAAGCCTCCTGGACTTCAACCTCAGCATAAACCATCAAATCAGCTCAGTACCCTCCACCTGCTTCCCCACCCTCCGCCTCCTACGCAAGTCCTTCAAGTGGATCCCCCTTGAACATAGAAAGACCGTGACACACGCCCTCATCACCATCAGACTGGACTATGGCAACACACGCTATGCCGGAATCAACAAGAAACTCTCCTGCAAACTATAAAACATACAGAACGCTGCTGCCAGACTAGTCCTCGACCTACCTCGACACTGCCACATCTAGCAACACCTGCGTACACTGCACTGGCTTCCCATAGAGAAAATAATCACCTTCAAGATCCTCACCCACACACGCAAGGCCCTCCACAACACCGGATCAGCCTCCCTGAACCAGCGACTCAACCTCCTCGTACCCCACAGGACCCTACGCTCAGCCCAGCTCTCTCTTGCAGAAGTACCCTGCATCAGGAAAACCAGAACAGGAGGACACTCCTTTTCCTACCTCGCAGCCACCGCCTGGAATGCCTTCACTCTCCACATCAGACAAACCACCTCCCTCCTCAGCTTCACAAAGGAACTGAAGACATGGCTTTTTTAAGAACCACCTCACCGGTAAACGCTACACTTTCCCCCCCCAGCTTCTTGAGACCCTAACGGGTGAGTAGTTGCGCTTACCAAGCACTGATTGATTGACTGATTCATTAGGTGCCCCCAGATTTTTGCCTAACTGTTTTTTCTGGCTGTAAAACTCTGTGCACTTTGTCCCCACTAACCAGTGGTAAAGTGCCTCTGCTCCTCTTTTCAACATGATTAAATGTGTATACACATGTTTAACTTAAGTCCTTAATACTGGTACAGACTGTACCAGGGCCTGTAAGTTAAATATCACTAGTGAATGCCAGCATCCATTGTGCAATCCACTACAGTGACAGTGTAAAAAATGGCTTCCGGTCTACCAATAAAGCCTGTCTAAAGCAGCTTTAAAACAGCAATTTGGCCTGTCAAAGTAAACCTTTGAAAGGTCAAGACTTTGCTTTTAAATATTAATGAGCCACTCCTAAGTAGGCTTTACTGCTCATAATGGTATTTAACAGTAGGACATTTGGAAATTTTATGTTACACATGTACTTATAGTGAAAAATGCCCAAAAGCTGGTTTTACGTTAAAAGGATGGCGGTCCCATTAGAAAGTGTTGGGATGCAATATTACATTGAATAATATTATCTTCAGACAGGAGACAGCTTCACATTTAATTCTTTGACTTTTTAAAATATTTATTAAAAGCCCAATTCACTGGTGCAGTTGGGTTTTTAATAAATATTATGGAAAGGTTACAGTAGGAAATTGGGTTACTGGTGGGGGGGTGAAATGCTACTCAAGCAGTAGGTGTCAGGGTGAAACACAAGCAAACCGCAAATTAATCTGTGTTTGTCCCTCTTGTAGCTTGGCACAAAAGTAGTCAGGCTTAACTTAGAGGCAACGTGTAAAGTATTTATGCAAGACTTCAAACAGTAATAAAGTGAAACCAAAACACAAGAAAATTACCACACCGATTTATAAAAATAGAGTAACGTTTAATATTAATACAATTGTGTGAAACTAAAACAACAAAAATCCAATACGTGCAACCAGAGATATGCAATTATAAAGATTTTGGGTGAAAACAGTGCTTAGAAGCACAAAGCACCAACTGTAGCAATCGGGTCATGCCGGACTGGGACAAAGTCTCAAGTTCAGGCTGACCTCAATAGAGTGCAGGCCAGATGCAGAAATAAGGTGGGCTCACTGAAAAAGTTTCTTAAATCCAGTTTGCGCACCGTTGTGAGGTCCTATGTCGAGGATCCATTGTAGTTAGTCACTGTGAGGTCCTGCGTCACTGATTCATTGTGCAGTGGTGGTTCCAAGGGGTTGTAGCACCGCTATTCATGGACCTGTATCAAGGATGCGTAGCGCAGCAGCTTTTCCGAGGAGCTGCAGGACTGCAATGATAGGTCCTGCATCAAGAATGCATCGGGCAGGGGCGGTTCTGGTGAGCTGCTGGTTCCTACATTGGAGATGCCTTATGTTACGGTGGTTCTGTTATGAGGCTATGAAGCCGTGTGTCACACTGCTTCGGTACTGCTAGGATGACAGGCTGGGCTGGCAGAGCACATTCAAGCCCACTACCAAAGGTCACAAACTGAGATGGCACCACTTGGGGGTGGGACTCACAGCAGACAGAGTCCAGGTGTTGAGTTCAAGGTGGCTGGGGTCTTTTCTGTCCTGAGGCTCTGATCAAGAGGCCCGCCAACTAGCCCTTGGAGTCCCTCTGGTAGTACTGGGGTCAAGATGCAGGTCCAGTCCTTCTCATTCAGGCAACAGAGCAGCAGAGTAGCAATCCTTCTTGCAGAGCAGCACAGTAGTCCTTCTGATTCTTCCGGAGGGACAGGGGTGCTCTGAAGAGTTGGGTCTAAGGGTCGAATATTTATACCTGGTGTCCACTTTGAAATAAGAGATGTTTCTAGCGGCTTCTATCACCAGAGGTACTTGGAATTTCCTGCCTCCCTGCCCTGGCCCCAGCTTGTCTGGAGGCACAAAAGGCTTGTGAGTGTACTCAGGCAGAGGCTTTGTGATATGCAAGTGTGGAAAGTGAAAGCTCCGTCCCCTATCAAGACAGAGATGGCCCATCTTGCCAACATCTATTACTCCTTTGTCTCACTGTCTGCAAACAATACAGAAAGACTATCTGCCAGCAACACCTGGGCATGTGACTCAAGATACAGGCTGAAGGCACCGAAAGGTTTGAGCAAGTAAATGCCAACTTTCTAAAAGTGGTGTTTTCAGAATTATGACTTAAATCTGATTTTACCATTAAAGAGGTTTTAAAATACAATTCTTTAGATGCCAAGCTTGGCATGCCTATCTGCTCCCAATTGAAATTACCACTTATTAAATGTAACAAGAGACTCTTGCCTGAATCTTGTTAGCTTATGGGAGAGGCAGACCTCACTGTAGTGAAAAATGAATTTAGGAGCTTTTTAATACTAGGACAAGTAAAACTTAAAAGTACATGCCCAATGTTTCAAATACACTGCACCCTACCCCCTGTGCTGTGTAGGTTCTACCATAGGGGTGGACTATATCTATTAAAAAGGGAGGTTTGGACCTAGCAAGAGATTAATCTTGCCAGATCAAAAAGACAGTTTCCACTGCACAAACAGGCTTCAATGGCAGGCCTGGAACATGTTAAAAGAGCTACTTAGGTTGGTGGCACAATAAGGGCTGATGGCCTCAAGTAGCATTTAATTTAGAGTTCATGGGTACACGTAGTAACACTTTACTAGGGACTTACAAGTAAATTAAATAAACTTATTGAGTGTAAGCCAATATTTCCAAGTTTAAAGGAGAGAGCACAATCACTTTAGCACTGGTTATCAGTGGTAAAGTATGCAGCATCCTAATGCCAGAAAAAATGACATCAGCAAAAACAGGAGGACTGAAGACAAAAATATGAGGGGAAAACACATTACGGGTGTGAGGCCCAGTGGGCAGTTTTAGAAAGTTACCTTTTCCCCACCTAAAGCCCCTAGGGGCCCATTTATACGAGCTCCAACTGTCACCTCCTCTTGAATAGCCCTTGTGATGAGGCACGAAAAATGTTCTGAAAGCTGAGACAAAGCCCCTGGGGGTGGGGATGTGCTGTTGTTCTCTTGACAGGATGACCAGTAACTTGATTAACTTCAAAGAAGGTATACCCTGTGACAGACACATTATCGAACACTTGGGCAGGGCCCTTCTTTTGTTCCCCCAGCCAGGCAGACTCCAATCATGGTGAAAGTACAGCTATCCCTTGAACTGGTATAGAGTAACCACAAAGGAGGGGTTGCTTACTTCCTTGCCCACACCTCTGGGGCATGCACACAGGCTGCGCTCTGTGGAAGATTTTGTCATTTTGGTTTTTGGCAGAGAGGGGCACTGGGGGATTGTTAGTTGTAGGGAACATGGGCAGTGCTGCAAAAGTGAGTAACATTACCCCTAGAAATGTTTACCCTGTTGGTTAGGGGGGAGCCGGGAGTCACCCCCACCTCCCACTCCCCAATAAGCTTGTGTTAGGCATATATGTGGCACGCAGAGTACTCTCCTCAGAACACTACTGGACCTGAGGAAGATCAGAAGTGGACTAAAACTGATGCATGAGACATGAGAAGAACCTGGAGGACTTGACCAGCTCTGTCACTTATACCTAGGGCAAGGAAGTAGACTCCAAAGGTCATAGAGCTGACCTGATTCAGGTTTCCTCGCTTAGAGCTTTTCCATGGCAGCAAACCTGATTCAGTGGGACCTCCTGGAGTAGTTATCCGCCCACATTAAGCCATCTTCAGCTGCAGCCTTGCCCTGCTGCAGGAATCTGAGCTCTAAAACAAGTAAATAAGTCCAAACGTAGAAATCTTCACCAGGCTAAGGTGCCAAAAGCATCCAACGAGCAAGAGACCTATCATAGGTATGAAATTCAAATTTCTCCCACTCTGATCTTTTCAGCCAAAAGCCAACAGTTGCTCTGGAACATTGACTGACAGCTATCTGACTTTATGGAGCCCTTCTCGGCCACCCACAGCCTGGTGCCTTGCCCTGCTGAAAGTTTTGAGCTTCCATTTTAGAGACTAAGGGCCTGAATTAGAACTTGGCAAATGGATTACTCCGTCACACCAGTGACATTATATCCAATAGGATTTAGATTCTGGTGGAAGGGACATCTGTCACCTTTGTGACCAAGTAACTTGTCCACCAAGATTTAAATCAGACCCTCAGTCTGAAAGTAAATCTTCCAACCAGGTTGATCCTGGTTTCTGTTCCCCACCCACACTCCATTGCAGTTGGCCTCAAATTGCACCCAAATCCTGGTTTTCCATGATCAAGTGACCATGGCTGACACTTAACACTTTTTTGAGCTATTTTTAACCTTTAACTTTAAAAATTCATATCTCAGGATCCCCTGATTGAATTTTTATTGTTTTGGTGTCATTACCTTATTTCTGTTTTGGCACTGCATAACTACTTTATACTTTTCCTCTACGTTAAGCCTGTCTGCCTAGGTGCTATAACTACAAGGGGTCTGAGCTTGGGTTTATTTAGTGACCTAAATGGTTCACTCTGTTAACGATTCTGGTTATTGCTTGAAGTGGGTCCTCACCACCCTTAAATAATATTCTAATTTTTTACAAGCGTCACAAGTTGCCTGTAATAAGGAAGTTATAGGCAGGCGCTTATGTAGGGAATACATGCTCCTATGTAGTAAAATAAGAATAAAAAAACAACAATAATAATAACAACAATAACTATAATAATAATAAAAATAATAATTACGACAATAACTACCACAACGATATTAATAATAATAATAATAATAATAATAATATTTTTGTTTTGTCGTTGCTTTTGTTAATGTTGTTCTATTATGTTACTACAGTTAGATTGTTGGCTTGTCTATTAAAAAGCGATGTTTATATATGGATTTGTTCGTGTGAAAGTTATCGGAACCAAGGGAGAAGAAGGTACAGTCGAGGAGGGACAGTGCACGAAGTACGGGTTCTCTGTAATCCTGCCAGTACTGCAGTCTGCTGAATACCAAGTTGAAGAATGCAGGCTGACAAATGACCTTACCGTTGAATGATTATGAAACGAACAGTTAACTAGTGGTGAAAGAAATACGAAGTGTTTAAAAAGAAGCAACATGTTTTTATTCTTATATTAAGAACTAAAAGAGTATTAATTTACATTTAGTACTGGGTGGATAGGGGTAAGAGAGATGAAAGAAAACAAGCATTGGCAATGCCAGCGAGTCTCGCTTCTAAATAAAAATGTCTCTTCAGTCACTGATGTGTTGAAGCACTCAATCATTACTCAGTCTCTGTCACTCATCCTTGCACTAACATTCATTCATCCACCCGCTGACCCATTTACACAAACACAAAAAACACCCACAAACTCAGTTTTCAAAGTTTTTGTACATGCTCAAATGTTGGAAATTGCTGCATTCCTTAAGTAATAACCACCTTAGGTTAATAGCTGGAGTGCATATGATAGATAGGTTTGCAGATACCTTACCGTAGACGCCTTGTTTTACAATGGCTGTGGCAGAACAGCGTTCAAATCTAGTGGCATGTCTTAAGTAGGGGCAGCATTTGCAAGAAACACTAAAAAACTGCAGGATTAAAAACACACAAAGTTTATATTTATTTTCGGGCTTTTGGAGGAAGGCTGTATTAATGTGGACCTAGTCAATAATCCAATTATTGTTGTAGATGGTTAACATAATTACTGTTTTCAGGGTCACTTAATGCGACTATAAAGTCATGTTCATATGTTCTCTTCAAGGCAATCTCAAAGATTTTAAGATAATATTTTTAAAAGTTTTTATTAGTTGACAGCTTCCATGCCCAGTCATATTTTGTGCGTTATTGTGAATTCAAATAAACATTTACCAAAAAGTAAGGGATATGTACACAGTTCATCACTGCTTTACAAAAGCTTCTTCTCTGGTAACAAAAAGTTACAGGAAAGCATACTCCATTGACATTCTAATTAAAGAACTGTTTCACATAGCGTGTTTCAGGAAGCCAAAATTAACTCCAGTAAGTTTCATCATACATTTAAAGTAGATTTCAAACTTGGGGTTCCACAAATGTATCCAATTAGAAGTCCTCGGAGTCATCAACAGTCAAATATTTCAGGAGTAATCATGGGCCAACATATATTTTCTTCCTGATTTTTCACAAGGGGAGAATTTTTGTAAGAGCAACTTAGGTGAAAAAATGGAATTGTACTTGAAATATTTGGGGCTCATTTCAACGATGGTTCAGCATAGGCTGCGGAAAGCAAAGGGGGAGGCCAACGATGTCACCACCATCCAGCTGGTGCGTTGGATGCACTGAAGGCAGAGCAAAATACCCAGAGGCACCACGTTTTTTTGTCCCACTCATCAAGCTTTTCTTGGTTTTCTGTAACAAACTCACAAAGCGTAAGTTTGTTTTTGCAGTGTGATGGAGTGGGAGATTTTCACCTGGATGACAGGGCTATTGTTTGTTTTTTCTCCCCAGTATCGCCATGTCTTGCATGGCATACCTGGCAGCGATGATCACCTCATCCTGAATAGGGCTGGGTGACCGTCTTTGTGACACTGGGCCTTTTTGCTGATGGGCCTTTAACTCAAAGTTTTCTACTGGCTGTGCTAGATGGGGCTCCACCAGTAGGACGCAGAAACCTTCAGTTAATAGACATGTAATATATCGATTTTTGTTAATGGACCTCATCCACCAAGCTCTACAATAGACTCAATTTCTCCCCAAGGAAAAAAATAAATGTGTTTAGGGAATTTTTTTCATTCCATCTAGGCTCATGCTCAATCCTTTTGTGGGAGTACTTCTACGCATGTAAATTTAATGGGTCACTTCATCAGACATGCTTGGAATACCCAAAAAGTTATCACTTTGTGTATTCCATATTTTAATAACCATGCTACAGCATCTCCACTGGGAAAACTCACATTCCACACGGATGCGCAATAATGAAAAATGTGCCTTACTCGTAGATTTTTATCATCAAGCTTCTAAAATTCCACTTATTCAGTTTCGGTGCATCAGGTTGGGAAAATAAGAATTTCAATGAGTTATGTTCTTCCCCTGAATTACGTAGGTAAAAAAGTGAGGATTTGGTTGTAATTTATTATAAAACCCTAATCTACTCTAATCCAGATACATATGCTTGATTCCTAGCCTCTCACATATTCAGTGGTGTCCTTTGTCAACCAATCAAAATTCACGGTTATGTTTGAAAGGTTCTGAGCTCTGTGTCTTTCTTTGCTGTGTTTTAAATGCAAACAAGTTGCAATTTACAAAATAATTCAATTCCGGGCAAACCCTTTGCTAACTGTTGCATACATTTAAGGCACGGTATGCAAAATAGGTGAAGAGCATTGCCTGATAAGTTTGTGTTCTAAACCTTACAGGACCCCGTTCCCTACTTGCAAACGTCTAGAATCTCCAACTTTAAAAACTGGCAGGTAATATCAACAATTCAGAAGAAGTCAAAGTTGAACTTTGAATGCCTCTGTGGTACAAGGACAGGTATGCATGTACAAACCTTCAAGAGGTTAAAAAAGGCACACAATTTTGATTCCCTTGAGAACACTTCTCTCACAATGTCAGTAAATGAAACTGAGGTTAGTCATTTGATCTCAACACAATGTGAAATTAGCGTGTACCATGGCTATTGTAATAGATTATTTTTGTTGCAGTTAATTTATTGGACAGGCTCCTCACCTTGGTGACACTAAATCCGGACACTGACAAACGCTGAGACTGTGAAAGGGACGGTGGTTTTTATACATTCTTGGTATGATCATAGTGTCTTGCCTTAAATAGGTTTAATTTATTATTTGAAAACAGCTACGAATATAAGGACAGCGCTTGCTAGCAACATTAGTTGCCTTAAAGGTATGTGCACTAACCCTGAGGAAACAATCTTCAGCTCAAATTCTTTAGTATTATCTTTGAACTGTGATAAATCGCATACGCTGATTTATCAAGTACGAACTAAAACGCATTTTGTTTTTTTTAGAAAAAATGAATTATTTTTCCTTTTTCCATAGTACAATTATGAGTGATTTGCATAGTGTTCTTTTAAAAGAAAAATTCTCTTTAAAGCAGATTCATTCCTGCTTCAGCGCTTTACAGGGATACTAAATAGTAAAAGAAATGAATAAACATACTACTGAGCACGGACATCGAATACACATATTTTGTTTTCCACCGTTTGCTGACGCAACGTGTTGTGTAACTTGCTATGCAGTGTCAACCTCGACTGAGTAAAAAACAGGTAACTTCTATAGGAGCAAACCTATTGAGGAGTCACGACAGAAATTGTAAATAAACAGAACTCACTAGGTAGAAGAGGTCCGCGTGCTCCCTGAGTCTTGGCAGCTGCCGTGTCATTCTTTTCCGCCATAGTTTCCCATGTGAAGCTTTCGTCCACCATTTATTTCAATCACTACGCGCCAGAAAGTTAAATGCAATGAACTTCTCCAGAGAGCACGGCAGGCTTTCCAACTGCAAGCGCCTAAGGCGGAGCCCTGGCTGACTGCGCGCTCGCCCACCACAGGCCCATTTATTTATGCAAACGGCGCTTGGCAATGACATTGTCATGATAATCGGACTGGTTTGAATGGGAAAGCTGCGAAGATGCCATTGTGTGACGGAAACGCGCAGTGTGATTACGAGCAGGCAGTGAAATAAAGCAGCAGGCAGTCCACACGGAATCAGTGTTAAGGTAACACTGTAAAGTGCAAAGCCAAGTGTTTGAGCAAGAGAGTGTATGACTTGAGAACACAAACCCCATTTTTGCAGAGCAGCACAAAGCATTGCATGCAGTCTTTTTTGCTGTGAGTTCGCACGGATACATTTCAGGAGTTCGTTTAACTCAAAATTGCGCAAAAAACGTCATTTCTGAGGCACCATAAAAGACGAGCGTGTGTCTCTTGCTCTCTGTGCCATAAGAGCCAAACGATACCTTCTGCCAAGGCCTAACAAGGTTGAAACATGCCCGTGGTTGTTTATTTTCGCTCCTAGTGGGGGGCTGGCAGCTCAGGGTAGACTGATCCCTGAGGAGCAAGGTAAGTGCTCGTTTGTATTTGCATAAGGCGGGCCTCTGTCAAGGGTGACACAGTGGGCGAAAAACGATGGATTGTTTGCTACCTGGAGGGGTTGTCAGTGGTAAACTATTTGTAGGCGTACCTCCATCTCCTTTTGTGAGTTGGCACTGCAACCATTTCAACTTGAGAATTGCACACCAGACATCAAAGGACTTTGGTTCTGAATCAGGGGCAGCTTCTCCTTTAGGGCGGCAGAGAGTCACCCCCTCCCCCACCAGCAGCGACAGCTGTAAAACCTCTAAAAGAAAATGATTATAAATGTAGTTTATTACTGTTTTCTTCTACAGGGACGGGGCCATAGGGGTAATGAGCAGTGAGGGGACGTGCACAGCACTCCCCCTCAGAGCGCATGTGTGTTTAGCCGGCCGTCTGGGGCCAGCCAAACACACATGCACAATAGGCGCTCTCCAGCCCAGCAACTCAGTTGCCGTGCTGGAGAGAGCCTGCACGGACTCCCAGCCAATCCTGACAGTGCTCTGAGCAGCGTCAGGATTGGCAGTAGGGCAGGCTGGGAGCCTGTGCCTGCAGCCGGCTGCAGCAGAGGAGATGGAGCAGTGGCGCTGCCTATGTGCAGGTAAGTTTATTTTTTATTTTTTTTATTTTATTAATATTCCCCCCAGCCACCCCGACCTCCCCTGCAATTGCTGCCCGGCCCCTTTAACACCCGTGAGTCGCAACTGGTTTGAATCTCAAAAGACTTTAGGAAATTCGGTGCAAAAGTGCTTTTCTCGTTATAACAGTTATGAATCAGAAAGCACAGATTGATAGCTGACAGCATAACACAAGGGATAATGCGAGTCAAAGGAGTAATTTCTCCCTCCTGTGATTCACAAAGGTATCCACAAATGCTTAGCCACATTTTTTAGATCATAGGCTACCACACAAAGCAGTTGTTAGGTTTGCTAAAGATATTTAAGGGACATTCTGAAAGTTGACCTAGGAATTTATTCTGCCCCTTGCTTGCCTTTGGCTTTGTGGTTTATAACTCATATTTTCTTGCTTTCCATTTCCTGGCTTTACCTGTTGTAGGTTGTCCAGCTTGCTTCATCCCCCCCTGCCCAAACCTTAGTTACAGTATCTTTCTGAGTGCTCCCTTTCTATAAACAGACCTGTAAATCTTCTTCTCATTTTGTCACGTTTGCATTTGACGCATTCAAAAACTGACGGCAAATGTCAGGTGCTGTCTTCTCAAGATCGCTTTTGTATTTTTCTTTTTCCGGATTCAAAGTGAGAGGATTTATGTGACGATCTTGCTGGATACTGGGGGTAGGGAAGAGGTTTTTTTTTTCTAGCACACAACAACATTTAAATGAACTGTGTAAGTATTTCAGAATATATCAGTATTAGGAACACAAGTACAGCATTTTTGTTATTTCTGAAGTGTGTTGGAAATAAATACTTTAATATGATCTTAACAAATCACTAATTTAGGTGATACAATTGCCAAACATTGCCGTCAGTGCACTGCATAGTTTTATTATTACAAGCTTTGGCAAAGCCAATAGGTCTCACTTATGCAAGACCTATTAGCTTTGCCAATGTGTTTTAGCCATGTTGTACACCTGCGTGGCTGGTGTTCAGCATGGCTAAACGTTAGTGGTGTAGAGGAGAGTGCCATGGAGTGTCGCAGAGTGAAATGGAGAAGAGTGCATTAGAATGTTGTAGGGTGCAGTGGCAGAGAGTGTTGTGTATTGGACTGCCACAGTGTGGAGTCGCATAAAGTGGCATAGAGTAGAGTGGAGTGGTTTAGCGTGCACAGGCATAGAGTGTTGCGGAGTACAGTGGGGTAGAGTGCAGTGGCATTGAGTGCAGTGGCACTGAAGTCAGCGGCCTACAGTAGCATAGATTAGAGTAGTGCCTAGTAGACTGGAGTGGTGCAGAGTGGAGTGGCGAAGAGTAAAGTGGCACAGAGTGGAGAGGAGCAAAGTAGACCAGAGTAGAGTGGCATAGAGTGGGGTAAGGTAGAGTGGCATAGAGTGTTGCAGAGTAGAGTGGCGTGTAGTTGAGTGATGCAGAGTGCAGTGGCTCAGAGTACAGTTTAGTGCCATAGAGTTCAGTGGCACAGAGACAGAGATGAGACAAGTGGCATAGAGAGCAGCGACATAGAGTAGAGTGGAGTAGTGTAGAGTAGAGTGGCACAGAGTTCAGTGGCAGAGAATGCAGCGTTGCAGAGCTAGGGCGTCAAGTAAAATGGACCTCTACATGCACCACCTGATTTTTTAATTCGCAGTGTGTTCCAAAATTATATGTTTGCATATGTTCAGTATCACTGTCACACTTCCTAGGTATTTATTGTTTATGAACATCAATCATTTCGTGTAAAGTATGCTGTCTCACAGAGTAAAGTCAATGGCATATTAATAAAGTATTATTAGCGACCAGTGGCATACACTGAAATATACCTTTCAGAAGCAAGTTAAAATATTTGTTTCACTCTGCGAATGTGACAAACACAGTCACCAGAGCACCATCAGTCTTCAAAGTTTCACTTGCTTAAAAGCATATTTTCCTAAATTAGTGCCCCAGAAGCTGAAAGGTGATCAAAAGGGCCTGTGCGAACATGGCAGTAAACAACATTACTATACCTTAGCCAAAGTACATGGTGCATGAATGTAACAGATTAAACCTGAAGTAAACGAGAACACACATTATTCTGTTGGCGATGCAATGACCTAAGGTGACTGTCTCCTTGAACTGAACCCATCCAGGATCTTTTGTTTTTGACTCTCGTATATTATTTGGGCCTCTCCAGATGGGTAATCTAGAAATGCATTTCTCATGTCACTGACGCAGTGATACTCGGCCACTCTTACAATTGCTACAGATTCCAATTGTCTTGTAAAAGTATGGAGTCGAGGGGTGTAACTCAGGCCCCTAGAGCACTTGCGGCAAGAGTATACCAGTGCTTTAAATGGGCAGGTACTGTCCGCACTGAGTGCCTGTACTTCTTTAATTTAGAAGGAAGAGTACATGCAGTGCTCTGAAAATTTGCAATACATTTAATGGGAACATACCAACACTTCTTAGGAGCAAACAGGTACTCTAAAAAGCGTGTAACCACACTTCTGTATTTCCGTTCTGAGGGGCCACCAGACAGTATAAGGCCTTCGAATATCTGTGAGACGTGAGTTTCAAGGGCCCCTCACCACATTTTGAAGGTGGGGGAGAATCATTTTAAGTTATGCCAGTGATAGAGTCCCACCTTATATCCTGAGGTTCTGCCCTGGAGACTTCCAAAGTTGCATCCCTCCTTTGACTGTTGTTAGACGTTTTTCTCCTCCACTTGCCTTTGGGTTGCCTTGTCACTCTACCTTGCAACTTTCACGATGTACAAAAGGAAAAATATAAATAAACTTGGATGAAGGACAAAAAGTGGTGCAGTATTTTGCCACATGCACAAAAATGATGGTTCCTTGCACGGGGGACCTTTTCAGTCCCAACAAGGTAGACCTCCCTTCCCAAAAACAGAAGAGGTGTCATAAAGAAACTTTTCTATATTGACCTTCAACTTGAATGCAGTCAGATGAGGATACTTGACTCTGAGATCATTTAAAAGGTCCTTTGATACGAGGCACAATGCTCCATTTGAATCCCTCAAATGTAGCCCTGGTATGTTATGCGGGATAGCACTGCTTTCTCCATAGCTAAAGTATCTTCCTGTTACATGAATTAAAAAAAAACACATGAAATAAAGTATACTTATTATAATCATATTTTGTTAGAATTAAATGTGTTGCAAGTTTATTAAATTGAGGTTTTGAGTTAACATATAAGACATAAAGGAGAGTCAGAAAATAGTATGTTATGCTATGTAATGCAGGTTTGTAGAGTGCACTATCACCTGGGAAGGGTGATCTGGGTACTGGGCCTCTTGTTCATGAAAGAGAATGACTTTCATGACATCAGCATAGGAGAGGACATTGATGCGGGTGCCCAAAATGTACCATGCCAGGCTTATTGACTGGGTACTTCCAGTCAAGAAGGAGCAGATCCACCTGAGTGTATGTCCTTGGATTCCAATGTCATTTAGGTGTTGGATGAGGTTAAGGTCAGAGACTTTGGGACTCATAACGAGTGTGGCGGTCTGAGGACTGCCACACATGTGGTGAAGGTCAGACCACCGTACTCCAGGTAATCCGACCACCACATCACAACCCTGGCAGGCAGACCCACTAGGGGACCGCTGTCCCCACCAGGAATATCGTTCCAGACGGGATGACGATGGTTTGAGTTGTACTGAGTTGTAAAGCCTGATTAAAACTCAGCTTTCAACAAGCCTTTCCATGGCGGTCACCCTGCAATGGAAAGGCTGTCAGAAAGCCAGTGCTGGGGACTCCAGGGGTGCTCCTGTACTGCCATGCCCACAGCATGGGCAGTGCAGGGGCCCTGCTGCCCAGCACCATCAGAATGCCTACTGTTTGCTTTGCAGACAGTGCACATTTTGATGGTGATGGAGTGCTACATTATTGGCCTTGGCTCCCTTAAGGGAGCTGAGGCCAATATCGTAGCACTGTTTACGATAGTCAGCCTGGCAGGAACGCGAAATTCAGTGTTCCCACCGGTCAGCCCAGTGTGAACATTGTAATTTGCTTGCGGGGGACGCCACAGTATTATGGTGGCGTCCGCCCCGTGAGTTTGGCGGTCGGATCTCACGACCGCCAAACTCATAATGAGGCCCCTTGTTAAATGCTGCAGAGGACTCTAAGAGGATGAGCGCAGCAATGACTCCTCTGTCCAGAGTCATGTTGATGTCATCCATGGTGGCAATGAGGGTAGTTTCCGTGCCTTGGTTGGGTCTGAAGTGGTGTTTAGGAGTTGGTGGTTGTGGAGGTATTCAGTGAGATGAGGAGTCTTTTGCTGATTTTCTTTAAGACTTTGACCGGAAATGGTAACATGGAGATCGGTCTGTAGTTGACAAGCATTGAAGGGTCTGGAGATGGTTTCTTCAGAAATGGGAGGACAGTTGCATGTTTCCATCTGGGTATGTCGCAGAAGAGATGGAGGCCTTCAGAATGGGTGTGAGCATGGCACTGATGGGTTGCAGTACTCTGAGATGACCTAATCAGACTAGCCACTACTAAATGTATACACATCTGGACCAAAATAAATTATTACTACTGTTTAAGATCAACCAAAACTCTACCATCCCTACAGCTGTTTGGGATTTTTATGGTCCCAACTGTTTTAGTGAATGATGCTTGGCCTCAAAACATTAGCTTATCATTTTCACCAAGAACTTCCATGTGCAACAGTCACACATGGACACGTGTACCTTTATGTTCACCAACAACCATCAAGGATATTCATCAAATGGTATGGATTTGCACCACTGTTGAGTCAGGGAAAGTAAGACATTATAGATTGCCAAAGGTAATTTCAGGAAAGGAACCATTGTGTAAGGGCCACCATTATGCAGTGGATACCCACAATTATGTTGATAGTACACACAATACGTTGTCAACAGGCACCAATGGGCCAGGGAAAGTGTCCCACCACAATAATAAAAATACATTCTCCAGTTGTAGTGGTATCTAGTTCTTTATTCTTTAGATTAGGGTATGTCTTTTCATATGATTATATAAATACACACATCTCAGTCTTATGATGGGATCACACTCTCTTGGTATCTCTTTCAGGGTTAGTGACCATTAGGAGTTGAAGTCCCCTCAAGACAGCAGTCTGCATTCTTTCAGTACTTCAGTGCACTTCGTACAACCCATTGACATTTGAAGTTTATCTTGCTCTATATTCTTGGGTGGACTCCAATATGCATGTAAACACAGTAAAACTAGTCAGTGTACATCTGGTCAGTTGTTGCAATCAATGATAGTTACTCATGAGTTATAAAAGAAGTAGGTTTGTTAGCTTATTTGTAGGTTACAGATAAAGCCCCACCAGGAGCAGCATCCTGCCGCTCACTCACTGGCTGAGCAGCAGGGAACATTAAGGTAGTGGGGAGAATGCATAAGATAGCAAGAGGCCACAACATATCTCCCCACTTATGAAAAAAGTGAAATATTCAACAGAACAGAAAAAGGCAAAACACCCCCATCAACCGTTCTTCAATATTATGAGTACCCCATTGAAATAAACAGAACAGATTAACAAACACTCTCTGCTTAACTTTAATACTCCAATGGGATGTAAGATGCTAAAACACAGTTAATCAATACATTCCACAAATTCACAATAGGAGTGTACAGATAACTCAAAACTTCCCTGCTTACCCAACAGAGAACACTAACTACTTGTTCCACTCCACATCATGCACACTATAACAGGACCAGCACGTTGCCTTTCACAACTCCCCATCACCATTCACTTAAGCAGAACCCGGGTTTCACCTACCCTCTACTGCACTGGAGTGCAACCATGTACTCCCATCACCCTATACTCAAACAAGACCAGGGCCTCACCTACCTTCTACTGCATTGGGATGTAACCACTTACCCCCTTAACATTGGGCCTAAAACACTGTCCCCACATCCTTAACCCAGTAGGGTGGATTGACACGTATCCCTGGGGTGCACCCCCTTAACGCTGGGCTTAACACACTGCTCCCACATCGTTAACCCAATAGGAAGGATTGACACATCAGCATTCACTTAAGCAGAACTGGGGTTTCAAGTACCCTCTACTGCATTGGAGTGCAACTATGTACACCCATTGCTGTATACTCAAACAGGATCAGGGTTTCACCTACACTCTACTGCATTGGGATGTAACCATTTACCCCCCTTAACAGTGGGCCTAAAACACTGCCCCCACATCCTTAACTCCATAGGGAGGATTGACACATATCCCTGGGGTGTACCCCCCTTAACATTGGGCTTAACACACTGCCCTCCGTCCTTAACCCCATAGGAAGAATTGACATATATCACTCTTAACATTCTGAACCCCATACGAAGGATCAATACATATCACTGGAATGTACTTCCCTTAACATTGGGCTTAACACTCTGCCCTCACATCCTTAACTTCATAGGAAGGACTGATACATATCACTGGGATGTACCACCTTTAACATTGCCCCCACATCCTTAACCCCATAGGATGTATTGACACATATCTCTGGGATTGACGCATATCCCTAAATGGGTTTATGATGGTCAAAAACACAATCCCAAATACGGACCAAGATGCTAATATCACATCATTAAAATGTCACTCTGCACATGTGACTCTAGCATCCAACCTCAAATTATGCATCTCTAAAATCAAGCATGGCTTTAAAACTTCAGCCCAATATACACATGCAAAATATGGTAAGCAACATTTCATGTTAAAATAGCATTAGGGCGCACCTCCCATGACTCAACAACTTTAAAACACGTCAGAAACGGCATAACATTTCTCAATTCAATACAGCATTAAAAATGTATTTCAGCAGCGGCAAGCATTGTCAGCCTAAACATAACATTACTCAATTAAACCCAATGCATCTTTAAAATCCAGTATAGCAGCATTGAAAAATACACTCAAGCAATGTTTGGTATTGAGTAAAATGCACATGACAGTATATCTAAAGTTAAATTATTCTCCAGACTAGTCAAATACTCCACGTGGGTGAGTGACTTCTCACCCGAATACATTGCCACTGTACATTTTATTCCATTTAAATGCACGTACAGTTCTATATCCTTGTACGAAAAATTGCACACATGCTCTCCACTGCACATGAGCTGTTCTCATGTGCCTGCCAGGTCGGTGCGCTAGTCTTCCTCTCAGAAAACTTCCTGGAAACAGATCAGGTATCAAATGACTTCTCTTGCAGAATAGGCGGCGGGGAAACTCAGCAACCGGGTCAACAGGACGACTGTCACGGTTACTCACAATGTGTGCCCTTAGGCATAGCACTTCAAATGGCTGTAGCGCAGGTTCACTAGTCACTCTTCAGGTAGTGTTTAAATGCTGCCACCAGTTGTTCCTCCAACTGACTTTCAACTTGATTGCCAAATGATCAGTGTCATACATTTTTAACTCTGTAAACATGCAGTTCAGCAGACCATTTCCTCAATATACCCAGTCCATACAAGCAGGTACAACAGGTCTGGCTCAGTGCACAGCTGAGCAGACCACCTTCTCAATCTGCAGGCCACTGCACTTCCTGTTTGCTGTGCACCTAGTAGATTAAACAGCTTGCCTTGAAGGTAAATAGGTACGCGCCCTCTAACTTTTGTTAAGTACAGGCTATCTGATAGAAAAGACACTGGTGGGGCTTCCAGGGCGTTCTTCTTCACTTCACTCTTCAGTTTCTTTTGCTTTATATTTTTCTCTTAGATTTTCAATCTCTCTTCTCTTGTTTTTCCTCTGTAATCTGCTTCCTCCTTAGATTTTCTGTAGGTTGTTTCTTTCTTCTTTCACGCGCTGGTCCTTCTTGAAATCGTCGCCAGTGTTGCAATCAATGATGGATACTCGTGGGTTACAAAAGAAGTAGGTTTATTAGCTTAGTTGTAGGTTACAGATAAAGCCTCACCAGGAGCAGCATCCTGCCGCTCAGCCCCTCACTCCAACTGTCCACTCATCCAAGCACAAACACTGTCAATATTCCAACCATATAATGACCTGGCTCACTGGCTGCGCACCAAGGAACATTAAGGTAGTGGGGAGAATGCATAAGATAGCAAGAGGCCACAGCATCAGTCCTCTGCTCAAGCTAAACCTCCTTCCAAACGTGTTCCATACACGCCAGTGTTCCTGCTTGCCTATAACGACAGAAGGGCTAACCAGGATACATCTGGTAAGGACTTCTGCCCTATGTCTTCTAACTCACAGATTCTCCTTTACAAAGGACAAGTTGTTTGTTGGGCTCTGCCCTCGAATCTCTGCCTTCAGTTGAAGATTGGTCCATATTCCCTAGTCCTTCACTGTAACTTCTGACTGGTGATGGTGTCCACCTGAGGTTATAAAAGAGCAAGGGTCCAGCTCCTTCAAGTATGCTCTTCTCTTTGCAAGTGGGTAGTGACGTCTCTGTCCTCACCCCACCATGTTGGGTTCCTCCCAGAGCTCTATCTTTGATCCTTCTCATGCCTGAGGGCCCCTTAACTTTCTCTCTGCCCCAAGGTTCTCAATGAGGGAGTTGGAGCACCTCTCTGGGTGTTTCAGGAAATGATGAGGCTATCAGTCAATGGTGGCATAGAGGCAGGACAGGTCCTTCATACTGTGGAAAGTGGGACTGGTTCCACCACCGTTCCCCTTGTCCCCCCTAACATGGGAACCAGCAGTCAAGATGTCATCAATCCATCCATTTTCACCATATTCCTTGGTGATGGGGATAAGTGAGTCCTGCAAGAGGGCTCTGCATTCTTCCTTCAACTATATAAGGTGTGACATGCTGCCAGACCTTTATCAAGAAGGCACCCAATATGTAAAAGACGGGCACCGTTATGCTTGGGATGGCCAGAAATGTGCCTAGAATGCCCATTGTATGTCAAGAAGGGTCACTATTATGCCTTTATGAAAAGCACTATTAATAACAATGTTTGAATGAGTTAATCTTGTAATAAAACGAATAAAGAACATTAAAGACACTTTATTTATAAAACAGACAATCAATAATAATGACGTTCGAGAACCAAATGAAAAACCATGCAGATTGGAGATGAAGACATACATTTTGAAATTAGTTCAAGTAAATTCAGGAAAAGTGTATCATTGAACAATCAGAATTAAGTGCTCAGTTATGGTAATAGGCTCAGAAAAAAGACGCTTATAAAAAACACAGAGAAAAATGGGGAATATGGAACAAACTGAAGGTAAATCGGATGAGGAGAAAGGGAGAAGGTTATTGGAATGGGGTAGGATTGGTTTAGGGTGTCAAAAGGAAGGGAGGTCTCCGGCAGAGGAGCAAAGAAGAAACAACAGAAGGAAGAGGGCAGTAGTTAAACATTACAGAAAACAGAAGTGGGCTCACCTACAAGAGGACGACGAGCACAACAGAGGGTATGAAGTAACAGAGTTACACCTTGTTATGTAAAAAAAAGGTTTTAAATCAAATGCAGGATAAAATTAAAGGATTCAAAGTAATTTTCATCGCAAAATGGAATTTTCAAATCATATGCATTCAAAGGATTTCATTTCAGCTATATGTACTCCAAGATAAAAATCATACAGAACCCATATTTTGTGAGAAAATAGTACACAGTAGTCAACCGAGGGGGATGGGAATGGTACGCCACTCACATCTACAGGCAGCCAAACATTTGAGGTAATATACCTTTTTTTCCAGAACTTGAATAGCTAGGGAATCTTTAAAAATGTCTCTTGTGCATGACAAGAACACCATGGAAGTCATTTAGGAGTCAACAGAGGTCGCTGCTGCACCCCCGGCCTGCCCCTTGTGACCCCTGGCTCTGCCTTTGGGATTCCTGGCCTCAGATGTGCCAAATAAAAATGCCTGGAACACAGGAGAAGGTCGTCCCAATGGACGTCAGTTGGGACTCCAGTTTCCAGGTTTTCTGTCCATTTTAGTGTTACCTAAACAGTGAATAATGTTATTTATTCATGATTTGTGTAATGAAGTAGGAGTACAATTAGCTGAAATATGACCCTATCTGGCAGCCAAGGAAAGCAAAAATACTTTTAAATCTGTATTGTATGCATGCTTGCTGATGATAGTGTTTATGTGAGAGAGAGTGTGTGAATATGTGTATATGTGTAAGAGCGTGTGTGTGTGAGTTGAAGTAAAGGTCAAATGACCTGGCGTGTGTTGTCAATTTCACTACCCCTGACATTTTGGTAAATTGACGCCCATGAGCAACACCATAATAACTTTTTCATTTCTCAACATATACCTCATTCAGGGTTTTTAAGAGGCTTATTGTGTTTTTTTCGTTGCTTTTCTGATTTAGGAATTTCAGCTAAAGCGACTTATATAATAACATGTCTATATATTAACTAATGTACAGCAAAATAGTTACATTAAGAAGTTGTCACCTGGACCATGCATTGCTAGACCACACATATCACTGTACATGTTTACTAATTAATACCCAGGGTAGTAAATCATTTTCAAGCTTTGGCCAAATGGGGAAGCAGAGGAAAGAGCCCAGTTCTCTGGGTGCCCCTTCTTTGGCCGTATACAGGAATGCCTTGTACAGTAACGAAGGTACAAGATGGCGAAGGGTGATAGCAGCAAATGGCTGCTATAACGTTGTCTGTCTTACCTTAAAGTCATTATGTTACCGGCATTTTGCCATCAAATACCATGTGCAGCAGCATCTGTATTGATACTGAGCTGATGTACTGGGCGCGGTTAGCTATAGAAACTGCTGCACAAGGAACAGTATGGGTCTTTAATGAAATCTGCACGCGCTTATGTGGATCATTACACATTTCTTTCTGTGTGGGAGATGAGTGCCGGCTATCCACCAACTTTTGAAATGCAGTTTCCCTAATATTCTATCAAAGTGCTTGTGAAAGATTGTTTAGATTAGACGGAAGAGGTGAAAATGCTCTAAATGCTATAATCCTAGGCTGCCACCGATTTATGTTGGTGGGGAAATATTGCACTACTTTTCCATATCAAATTTGGAGGTCCAAACTTTATCAAGAAACAGGAAGATTATCTCAGACTTGAAAATGTATAGACTGGTGGAAGTGACATCTCATACCGTTTGACCTTGATGATATCACAGGATGTGACATCACATGACCGTTGCCCCAGATTTGTCCAGGAAGGTGTCACATGACCCTAACATCACAATGGCTGATGTTCCAAAATAACTGCATGATTAGTATAACAGCATAACACAGACAAATGTCTCTTTTTAGATGCCACCTATATTATACTGCTGACTAGGTATTTAAAAATTCTGGGGCATAATACTTGTCCTGAATTGTACTGAGCGAGCCAAGTGAGTATGCAAGACTTAGAGGGTATCTCCCCACAAGAAAAATCTGAAAAGAATGGGGTGAAATAATCCACTTTAGTGCACAATTTCCACCTACACTTGATAAACCCCCATTGGTGCTGAAAGAGAACTCATTACATTTTCCAATTCTTTTCATAGTGTGTCAAGCCAATTAAACCTTACACTTCTCAGGAGTTGATCCCATTTGTTCAGAATGTGGTATAGGTGCCTCCATATGTCAAACCGTATCTCCTATTCTGCCACTGGAACCAAGCTATACCTGGATGATGATCTCTAATAAGAGTGAAACAGGCACTAGGCTGCAGGTGTTCCATTTTAGGGAGAATCTGGCCTTGCAGTTCAGACAGGACTGTTCCCATTGTAGCAGGGCCAAAACTGATTTGCATATATCTGGGTCCAAACTGAGGTGGCATTGCATGCAAACTAACAGTCGACTGGGATGCAGCCCTGAGTAACTACTACTGGCTGGGATTGATGCAAACATTACATCCATCGCTTTTTTTTAATGTTTCAGTGTGTCATCCAACGTGGGAGGAGTATGCCAATATGCAGGTCCAGTGCACACTGTGCCACTAGAACCAAGCTAATGAGCTCTAATAAGAGTGAGAGCGGTCCTGGGATGCTTGTGTTCTATTTCATGAAGGACCTGGCCTGGAGGTTCAGCTGTATCCAGACTGGTTTGCATATGGCTGTGTCCAGACTGAGGTAGCATGGTGTGAAAAATAACAAAAGACTGGGAATGTGGCCCGAGTAATTATCGGTGGTTGGGATTAATTCAAGCATTCTATCCATCATTTTTTATATACTTCAAACTACATATCCTAGCAGCACTTCAGTCGACTGTATATAATAGGAGGTTAAGCCTCTCTTCTGTTAAAAACCTGTCTGAATATAAAATCTTTGCAGAGTTCAGGATTTAGACACACATGCAACTTTTAAAATAGCAACAGTGTACTTATATAGGACATATTTGGTCTGCTAAATAGATGAAAACAGATAAGAAGCTTGCAAAAAGATCTCAAGGGATGTAACTTCAAAAGGTGCCAGAGTAAATTACTATAGCGAAAGTGCCATTGCAAAATGAACATTTACCTCACACACACCAAAAACAGGTTTGTGGTTTTGAGAAATGCATTATGTGTTATCATAACCCATTGCAATAATGTTAATTGTACCCTGTGTAAGGATGCAAAGTATTGTTGACCCTTGTGGGAATGCGGGTACCAGTTCTGGTGCATTCACCAATTTCTTGTGTGTGTCTCCATGTGCAGTGTGATTCTTGTTATAGAGCAACATTCAAAAAGAATCAATTTGTGTCCAAAATTCTGTATTCAGTTCAATTTATTTATGACTGTTTGGTTGGTCAATGTATGGCCTGTGATAGAGATCAAATTTTACTAATACATTAGTGGCAATAGAAATTAACATATGGCAATTTACATATCTTAATTTGAAAGTCTAAATAAAGAAACTGACATGGAAATGTGAAACATGCACATTTAAATTATGGTGGGCAATATGGGTACCATTCGTATTTTGACATCATGGTTAACATGAAGGCATTGTGCATTTATATTCAAGTGAATTACTAATTAGAATTAACAAGAGAGTATTATTTTTAAGAAGAAACAGTAGAATTAAAGTATATTAGGAGTATTAAATGAACATGAATTAATGGCACCTGCATTGATTACAATTGATTTTATTACCCTTAGTTACAGGTGTGCAGAAAAATAAGTGCACGTTTAAAAATTGTTCTAACAATGTTATAAATAATGTTTGCAATAAAATAATTAGTTTTGTTCAAAAGATTTAATCGTAAGGTGTGCAGTAGGTTTTGTAAATATGTTAATTGTATTAATAATATGCAGTTAGGATTTCTTTGTTGGACTAGGCCTGAAAGATTTATTTTGCAACAGTAGAGGAAATGTATTCGTTTATTCTGTTCCATCTAACCTGAATTCTTTCCTAGGTTGTTAATGATGATATTGAATGTCCTATTGTATTGTAGGCGAAAACCATGTTTCAGATCTAACTATAAAACAATATTTGTTCTAGCTGTTGGACAAGACAGGAAACTTGTAGTTCTCATGTGAAATGTATTAGTTTAGTTTATTGTGTGTCGTGAGAAAGAATCTGAAGTAACAAGTAATTGGAAAAATTTGGCAGATTTGTATGAAATAATTGAAATGGCAATTCATTTTCTTTGAGAGTATCCAGAATAGTTGCAAAATTGATCGTCCCACTGACAACCATTGGACACTGGATCTGGCGCCTAAAATGAAGGGCCAATCAAGAGGACCCTGGTTATTTCTAATTAGTAAAGAACTTTGAAACTTGAAGTCAGTCTTGAGTTAGTTTATTTCCCTGTTCATCTGTCTTAATCCATCCACTCCTGCATCAAATCTGTTGCTGTCATCTCCTGTCCCCTCCGAATCTTCTAATAAGTTTTCTCTTAGTCTTAAATGCCCCATTTTTTTATGCTGTTCTGTGCTAATATGACCAACTAATTCTGAACTGCTGACCTGCCCTATGTGCAGCCCGTTTTCTACACTGTTCTGATGCTGCTGTCAATTGATGCCTGAAGAAGGTGACCATTCTTGCCAACGAAGTACTCCTGTCTGGTGTCCCATGATGAGTGGTATAACAAAATGTGGTTTCTTGTTTCCTTTTTAGCTTAGGCACTTTTGCCAGAATATTTGTTATAGTGAGTTGCCCTAGTTAGATGATTTTTTTCATATTGTTTTTGTCTTTATTTATTTTTTGCCCATGTGTGTTAGTCCGTCCCCACACATGCAAGTCCCAATTTGTGTTACAGATAGTGTGGCCCAGCTCTGCAAACTGACTGTTAAAATTGTATTGTGATGATTTACTGATGGCACCATCATCTGCTTTGACACTTGATGTTAATGTACATATTATAGTTTTGCTAATTAATGTTATCCTTTTTTAATGTTTAACACTACTGATGTTTAGTAGGCTAATTTTTTATAGACATTTTGGTCAGTTAATGTTTTTCATTTATGTTTATAATTTAGTTTTGAGCATCATATATGTGATATTGATTTTGGGATTGTAATAAAGCTTTGAAACTTTATTTAGTTTGGAGTTTGAGTTAATGTTAAAATTGTTCATGGTGTTTTATAATTGTATGTGGCTTTATGTTATTGATTGGTGATTGAATGCTTCTAACTACTATACTCTTTGCCAAGTCCAAAGATCTAGTCGACCTCTAATGGTGGAATGATGATTATGTTTCACCTGTGTGCTCGTGGTTTCTGAAACCCAAGGCAGGAAGAAGACCCCTGTGAGCTCACCAGCACTTGTTGAACTTTAAAGAAACAGTTCATCATATTAAGTACGTCCACATCAACCACCGATTAATAAACCCCAAAGCATCTCTGGCTAAAAATGCCATTCTTTAGGGGCTACACTTTTTGTCAACTAATCTACAAAATATAACAACGCAAACCAATAAGTGCATTGGGCTAATATTTCAAAAGCATGAAAACTCATCTTCTTCACCATAATGCAAAATTCCCAACAGTAACAATATCCCCAATTTCTCAGCAAAAAGAATCATCTAACTTAAAGTGTGGCTTCAACTATGAAAATGTGACATGGATTGCTGAAAATTTCTAAAGCCCCTGACAGGGAACTGATACCTGAAGTGTCAGGTTTAACTGCTATTGGTCGAGATGGCATATGGGTGATTATCATATTTTTTTCACCTTCTTAGTGAATACAATTATACTGGCAGAGGATATGCCTCCTTGTATCTTTAGTCTCCAAATTAAACTGCTTTCATCAGGAAGAAAGACTCTTGAATATGTGGATTTACTTCAGATCTTATTATCCCATTTTAGTTGATAACTTAGTGGCCGAATCATGATTAACCAATTACTCATAATGAAGTAATTTGTTCCCTCAGCTGCCATGTAACGTTTGTTGTTCTGCTCTTGTGAACAACTCTTGAAAAACTCAGATGCTATTTACAACATGAATTCATTCAGTAAGCTTCATATGGCCGATACTGACAAAGTACTTCTACTTATGCTTTCATGAACGTTAAAGTTAACTAAGTAATTGTAAGAAAACGGTCTGAAGTAGACACATGGGGTCAGATTTACAAGGCCCTTGCGCCACTTAGCACTGTGGGGTACAGTAATTCACTAGCATCATCATGAGAACACCACTGAAGAACGAATGAAGAAATAGTAATAATGTTTCTGCACTGGTCTCTGCATGTTTTCCCACATATCAAGGTTGTTTCTGCAGGCATATTTCATCTGGTTCTACCGGTCATATATGTCTGTGGAAGATCAGAAGGGCATGGTATTACTGCTCAACTCACATTCTCAGTTTGGGCAGAAACTCCTCTTTCCACCTGAATACAGATTTCTGCAGCTAGTGTTAAAGTATCTTCCAGACGGTACGGGATTCTTCCATTTTGCAGCCATATGGTACTTCAAGGGACCACAATGGGAGTTGTGGGAGAACATTAGCAATCCCTTCTATTTTGACTTTGCATCAGAGGCATGTATCTTCAACAAGGATGATGATGTCTAAAGCTCCTAATTCCACTGGTTTATACACATTTTAATTTTGCACCTTATCTGAAATGGCATGTAACTTATGGGTAGATGCCAGGAAATGCCATGGCACCCCAGTTGATGTACTTTTTAACTTTTATATACCTTGATAATCCAGATGAGAAAATGTTCCCCCAACGATCTTGTGGACAGGCAGTAATTTATGAAGCATGGATTTTATTGATTTGGAATATGAAAATCTTAATTTTCAAAGTGAGTAAGGGTATACAATTGAGCAACTTTACTCTCTGGTTTCTGCTTATGCTTTGGCCAGAATGCCTCTAAACAGATAATGTACACTTATAGGCATTGCAAAACAAAATACACAACAATATTCTATAAGTAATGTTGCACGTGGTCTGTTAAATGCATTTCTGTCTGAATTTTAGGCATACCAAGGAGAAATTAGCTGTCCATGCTATACAAGAAAGTGTTTTAAGCAAGAAGTATTACAGAAAAAAACATATTCACTGTGTTAAAGGCAAAATACCATTAATGCCAGCAGGTAATGGAGTAACTCTTGGCAGATGTTTTTTTTTTTGCGTTCAACCCATCAGAGGAGGTCAAGTAGTCCATAATCCAGCACAGTGCCTTGTATTATTGTACTTAGTTTGGGCATTTAATACTTTAAATTGTAGGACCCATGGCAGCCTATAATAACTGGACTAGCTGAGGGATGTACTGTTAGTTTTATGGCTTACCATCAGATGTCTGTCAAAGAAAACTTGATTTACTAACACAATATTGTGGTAAAACATATTGTTGTAAAAAATATTTTGTCACAAATATAATTTACTCCAATATTGTGTTCCTTTACTTATACTAGTATGTACCAAAATATTAGAAAACATATAATTGACACTAATATCATCCAAAAATAAACAACAATATTGATTTTTCAAAATAAATAGAGAGTTTAAAGTAGTAAAGCCTAAATAGATTAAGCTTCAGACTGGGGGTCAGTGGGAAATTCTGGAGCTCAGTTAGGTGTTTCACACAGTATTTATTAAAGCATTAATCATTGGAGTGCTGCTCAAAAAGGATGATGTTTACCCAACACCCTCATGAAAACACTAGGGTTTCATACAACAGCAAAAAGTCCTTAAACAAAGGCAAATGTAGACAAAATTATGAAATTATTTTTCAGATATCAAAGTTTATTGGTGTCATATGGCCAGTCTTTATTCATCCTTCACCCACTGCCAACACTTTCTTCATCAATCGGATGTCTTGGCACACAACTTCATAAGGGGCTAAAACAAAACAAAGCATCCATTTTACATAGGACAGATTAATGCTAACACCCAGTGACATCATATATATTTCAACATTAAACGCAATAGATGATAGTCTTGTGGAAACCCATGCACAAGTATACTCAAAATTAGTGTATAGATTAGGTGCTAAAATTAAATAACACTCTAGTAATTAAACATTTACAGAGTTATATATACCCACAAGACCCTATTTGGTATACATGTGGGTCACAGATGTGTCTCCACCACCATCACTAGAAAGTTGGGTCACACCATACATGCAAGCATTTAAGTAACATTTCTAAGTGTTTACATATATAGCCCCTTGTGTCACATACCAATTGCCTCTCTAGCCAATAAACGCCTTTGTGAGCTAATCACTAGATCCCAAATTGAACCAACAAATACCTCGTTCTTTTAAGATGTATCTGAAAACAAATTAGCCCAAACCAAGTCTACTAACCACATCCTTGTCACCAAATTAAAAATCACCAATAAAATGTGTCAAATACCTTACTCTTGTCATATATTTCTGAAAACAAAAGTTTAAGTATAATATATCCTGAGTTATATCTATCGACACCTCCTTCTCACTAGTCTGTGTAAAAGCAGCTCCTACCTCATGACAGGGATACTGTCAGGGAATCCGGTTCATCATTAACCAAGTAGCTTTACCATAATTGAGCCAAATCCCTGTAAATAATATTGAGAGGATATCAGGGCCCATCACCTGAATACCGCTACTGTGCGCAATATCTCAGCTTGTTATCTAACATGCTGCCGGTCGCTCATGCTTACCTGCTCAAAAGAGGGGTAAAAGCTCCAAAAAACATTAGGTGTTACATTAGGTCTAACATTCCTAGTCTCGTGGAAATGTCATTCAGATTGGAGGTGAGTTAGTTAAAGATTACATATGATTGGAGAAGTCGGCTAATTTATAGCACAAGGTTTGACCAGGTATTATAGTGTTGTTTACGCTATAGTTGTCCAGAGTTTTTACTGTTTTGAATAACTCTTTAGAAGAGTTTTTGCAGTATTAATTTGATCTGTAGAGTATCTGGATTTTTGGGCTATAATCAAAGACTTATAATTGCAGATAAGTTGTTTGCATTTATATTTTCCATCAGGGCAATAGTTTTTTCTGCATTTTTGTTCCTAGCATCTGCATTTTTGTTTTAATGATTTTAGATTTTGTTAATACCACGGAGCAAAAGGCTTCCATCTGTGGTTTTCAATTGTCTTTACAGGTGCCACTTTAGAGACTGCAGAGCAAATCCAGTCCTTACATGTATCGATAGCTGTGCCAATGATATTTCCAAATGGGGGTTCAGATCTTCAAGAGAGTATTATTTATTTCAGTCTTGTCAATTTGTTGTCAGGAGCGGAATTTAATCAAAATAGACAGTGTCGCTAAAGCTGTTATTGATAGGGATTTAAACAAGAGAAACGATGCTTTGTGGTCCGACCAGCTCAGGGGCAGGACTGCCTCAAAACTTAACTCAATAGATTAAAATGCCACTGAAGGAAAAAGTATTGTTCAACTTAAAAATAAACACAGGTGCAGCCCGTCCTTTAGGGCAGAGAAGCCACCCCCCCCCCCACCGTTTGCCCCTCATGAAGAGTGTCTGGCAGGCTGAACAAAGGTCTGCCTGACAAACACTCTTCTTGTTCAGGTCAGGCAGCCAGGAGCAGACATGCCCGATCTGCGCAGACCTTTGAACAAGCATGGAATGAATGACCTGTAGCTGGCTGCTGTGATCACACCTGGAGTATTTGTCATATCACCAACATATGCAAAATGAATAGCCAGAGGGAACAGTAAGTGGGCATAGAATTGGGAAATACCAGCATGCCAATGCCACACAGAATACAACCAAAGTCATTGAAATGTAAAGTTACACTTTCTCACCTGTCTGTCATTGGAAGCAATGACGGATCACAGTTGTTCTGGTTTCCTCATCCTCATCCTCTGTATCCTCATCCTCACTGTCCACAGGGTCAACTGCTGCCACAGGGGTATCTCCAGTCTCCTCCTCCTGCAGAAAGGGACATGGCGTCTGAGGGCCAGGTTGTGCAACATGCAGCAGCTACTACTATCTGGCAGACCTTCTTGGATGAGTACTGGGATCCATCTGTTATATGGAGGCACCAGAACCTGGCCTTCAGGAGGCCAAAGGTTCTCTCAATAATCCTTCTGGTTCGTCTGTGTGCTTCATTATCATGTTCTTGTCCTGGCATTCCTCACAGGGGTCAGCAGCCATGATAGGTTTGTGTAACCAGAGTCACCTGCAAATATTGAGGGACAACATTTAGCCACACACTATCCTATATGGCCCACACCATACCCATACACCAACATATACTGGGTGGGAACCATGGCTCACCTATTAGCCACACTCTGTGCCTCTGTAGTTGGGCCATCACATTTGGGATGCTGCTATTCCACAGGACAACGGCATCATGCACCAACCCTGGATACTTAGCATTGACGTGGGAGATGTACTGGTCCACCAAGCACACCATCTGCACATTCATGGAGTGGAACCTTTACAATTCCTGAACAGCTGTTCATTCTGGCGGGGGGGGGGTACAAATGCAATATGTGTTCCATCGTTCCCCCCAATGATATTGGGGACATGTCGCACTGCATAAAACTCGGCCTTCACAGTGGCCAAATCCTCAACCTGGGGGAATGCAATGTAGCTGCACATGTGTTTTATCAGGGCAGAAAATACTCTTGTCAGCAATTTTGAGAACATTGGCTGTGACATTCCTGCTGCCAAGCCCACAGTCACTTGGAAAGAAGCAGTTGCCAGAAAATGGAGCACTGATAGAACTTGCACAAGAGAGGGGATCCCAGTGGGGTGACGGATAGCAGATATCAGTTCAGGCTCCGATTGGGCACACAGCTCTGTGATTGTGGCCCTGTCCAGTCTATAGGTGAGTATTATGTGACTGTCCTCCAGTGTAGCCAAGTTCACCAGGGGTCTGTACATGGGGGATGTCTCTATCTCCTATTCATCCGCAGCGGTAGGAATCTAAGGGACAAAAGAGTGAGGAGCCTGTCACACATGAACAATGGAGCCACAACAGTAGTTTGCAATCTGTGAACATGAAATGGGTCAGTGTGATCTGCACAGTATGTGCTATTTCTACTGTGACGCAGCATTATTCCATAGGCTTGCCCCCCCTGAAATGGCATCCGCCTGTCCTGTGTGGAGGGACAGGTGGAAGTGAGGTAATGCTGCTGACGTTGTCATGGCGGGAGGCAGTCGAGAACCGCAGTGCAATTCCTCATTGGTTAATATTGGGCCCTATGGGGTACAGTGGTCAATGGTGATCTACGCCGGCGGTGACAGTATGCACCGCCACAGATGTGCCCGCCATTTTCTATTATATTCCTCACTTGTTTCCTGACCTTCCATAGGAGAGGACCTACACTGCATGTGCTGCTGTGATCTGTGTCTGGAGCCTACCATGGCCTGTGTACCAGGGAAAGGGCCCCAGCCTTCACTTCGGAGGAACTGGAGAGACTGGTGGATGGGGTCCTGCCCCAGTGTGGACTGTTGTATGGGCCTCCAGACCAACAGGTGAGTACACTGTGGGCACGATGCATGTGGTATGCATGTATGGAGGTGTATGTGAAGGCATTGTGTAAAGGGGGAGGGATGTCCTCCTGGCTGGGTACACATTGAGTGCAGGGCTATGTGTGTGCCAGTAGTGCTGTAAACGGGTATGGTGGGCCATTTGTGTAACTGGCTGGACTGTTTGTCTAATGGTGTTCTCCTGTCGGTATTGCCTCTGCAGGTCAGCACCCATCAAAAGAAGGGTATACGGTGCGCCATCGCCAAGGAGGTGCAGACCCTGGGGGTCTATGGCAGGCGGAACACCCACTGTTGCAAACGGTGGGAGGACCTGAGATGCTGGACACGGAAGACCGTGGAGGCCCAGCTGGGGATGGCCTCCCAATGAGGAAGGGGTGCCTGTCTGAACCCTGCCCCCTTGATGGCCCTCATACTGGTGGTGGCCTATCCAGAGCTGGATGGGTGCTTGAGGTCAACACAGCAGCCACAAGGGGGTGGCTATCATTACAACTTCCGCCTGGTGGGGTGGTATCCAGGTGGTAGGTGTGTGTCTGTGGGTGCACCTAGGATAGGCCAGACATAGCAGCATAGGTACTCTGGTGGCTAAGGGTCTGAAGGGAAAATACTGCCTACCTAACTTGTTAGCATCCACTACTGGCCAGGGCTGCGTGGGACCCAGGTGTGCTGCAGTTGGCGGTGTGTGCTCCTCCTCATGCATTGATGGCTAGCAATATCACTGGTAGTGCAATGCATAGTGCGTAGGCCTGTACCCCGTGTGTGAGGGTGCTGTGTATGCCAACGGTGGTGTTGGTGCAGTCATTGACCCAGAGTATCCTTTGTCTCTCCCCCCCCCCTTTCTTGTTTTGTTATCCTGTCCTTGTGTGCATTAGCATCATCTGGCGGAGGAGCAGAGGCACCGGTGACGGAGGGAGCTGCGTCCCACAGGACCCTGGAGGCAGAGTCCACCGACACTGAGGGCACCAGTGGGACGGAGGGCGAGGGGAGCACCATGGCGGAGACTGGAGGGGATAATACAGACTTTGATACCTCCTCCGATGGGAGCTCCCTGGTGGTGGTAGACACCTCTTTGACCACCCCAGCTACAGGTACAGCCACCACCCCGTACCAGCACCTCCCTCCCAGCAGCCCCTCAGCAAGTTGCCAGTGCCTGCTCACCCAGGAAGGTCGGCATCTCCTTCGCCACAGGTACATCAGGCCCTGCCCCAGTGAGCCCTGCTGCCCTGAGTGAGGAGGCTATTGACCTCCTGAGGTCCATCTCTGTAGGGCAAACAACCATTGTGAAAGTCATCCTGGGGCTGGCAGCCCAGATGCAACAATCTAATGCATTCCTGGAAGGCATACACATTGTATTGGCGGCCCAACAGAGATCGATTCAGGCTCTGGCCTCCTCTCTGGTGGCAGCCATTGTCCCTGTTTCTACTGTCCCCCTCCAACTTCCACTTCACAGTCCTATTCTCCTCAACTCCACCACATCCCAAGCACACAGCCAGATGAGCATGCACACAGGACAACACCCAAGAGTGTCAGAGGCAAACACAAGCACCACACTTCAACCCACAGGCACTCACACAAACACCATTCAGTTGCAGACACAACAACATCCACTATTTCCACTGTCTCCCCTCCTCCTCCTCCACCTCCCACTCAGTTACGTCCACACTCACACCTGCATGCACTACATCATCATCCACTACCTACATCATCACCACACCAAGGAGAACATACATCTCACTGGCTGACACCTCCACAACATCCATGCACACGTCCCCTGTACTCTCTCCCACTGTGTCTGCCCCCCTCCTAGGGCACTCAGACACCCAACAGCCATCCACCTCACAACAGCATAAAACCCATGCACCTGCACCCAAATCCAGCAGACAAACACATCCGACAACCACTCCCTCATCCTCCACTCCAATTACTTCTGCCCCTTCCCGCCCCAATGTCCCTAAAAAGCTTTTCATTTCCACCATTGACCTCCTCCCTACCCCTACCCCCATCCTGCACGTACGGCCAGGGTATCAAGAACCCAGCCAAGCACCTCAGCCAAACAGTCTACGGGCCCAGTTCCATCAGCACCAACTTGTGGTGAAAAGGATTCCAGGCCACAAATACTGAAGGGGAAGGAGCCTGCACCAGACATCAAAAAAGGGAAGGAGCCTGCACCAGCCAGCAGAAAGGGGACGGAGACTGCACCAGCCAGCAAGGAAAAGGAGCCTGCACCAGCCAGCAGAAAGGGGAAGGAGCCTGCACCAGCAAGCAAGAAGGGGAAGGAGCCTGCACCCGCAAGCAAGAAGGGGAAGGAGCCTACACCAGCAAGCAAGAAGTGGTAGGAGCCTGCATCCAGCCTCCATGGGCTGCTGTGTGGCCTGTCCCCTCCAAAACCAGTGGGGTACCAGTCGGGTATTCACCCCCTTGAGAGACTGTGGCCTTGCACTCCCCAGGACCAAGCATAGGGCTTGTTGCCCCCTCTAGAACCAGTGTGGGAGACACCCACTTAAGAGACTGTGGCCTTGCTCTTCCCAGGACCAAGCACACAGCATGTTTCCCCCTTCAGAACCAGTGTGGGAGACACCCACTTGAGAGATTGTGGACTTGCACTCCCCATGACCAAGCACAGGGCATGTTGCCCCCTCCAGAACCAGTGTGGAGACACCTACTTGAGAGACTGTGGTCTTGCACTCCCCAGGACCAAGCACAGGGCTTGTTGCCCCCTCCAGAAGATGGTGGTCTTGTTTCTGCATCCAGCTGAGGTGCCCCCCTTCCCCTGAAATGCCTGCCTTTTTTCCAACTGATGGCTCAGCAGTGTTCTCCCCATATTGTTGCAGGTAATGAGTGGGGCCTTGGACTTTGCCCTGTGGCCATGTGACCTGAGGACTGGACAGTGTCCCTTTTTTGTGCATTTGTACATATCTGTTGCATTGTCGAATCGTATTATTAATTTTGTGTTGATCTTATTACAATTACTTTAGTCAATTCCTGTTTTCCTTGCATTATTCAGCCGATTTACAGGGATAAATAGTTTTCTTGTGCAGCTGGTTCTGTGTATGGTGTGTGTGTATGGGGTGTGTGTTGTGTATGTGTTTGTCACTCTCTATTTCTCCCCCCCCTCCCTTGTGTGCTAGGCAGCTGTACTCACTGTCGTCGTCTTTGCCGGCGTTGGTGTTTGTGGTGGAGCATAATGTAGAAGATCATCGGAAAGACTTGCAGTTCTGGTTCCATGGCGGCGTGGTTCTTCCCTGTGTCTCCAATGGTGAGTCCCTTCACTTCTGTAATGTGTTTCCACCAGGCTTTTGAAGGCGTTGGTACTGCCCCAGAAGAGGTGGCAGATTGTGTTGTCATAATATGGTGGCCAGAACTTTTTTTTTTTACTGCCACTTTATCACCGACGGCCAGGGTTGTAATGAGGGCCTATATGTCAATCCAACCACTGCTGCACATGGCCTTAGGCCGTGTGCTGGGAGGCTTGGCCGCTGGGGCTGGCCCGCAACCAGGCCCTGTGGCCAATCCCCATAACCACCCAACCCCACACCACTCACTGCCTTCAGCCTTCTGCAGCATGAGTTGGCCACAGGACCTGCCTCTCTGGGTGTGAGAATAGGTGTGAGAGGGTGTCTAAGTGTGTGAGTGGGTGTGACAGGGTATGCTGGTGTGAGAGTGTCTGTCTGGGTCTGAGTAGGTATGAGAAGGAGTCTCTAAGTATGTGAGTGCCTGTGTGGGTTTGTGAATGGGTGTGCGAGTGTCAGTGTGGGTCTGTGAGTGGGTGTGTGTGTGAATGTCTGTGTGGGTCTGTGTGGGTCTGTGAATAAGTGGATCTGAGAGTGCATGTATGAGTTTCTGAGTGGGTCTGTGAGTGAGTGCATATGTCTTTGAGTGGGTCTGTGAGTGGGCGCATTCATGTCTGAGTGGGTCTGTGAGTGGGTGCATGAGTGTCTTAGTGCATCTGTGAGTGGGTGTGTGAGTGTCTGTGTGGGTGTGTCAGCTGCTGTGTTAGTGACTCAGCCAAAAAGGAACCTCACCTGCCCTTTTATCCAAAAAGAGTCCATAGCTTTTCACAAAATATCTACCCAAATGGAGTTCTTTCTGCCTCTTAGGGGAAATGTCCAGTGTGTACTCTACACTACAGCCTGGTATTGTAGCACAAGGAAATGTCACCTGTGACCTTGTGTGCTTTTTGGCAACATGATCGTTTCTGTGTATCTTACTCTAGAATTATGTGATAACATGAATCCTCCTATATAGGGGCCAATGAAAATACAAAGACGTAAATCTCCACCAAACAAGTGTCCTTCCTTTTATCTATATGAGGTAAGTGCTTCTTTGTTTGGTGGAGATGTCCTCCTATTCAATGGCATCACAAATGCACCATCAAAACCAGCAGCAAATTCACTGTGGGCCCTTTCGTAAGCTGTCCATCATCCTGGCAAAATGCAGGAAGAATTTTTGGATACTACTAAGGTGAACGGTGCGGGGCAAGTGAGCGGAGCTTCCAGGAGATTTGCACATTTGCATACTCATAGCAATTTAAAGGGAGAGCCATGGACTCTGCTCTCGACAGTGAAGGACAAGAAAGAGCCCACTCGTCAGTCACATTCAGATTGTGCTCCAATTGATTAAAGATACATTCACCTCAATGAAGGCTTTCAGATTTTTATAGGGGGGCTGAGTGGCCTCCTTCCCTGGGCTGATCTCGGCCCCAGGGACTGCATTCCCCAGGGCCAGCCTTCATTCAGTAGGGGAGGGGGCATGCTTTCCCACTCCCCAGTCAGATCTTAGCCTCGGGGACCCCATCCCCTGGGGCCTGGCTTGAAAAAAATTGTTTTATTGTGGAAGACAGGCCACATGGCCCCCCTCCTCAGGCCAATTTCGACCCCAGGGACCCAATCCCCCAGGGCCCAACCTTAAAATATTTAATGATTTATTGGGGGGGCTGCACAGCCTCCTTCCCTGGCCAGGTCTCCTGGGTGTCCCCAAGGTACCTAGTCAGCAGACTTGGGGACCGCAGGGGAACCTGAATGCCCCAAGGGGTCCCAGCCGGCTCCACGCCTCCTGCAAGAGCCATCATTGCTCTCAAACACAGAGAGCGGCTAAACATGCATTCCCTGTGTGTGAGAGCAATCCTTTAGTCTGTTTCCCTGCCTGCATGTCTTCAGGAAAAAAAACAAATAATAACTCCGCTCCCAGCAAATGAGAGCTGTTTTACAGCTCTCGCTTGCTGAGAGCAGAGTTTGTGTTTGCTCTGACTGTCAGAGCAAACAACTATGTCCCAGGGGTGGGCATCTGGAGACATGGCAGGAGCTGAACCTGGCGTGGGGTGGTCCCCAGGGCCATAATTGGCTCCTGGCGGGGGGCCACATGGTCCTCCCTCCTTCTTTGAGCATTGGCCAACCCAGGGAAGGTGGTGGTCCCCGGGCTGTATATGGCCTGGGAGGGGGCCACGCATCCCACCTCAGTGATTATAGACAAAGCACCACGTAGGTGGTGGTCCCGGGGTTTTCTTAGGAGCTCAAGAGGGGCGGTCCACGTGGTCCTCCCTCTCCATCATTAAAAGCAGAACCCCAGGGAGGTGGTGGTCCCTGGAGCTCACTGAGCCTTAGGAGGGGGACCCCGTGCGCCCCCTCCTTTTTAAAAAAATGCCCCCAGGACCTGGCCCACCCAGGAGCTCTATTTTATTCTGGACCACGAGCTACCTTTGTGCCTAATTTGGTGTAATGTTGCCTAGCAGTTCGGGCTGTAGTAGTGTTCAAAATACCAATGGGCAACTACATCGGGGAAAACATGATTTGGGACCCCCCCTATATTCTCGGCTCCTGCTTGACAGATCAACCCAATACTTTCTAGACAGTAGCTGAAGTGAACATCACATTTTTTGGAACATTTCGTTAGGATTCATCAACTGGTACCAAGGATAGTGGAAAGTTAAAAAAATGCTTTTTTCTGGTGAAATTTGTTTCAAACTATAAGTACCTAGTGTGACTGCCACTAGGTGATTGATATATATCATATAAAAATATATAGCGAAGTATAGCGACCCTTGACCCAAGGGTAGGTCGCTCCCCCTGCCGCTGCAGCTCCACCAGCCCAGGCTCCTGACACCTCCCAGCAAGACCTGCTAAAAACAGTAAGTACTCCCCCCGCCCAGCCCCTCGCCCAGCCCGCGCTACTCACCTCTCTTCTCCTGTACCTCTGTCTTCTGCCTTCGCTCCCTCCTCCAACCTCTCTCCGCACCTCTGCTGTCCTTTTCCCCTTCGCTCTCTGCTCCTCTTCTGCAGCCCTCTTGCTGCGTGTTCTGCTCTTCGGCCCCGCTCCTCTTCCTCACCGCATTCTCTTCCTGCTTCTTTCTTCATCCTTGATCTTCATCTGTGTTCTTCTCTCTCCTCTGCACCCCGACCTGCGTGTTCTCTCTTCTTCTGTGTCCTTCTTCTGTGTTCTTCATCTGTGTTCTTCATCTCTGTTCTTCTTTCTTCTCTGCACCCCGTCCTGCGTGTTCTTTCTTCTTTCTTCATCTGTGTTCTTCATCTGTGTTTCTTCTCTCTCCTCTGCACCCCGAACTGCGTGTTCTCTCTTCTTCTGTGTTCTTCATCTCTGTTCTTCAACTGTGTTTCTTCTTTCTTCTCTGCACCCCGTCCTGCGTGTTCTTCACCTCCTCTATACTTTTCTCTGCGTATTCCTTCTCTTCCTCCGTGGACTCCTCCCATCTTCTGGACGTTTCCCCTCTGCTTCTCAGGTCTCTCCTCTTCTGCCTGACTCCTCTCCTTGACCCTTCTCTCGTCTCTCCGGACTCTTCTCCTCCTCTTCCTGACTCCTCTCCCTTCTCTCTTGACTCTTCTCTCCTCTTCTTCTTTACCCTTCTTCTTGACTCTTCTCTCTTCTGGTCTTGACTCCTCTCTCTTCTGGTTTTGACTCTTCTCTCTTCTGTTCTTCACTCTTCTCTCTTCTGTTCTTCACTCTTCTCTCTTCTGTTCTTCCTTACTCCCCTCCTCTTCTACTCTTCCATACTCCCCTCCACCTCTGTTCTTCCTTACTCCCCTCCACCTCTGTAACCCCCCCTCCCCTATCTTTTCTCCCCTCCCCTCTACCTGACCTCCCCACCCTCTGCTTTCCCGCCGCCACCTCCTGCTCGGCCCCGCCCCCCGCTCCCATTCGTCGCCCCCCTCCTGCCCCCCACCCCCAGCTGACCCCTCCTCCCCCTCCTCCCTCTTATGGCGGGCGCGCCAAAGGCGCGCCAAAGGCAAGCCCACCTGCGCCCGTCCACGCCTGGACCGTGCCCAGCGCCACGACCCCTGGCCCCCAGCACTCCCAAACCCCGCAGCACCGCTACGACCCCAACACCCTCTACGCCCTCAACCCGGGGCGCTCCAGCACCTGCTTCCTAGCCAACCCGAAACGTACCCACGGACCCTTCGCATGCCACACCTGCAAACTCACCTTCCAGCGCGAAACCACCCCGGCCGCCAGCCCACGCGCCAACAACCACCTCAAATGCATCCTGATCAACGCACGCTCCGTCCACAAGCATGCCATTGAACTATGGGACCTCCTGGACTCCACCGCACCGGACGTCGCCTTCATCACTGAGACCTGGATGAACACCTTTTCGGCCCCCGACATCGCCATAGCCATCCCCGACGACTACAAGATCTCCAGGAGAGACCGTACCAACCAAGTCGGTGGAGGAATCGCCATCGTCTTCAAGAACTCCATCAACGTCACCACCTCCACAGAAGACACCCCCCTCGCCGCCGAACACCTACACTTCCAGATCCACACAGACCCCAGGACCACCCTCAGAGGAACTCTCATCTACAGACCCCCTGGTCCTCGCTCCCTCTTCAGCGACTCTATCACTGACTTCATCTCCCCGCACGCCCTTGCCTCGCCGGACTACATCCTACTCGGTGACCTCAACTTCCACCTGGAACAGAACAACGACCCCAACACCACCGCCCTGCTCGCCAACCTCGCCAACCTCGGTCTCAAGCAACTGGTGAACACCCCCACCCACATCGCCGGACACACGCTCGACCCCATCTTCTCCGCCAGCAATCACGTATCCTTCAGCCACTCCTCCGTTATACACTGGACCGACCACAGATGTGTCCACTTCACCTTCCGATGCGAGACGCGCCACCTCCGCACACAATCCATCCTACGCCGACATTGGAACAAAATCCCAGCGGAACAGCTTCTCTCCACTCTCAGCGACAACCAACCCACCTTCTCCACCGACCCCAACGACGCAGCCCTCAGCCTCACGCACTGGATCACCAACTGCGCAGACAACCTCACTCCCCTCAGACGCCTCCCAAGACAGACCAACACCAAGAAACCTCTCTGGTTCACAGACTCCCTCAAGGAATCTAAAAAAACCTGCTGCACCCTCGAGAAAGCCTGGCGCAAGGACCACACCGCAGATAACATGTCTGCCCTCAAGAACGCCACCCGCGAACACCACCAACTGATCCGCGCCACCAAAAGAAACTCCTTCACAGACAGACTGGACAAGAACACCCACAACAGCAAAGAACTCTTCAACATTGTCAAAGAGCTCTCCAACCCTAACGCCAACGCCATCACGCCCTCACAAGACCTCTGCAACTCCCTCGCCACCTTCTTCCATCGTAAGATCACCGACCTACACGACAGCTTCGGACACCAGACCCAGCCAACCACCACAGAACCTACAACCCCAGCCATCACCCTCAACGCCTGGACTCACATCAACACGCAAGAGACCAAAGCCACCATGAACTCCATCCACTCCGGTGCCCCCTCGGACCCCTGCCCACACTTCATCTTCAACAAAGCCGACGACATCATCGCCCCGCATCTCCAGACCATCATCAACAGCTCGTTTGCTTCTGCCGCCTTCCCCGAGAGCTGGAAACACGCAGAAGTCAAAGCCCTACTGAAGAAACCCACGGCGGACCCCAGCGACCTGAAGAACTTCCGCCCCATCTCGCTCCTCCCCTTCCCCGCCAAAGTCATAGAGAAGACCGTCAACAAGCAACTTACCAACTTCCTGGAAGACAACAACCTACTCGACCCCTCTCAGTCCGGATTCCGAGCCAATCACAGCACAGAAACCGCCCTCATCTAAGTCACAGACGACATCAGAACTCTGATGGACAACGGAGAAACAGTCGCCCTCATCCTCCTTGACCTCTCGGCTGCCTTCGACACCGTCTGCCACCGAACCCTAATATCCCGCCTCCGCTCCACCGGGATCCAAGGACAGGCCCTGGACTGGATCACCTCCTTCCTCTCCAACCGCTCCCAAAGAGTCTACCTCCCACCTTTCCGCTCAGACCCCACCGAGATCATCTGCGGCGTCCCACAAGGCTCCTCGCTCAGCCCGACTCTCTTCAATGTCTACATGAGCCCCCTCGCCGACATCGTACGCAAACACAACATCAACATCACCTCCTACGCCGACGACACCCAGCTGATACTTTCCCTCACCAAGGACCCCACCAGCGCCAAGACCAACCTGCAAGATGGAATGAGAGACGTCGCAGAAAGGATGAAACTCAGCCGTCTGAAACTGAACTCAGACAAAACGGAAGTCCTCATCCTCAGAAACACCCCGTCCGCCTGGGACGACTCCTGGTGGCCCACGGCCCTTGGCACCGCACCTACCCCCTCAGACAACGCACGCAACCTCGGATTCATCCGGGACCCTCTTCTCACCATGACCAAACAAGTCAACGCCGTATCATCCTCCTGCTTCCTCACCCTCCGCATGCTCCGAAAGATCTTCCGTTGGATCCCTGCCGACACCAGAAAGACGGTGACCCACGCCCTCGTCACAAGCCGCCTGGACTACAGCAACACCCTATACGCAGGAACCACGGCTAAACTCCAGAAACGCCTGCAGCGAATTCAAAACGCCTCCGCCCGCCTCGTCCTCAACATACCCCGCAACAGCCACATCTCCGCCCACCTGAGACACCTGCACTGGCTTCCCGTCAACAAAAGGATCACCTTCCGGCTCCTCACCACCACGCACACAAAGCCCTCCACAACAAGGGACCCGAATACCTCAACCGTCGCCTCAGTTTCTACACGCCCACCCGTCAGCTCCGCTCCGTCAACCTCGCACTCGCCGCTGTCCCTCGCATCCGTCGCACCACGGCAGGTGGGAAATCCTTCTCCTACCTGGCGGCCAAGACATGGAATTCCCTCCCCACCAACCTCAGGACCACCCAGGACCACCTCGCATTCCGGAGGCAACTCAAGACCTGGCTCTTCGAGCAGCAGTAACCCCTTCGCCCTAGCGCCTTGAGACCCTCACGGGTGAGTAGCGCGCTTTATAAATGTTTTTGATTTGATTTGATAGCGATCAATAAAAAATTAATTAATGTGAGCAATAACTAAAATAATCTACATTTTAAAATCCAAAAAATATTCACTAAAAATACTATAAACATCACAATAGATTTGAAAAATAAAAACAAATATTATGAAATTTAAAAAACAATCAGTGCTATAACATTTATATCACCAATATTATGAAAACTATTGGAGTCTCAGAATATTAAATATACTTTTGTTTATGAAACAATAGGGAAAGTGTTGGAGTTTAGAGGGGTTATATTTACTATTCCTGGTGCAGTCATTGCGATTATAGGGAAAGTGGGACTTCGGAGGTGTTAGATTTACAATTCATACTCCAGTCAGTGCAAAAGTAGGGAAAGTGCTGGCCTTAGGAAGGGTTATATTTATTATTTTCTCTTCATTCTAGCATTTACTATTTCCACTCCAAATAGCACCAAAGTAGGGAAAGTATTGGACTTTGGAGGGGTAGCATTTACTATTGCTACTCCTATCCATACAACAGCAGGGAAAGTGTTAGTTTATAGAGTGGTACGTTTGACCATTCTCACTTCAAACAGGGCAACAGTAGGGAAAGCATTGGATTTCAGAGTGGTAAAACTTACTATTCTCACTTCAAACAGCACAACAGTAAGGAACATGTTGGCCTATGGAGGGGTACAATTTACTATTCCCACTGCAGTCTGTGCAACAGTAGGGAAAGTGCTGGATTTCTGAGGGGTGAAATTTACTATTCTGACTCCAAATAGTTCACCAAGTAGGGAAAGTGTTGAACTGCAAAGAAGTTAATGTTGCCATTCTTATTGCAGTCTAAGCAAGAGTAGGCAAAGTACTTCACTTCAAACACTTTACAGATATGAGTATTCCCATGAATATAGAAAACATATTAAACTGTTAATAGGAAAAATATCAATTAACATAAATATATATTTGTATATTTGTATGTGTTTAAAAAAACAAAAACAATGAATCAACGTACATAATTATCAATGAATAAATAATTATTATTCTATTATTAATTAATACACTTCCCATCCTGTAACCCTACAAACCTAGCAGCCCACACCTAAAGCATAACCATGAAAACTATTCCATAACTTATGTAAAGTCAGTTATATAATTAACAATGAATAATTAAGTCTAAACATTACCTAATTAACGTTCCAACCTACACCACTACAAAGCTAACATCCCACAAGTAAAATATAAACAAAATAAATGAGTATTCTACATTTCACATAGTTAAAATTCAATTACATAATCAACAAATTAAAAATAAATTGTTAATTATTACTTATTTAACTTCCCATCCTACGCCCATACATACCTAGCAGCCTGCAGCTAAAATATAAGTAAAATACATAACTATTCCATACATTACATAATTAAAAATGAATTAGATAATTGACAATTAATAATGAATTGTCAGTTATTTTTTTAGTTAATTAACTTCCCACCCTGCAACCCTACAAAACTAACAGACCTCAAATTACACCTAATGAAAATAAATCAGTATTACATATTATACCCAATAACAATTGTATATTCAAACAAAATGTAATAAACAATTCCTAATTATCATCTAAATAACTTCCCACCCTTATCATCTGCAAACCCAACAACCTGCTATGACAATATTTATTTTCCGATATTTCTGTTTCCCGATATTTTTGACTAAATAGCTTGTCCAATCACCAGAAAACTCTGATCTCAGGTCAATAAAATCTTAATATATTTATAATCGAAAGAAAAACATATCTGTGAATCACAGAATCTGTCAAACTTGGTGCCCCACAGCAATTGTATAAAAGGGAGTGCTGCTGAACAAAGGCAAGATACAAATATATATTTTTCTACAAACAGGGGTTCTATGAGTAGGACATAGAGCCCGATTACGACCTTGGAGGATGGGATACTCCATCAAAGTACAGTGGTGCTAGACACTAAGAACATGAGAAAGAATAATGACCTCCAGTTCTAATAGAAATGTAAACTTTATTTGCTGAGCAAGCTAATCAATACCTTCTTACCTCAATAGCTAAGATGTGAAAGAGAAGCTCTAAGCGTCAGAGTTGAGCAATGTAGGCATGGTTATCCCGAGCAAGAAAACATGGCTGCAACTGTTAGTTATGCTATGGGCATGGTTTACCTTGACAGCACATTTCACTCATTTTGCAAGTAGATATCACAAAGATTTGCTGACTCCATATCCTTTACATCTCCTGACCAAAACCAATAGGCCACTAACACCAGGTGTTCACTATGAAGTAGAATGCGCCAGATGCAATAGCTGAACCTGCCAATCTAAAAATCATGGGTGGGACATTACACTGATCTCCAAGGCAGGGATTAGGACGTTTCCAACACTATGTTTTTGCCTGTCATTTTGGCCAGTCACATTAATCAGTGCTTTGTCTGATGTGACAAAAACAAGCATACACTAGGCCACCAGCAATTCACAACTATGTACTTAACCTGTCCAATAAATGCCGCCAATGATTCTCCAAAAAGCTCATATTTTCTGGGTGTTTTCTGGCGTTTTGACAGCATTTGGTTAGGTGCATCGTGTGCTGCATAAGTATATCCTAGAATATGTAAATAAATCGTGTGCTTTTAGGACCATTTAAAAAATGTGTTTTCTACGTTAAAAATTCTGATTTTAGAGAACACGAATGAACAGAACCAATAAAAACAGTCTTTGGTAAAAATGCATTTTATACATGCAACTTAGAAAGCATTTTGAAGGAGGTATCACATTGAGAACATAGTAAATGATTTTACAAAGTTATATCAAAGTAGTAGTAAACGTTATGGTTTATAATGGTTTGTAATTGTTGATTTCAGTTATTGTGACTTTTGTAAGAAGTAAGGTGCGGCCATACAAAGGGCAAAAAAGAAAGAAAGTGTTAATTTGCGGTTAAGAACTGACAGTATAAAGCACTCCAGTTCCAGTGTAGCTTTCAAAAAAATGCAGGCGCGCAAACAATGCCCGTGTTTAAATGGGCTGTATGCCCCCAAGTGAGGTTCATAGCCTGACTGTGTTTTACACTGGTAGTATAAACTAATGGTTGTTTTGGTGATTAACAAGAAAATGTCTTTGTTCCTTCCTCAGAGCAAATCACCTCTCTTGAATCATTGTCATTGCATCTTTTGTTATATGTTCAGGATGAAACCAAAGGTCATTAAGTCCTATCAATCAGAGACTTCTAGAAAGATTAATTAGCTGGGGCGAGATCAAGACATGCCCAACAAACATAAGGTCATTTGTATTTGCTGAACTAATGTCCTTTGGGATTGAGTGTGGACTAAATTGCAATATTCTTGTGGTATATAAAAAGATTTGCAACATTACTTGTAGTGTGTGTAATACACTTGCCTGGTATCTCACAGGAAAATTGAACACAAGGGCGAATCTCGTGTCCAGAGTCAGGTGGGCTAAGCATAAGTGATTTGAGGAGAAAGTGTCCTTCAGCTGCAGTTTTACTGTTTTAATATTCCTACAACACGTTTTCTGCTCAAATCTTTATCCCGAAAATTACACAGAATTGAGCACTTGCAAAATAACAAGACATGACATTTGCATAGTGCAAAATGTGTGACTTTTTCAAGATTTCGCCTTTGTAAAAAAATAAAATTATCCATGCCTGATAGGAATGTGTCAATAGCTTATCCCACCATACTAAAGTGTGAACTGCAAATTGTCTGAGACTTAATGCAATTCCCAAATCACACAGCTTCTCCCTCTCTGCTCCCTGCCACTGGACCACTATACTCTTTGACTCTCCGACACTCCTTGACCACCATCCCTCAGCTTTCTTCATACATAATACTTCTCACTCTCATTCATTGGCTGGCACACATATCACACTCTTACACTCGTTATGCCTTCCTCTGCTTTATTCATTTAATTGTCTATATGTTTTTTATTTGGGTTTCAGTTGGTGCGGTGGCTATCTTCGAATTTTAATAAACAGTGCTACCCCACTTCCTGTTGTATTCTCTTATTCCCCAACCAGGATGATCCAAAGTATTTCGTTGAAGAACCTAAATTGTAAGGGTAGAAAAAAGCAAAAAAAAGCATCCTAGTCAATAGTCCGATCGAGATGAGATGAGGTTTTCTGGCACATTTAAGGGTCCCAGTCTCTTTAGCTTCCGTCCTGAAGAGCTCTTATTGTTTCCGAGCTTGCCTGACGTCCTCTGGAAAGACGTCCACTAACGTCCCACATTGTTTAATGAATTGCCATTTCTTCCTTGCTAAATTGGGCAACGCTTATTTAATCTCACAATTCGCCATACTCTGTGATAACAGTGCAATACCATTGGTGAGTTGCCCTCCACATTTCCCCAAAATAAACCACTTGGCTACCAAAAGCAGATATGCTAGCGTTTTATTCGGGTCCTCTTTTTTTGAACCTCAATTCCCATTTGGCATCATCTTCAACAGAATACTAGTGGATGATGGAGGTGCCCTGAGGCCTGTGATTTGTATTACATTCTATAGGACTTTATACAACACTCTCTTATCTTTGTGCAGTACCATAAAATATGAGACAACAAGACCTGCTCTTCACAGTATCACCTGTGGCTTGTAGCTGACCCCAGATTAATGCCGCCATACAACAGTTAAAGGCCAGCCTCACCTCATCCAACAGTAGTAACCCCTCTGAAGAAGTGAAATATTATGTCTGCCTACTCCTTCTCAAATAAGGCAATGCCCAATTCTCTTTCCTAAGCGCTTTGGAAATTCCACTTGTACCTGTTTTCTGTGGACCTCTATATTGTGTATATTTTCAACGTTAGGTGCTTATTTGTATGTGAGGAATAGAAGTTTCTCTAAGGGGGTTAATTCTATAGACACCCCTAGTTTCACCATGTGCTAAAAGCCCGATGGTGCAGTTCTGTGAAATGAAATATTTCGCTCTCCCAAGTCCAGTCTCGTTTGACTTGCTCAAGTGTTCAAATTGACTTCTTTGCTTAATTGGTCACCCAATTCTCTACCTCTTTTAAACTCTAATTCTGCCCAGCACCATGTTGTTTTGCAGCTGGGTTAGTGCTATATAATTTCCATACTTACGTAAAATGATCAATGTTTACATTTTCTCTGGATCAAATGCCTGAAGTTTGAGCAATATGGCTGTGCAGAGAATAAACTGGCCAACACTTTCTGGATTATTTAGCCTTCGCTGTATAACATGATGATGGAATTCACTTAGAACAAATTTCCATAGATGTACTCATGTAACCCTTGAATGTTCATGCATACGAAGTCAACATTCAGCAGTGTAAATATACATTTGATCTATGGTAGCTCCTTGTTTATATGTGCAATGCACTCCAAAAAGGTGTACATTTTTAAATTGAACACCTATGAGCAATAAACCATTACTTCACAGTCCTAGGCAGGGCAAAGTCTGCCACCTCATGTTATAAAATTGCCAAATAGACACAACAGATTTCAAACATGTTCAATATCCTATCGCCCTCAAAGACGTTAATGGCAAGACCTTCAGAAGAACTCAGCTGGAAGATATAAATGTATGTAAAGAATAGAAGGACTGAAAGACAAGGAGTCAAATTAAGCAGGTCCTTCTCAAACACCACTTCACCAGCACTTCACTTCAGACTTCAAAACTACAAAACGTCACCCTGTTGCCTTCAATCTAAACATATAGCATCTCTTTCCAAAGAGCAGCTTTAGCCACTTAGCTTTAAAGGTCTAGTCTGCAGAACTATCCACATCATTCTACTCTGTAAGTGCTTATCTATCTCCTAACAATCATTAGTGCAGGCATACAGCGAAAATATTTTGGAACTTCAGACTACCAATACCCACTCTTACGCTGTATGGTACTATTTTAGCTCTGGCCTTAGAAGACTCCCTCTACACTAAAAACTTAAATTCCACTGATTCCAAAATCCTACCTACAGGAGTAGTCCTCCCCTCTCCTTCTCCTCCTGCCACCCACCCGAAATACATAATTCTGAATTCCAAAACAGCAGTATGTTCTGAGCCGCTGGAAGCAACATGTACCACCAATGCTCAAGGACTGTCTGTGCGACATGGCTGTTATTTCAACCCTTGAAACATCTACATACAGGGTCCTGGACCAACTGAATATTTTAGAGGACATGGTCCGGTCCCCTTTTCTCCGCCAACCACCATCACTCTCGGCTACCTCGTTTCTTCTCTACCACCCTCTTGCTCCAGAGTTTTGCTATGCCTTGTGTAAACTGTATTCTCTTAGAACTATCGTTGAATAAGGACAACTATGGCGACCTTGTTCATGACCACCCTTCCTGGTATCATGCTCCTGCAGGTCAGATCGTTCTTTGTTTATTCTTTTGTATTGTTTGATCTCCATGTTTGATCATTGTAAGGCTCACATGAACTGTGGATATGACCCTGCATGTCTGGTTTCTAGCATGATGATTACCTTTTCTTGTCCATGTCCTCCTTAGACTACCAGATTGACCGGCTGTTCCTATACGTATCCTTGAGCTATTAAGCACTTTGTACTTTGCAGTATGTTTTGGTTTTATTTGTTCCTGGAACTTTCCACTTGTAAACCATGTTCGCTATGAAAATACAATAAAGAAATATTTACAAACAATAATATGTACTGCATCCATCTCCCTCCTGGTGTCAGTTGACTGCTTGACCAGACCACCCTACAACTCCTTGCGATAAAAAGTCATACAATGTAAAGTGTTCAAACTGTAAACTGCTCTATATTTTAAAATACGAGGGAAAAAGTAAAATGTTGCTTAAATAGGGTAAATGCTCGTTCATTTCTCTAAAAAGGTTTGTTATGTAAGCTGCACTCGTTTAAAGGAGCGTAATGTATCAAAGCAGTGCTTAATTTGAGCCGTGGTTTCGCAGGTTTCCGGTATGGGGCACCGGCACTTATTTTTGAGGGCCGGCACTTATTTTTCTGCCTCAAGCATTTACTGCGAGCAAAAGACACATATGGGAAAGAGGGAAAAAGAGAAAAGCGAAAAAAGCTTCACAAAGGAGAAAGTAGAAAGAAGCAAGAGTGATCTGAAGGTACAGGGAGTGGCTGTAAATTGGTTAAAGAGGCACGAGATGATTTCAGGATTACACAATCTCAGTATTCCGTGCTCGCACATTTAACTGCAGCAGTCGTGTGTTTCAGTGGAGAGCTTTGGGAAACGCACGTTTTTATTTACAAATTAAGCACTGTATCAAAGTGATCTAATTGTCCTATGGGATCCTATGTTCCTGTTTCGTACAAAACAAGACCATTAAATATTACCACTACAGCGACTAGTAAGTGCAATTATAATACAATACAAAAATAATAAAACAATATATGAACAGAAGCGAGAGAAGAACAAAGATGAGCAGTCAATTTCAAACCAACAGTGCAAGTAAAAACAAATATGAGCAGTCAATTTCAAACCAACAGTGCAAGTAAAAACAAAGATGAGCAGTCAATTTCAAACCAACAGTGCAAGTAAAAACTAAACCTTATCTCCATAATCATAGCGTGACAACGATCGCATTTTGGTAGACATCACCCCATGCCACCATGAAGCTTATGTTTCTATAATGTATTGGTCAAAAGTCAAAATAAACAGAAGACGTAGGAAGATGATAGATCATACAAAAAGATAACAACATAGATTCCTTTTCTAGCAGCGTCCTTCCGTGGGGCGCCCCTCGTTGTCCGGTAATTACACCTCTCCTCAGACTGTGCAAGTCACATGGCCACGTGCCTGGTGAATACACTAGGCACGTGCAGCCGGAGAACGACAAAGCCCACCACGCTGCGCTTTGTTTGTTTTTTGTAAAACTGATTCCCTTGGAATTGTACTTCATGAAGAGTTCGGTCATTATCAATTCAGCTGTAGGTGAATGTTCTTGGGGTGCCAGGAACCCCTCTCGTGAGTAAGCGGAAGTGTATTCTTCTTTTGCATTGGGCGCAACTAGGCCGCTGTACACTATCAGGAAGTATTTAAGAGGAACTCCAGCAAGAGCAGTGCACCCATAGATGGTATTTCCTGTTTGTTCTAGTGTCTCACCTGTTCATATGGACATCAGTGCCCAATGTGAACCGGTTGTTGCTGGCAGGGCCCACAGACACTCATTTTTGAGGACCAACACATTTTTCCTCATCAGATTTTGACCCAACGCACGAGAAAAAAAGCACACAAGGGGAAAAGAAGGAGGAATATAAAGATGGACTAACTGTGAAAACGGGAGAAAGCAGAAACCTGCAGCAGTGAGATAAAGGCGCTGGGATTATCTGTTGGTGGATTAAAGAGGCTAGAAATTAATTAGTCAAAACATAGGCCACCAGTGCTTACACTTTCACAAATTTAGCACTTATAGACACAGCTCTCCTTAATTCAGGTGTATCTACCATTAGGGTAGATACAATAATGTTGTGCTACCCTTGTTACATGCTGCTGTACATTTCTCCTGGAAATTGATCCACATATGCTTCTTTGAGGAGTAAACCTACGCTAATGGCTCACTGGCATCCTTGGAGGCAGCCTATTTTCCATGCCTTAGAAGTTGGCATGCTTACAGTGTAAACTGTACAGCACACTACTCACCCTTTATGGTCTCAAGGTACTGTACACATACCACTGTGGATCCCCTCCTGGCTTTTCCCTGTGAGGCACCCACTCCTGGACAACCCCAGGGTGAAGCCAAGCATCCAAGTGCTGTGAGGGCCGCTGTGGAGATTAAGCAAGCTATTGCCCAGAGTTACAGAGTGGGACCCATTAATTAGATTAGGCACTGAGGCGAGAATTAGCGAATTGAGCCCAAGACCACCTGTGGTGGGAATTGAACTCTGGTCTCAGACCAGATCTCTGCATCAGGGTCTGCCGCTCTAACCATTGTGCCACACTTCTCCACTGTAAGTGTAATACAGCTGCTAATAAGGAACAGGACTGGCATTTGGTATGGGCGAGCTGGGCTCACATGTTGGGCATTGACATTGAGAGGGGTGCACTGAGGTCTGCTCACGGCGTCCTAAAGCATGTCTGGCGTTTTGGTGCTGTGCTGGGTGGGGCAAAATGTGATTTTGCTGATGGCACTGCCTGAGGAAAGATTGGCACTGCAAAGAATGCCCTATTGTGTATCCTATGCAAACAAAATAGTATAGCCTGAATTCTCAAACGTGACGTTTAGAGAAAGCCAGTAAAAAAGCTGAATTAACATTCTTCGATGTTACTGTTTATAAACAGTAATGTTAGAGCGAGATGTGCTCTTTTATATATGTAAATTATTAGGTCTCAACCAGACTTCAGAGAACTACTAAAAAAAACTTCTGAAGTTTTTTGTAGGAGCCCAGCACCGTGACATGCCGGGGTTGCACAATTCCAAGGCTGTCTAGCCTTGATTACACATCAATTCTCTTTCTTCTACCCAAAGAGGGAGGGAGCACACTGCCTCTCACCCAGCACAGTTCACCCCATTGAATTCTAGTAAATGCAGTACACTTACTTCAAAGTTAGCTGTAGTTTTTCACCAAAGATGGTGCAGGTAGTGCTGTTATCTCTAGACATGTGTTTCTGGGTCTAGCCCTTTATTGGTAGAGAGCAGAAGTAGTAGAAACCAGAGAAAGGTCACCTGGGGATGCTGAAATACTACCCAAGTCTTCACAGGTTACAGTTGCACTCTACAGGCACACAGATGCATCCTGGGTGAGCTCATCAGCTCGTTGGTTGAAGGAAGCCTTTTAAACTCTGCTTCTCATCCCAGGAGCTGCACCTGTATGCCTGTGAGTGGTACTGTGACCTGTGAAGATTTAGGCAGCATTTCCAGCAAACCCAGATGTAATTTTGCTTCTTTCTACTGATGAAGGACAAAATCCAGAAACACTTACATGTCTAGCGATATACAGCACTATCAGCACCAACTTTGTTTCAAAACTACAGTCATATTTGAAGTAAGCATTAATTGTGTACTGCATTTACACTAGTGAAAAAGGGCGAACTGTGCTGGGATGGGAGGCAGTGTGCTCCAAACCCCACTTCTGTTTAGAAGGATCCCTTGAGCCAGGAAGGTGACGCGCTATGGAGATGCATCTGTGTCCTTTGAGTGGTATTGTGACGTGTGAAGATTTAGACGGCGTTTTCAGCAACCCCATATGTTATATCACTTGCTCTCTACTGATGAAGGATGAAATCCAGAAATACATACATGTGTCTAGAGATATACAGCACTGTCTTCCCCAACTTTGGTGAAAAACTACTGTCAAATTTGAAGTAAGCTCTAATTGTTTACCTCATTTACCATAATGCAAAGGCAATGGTGTAAAAAAACTTCAAGGCCCCCCTCTGCAAAGTACCTGGAGGGGGAGCTTCCCCCCTGGACACAGTCAGGGGCCTGCCGCCTGTTCACAGAGTACTGTGCTGAGAGGGCCGACTGGAGCTCAGGGCCCCCAGCACCGCAGGAGCTGTGGGGAACTTTGTTATGCCACTGTGCAAAGGTGCAAACTCTGCTGGTATTGTAGTCTCCCAACCTCCCTCCTCTTTTTTCTAACACCCTGGATTAAAATTCCAATCTCTGATCTCCAGGAGGCTTTAATTTCTTCTAAACCAGTGTTAATGGGTGAGGTCATGGTGGAAGAAAGCTTCATTAGTAATTGGCTCAGGGAGGCAGCTGAGGTGGTGGCGCCAGCAACAACTATCTAGAAAGGCGAACAATCACTCTGGGCCCGTTGCTTCTCACATAGGTTCGCTTTAGAAGGAAAATCCTGTAAAAGGTTAGAAAGACGGTGGAGATGATATGAGATGGATGAAAATAGTGCTACATAAAAAAAGCACTAAATACCTTCCATAAGAATGTAAGGTGGCCATGTGGTATGTTCTATACACAATTCATGAAGGATGCCGATAAAGGTGGCAAAGAGATCTTTGAGACTTTTGAAATTTACAGACCCAAAGTTGTTGGCTCCAACCTGCGAGGTTAATCTTGAGCTGTGCATAAAACTGAATAATCTTTTTAATGATAAAATCAGAAAGGATTCCAACCAATTTATTGTTGTGTAATGTTATAGAGCCTATAAACCAGTCCGAGTGCCTTACGTTACCATTAGCTAATAATAAGCTGTTTCAAATTTTGCCTCCTAAAGAAGAGGTAGAGAGGGACCATCTTAGGCAGTGTAAGTGAGGCGCCCTGTCAGATCTGTTTCCTCCTCACATTTTGAACCTATTGGCTGAGATGGTTAGTCCTGTATACTTAGAGCTATTTATGGCCTCTTTGGAGGCAGGGATAGTGCCGGACCCTGGAAATAAAGCAAATGTCATCCCCCTATTAAAGAAAATCGAATGCAGACTCTAAAGTCCTATCAAACTTTAGTCCGGTTTCTCTCCTGCATTCATTGCAAAGATTCCCCCAAAGACTGTAAATATACAACTATCAGAGTTTCTAATCACCACCAACCTTCTGCACCCATCTCAATATGGCTTCTGGCCTGGCATAGCACTGAAACAGTGTTATTGGAAATAATGGAGTTCATCAAGTCAAGTTTAGATCTGGGACTTAATGTTTCTTTAATTCTTCTGGATTTATCAGTAGCGTTTGATAGTGTTTCACATGAGATCTTGCTGCAAAGGCTGGAGATGAGGATGGGTGGAATGCTTCTGAAATGGCGGGGCTCTTTTTTTAGAACAGGGAAAGCAAGCAGTATGAAGCCCTTCCAGTCAGAGGAGAAATCTCTAAAATGCATGGTACCATAAGGCTCTTCACTGAGCCCTGCCCTTTTTTATATCTATATAGCACTCTTGGCATTTTTAGTAGAATCATTTGGCATCAAAATTGTCTCGTGTGCGGATGATATGCAGCTGCTGTCTTATGAGGGCAATTCAGGCACTGATCAACAAAGTTTGCATCCTGTTTGGCAGGTGTGATTGATTGGCCTAGATACAATCTCTTACAGAGTAACTTGGATAAAACAGAAATACTGCTGTTTGGCCCTGACCCTCTTCCGTGCTGGATAGGTGCATCCCTCATCCAATGGAGGTTGCCAGGAACCTGGAAGTTCTGTTTGATACTCAGTTCTCTTTGAAGACCACGATATGCCATTGGTGGGATGCTGTTGTTTGATTTTAAGGATCCTGAAGAAATTTCTGGGCTTCCTGCCATGGAATGCATGGATAACAGTGGTTAGAATGTTGATTTTGTTTAGATTAGACTATGTCAACGTACTCTACCTGGGTATTCCAGACTATCTTGTAGCCCGCTTGCAGATGGTGCAAAACATGGCAATCCGCCTGTTGATCAAACTGTCTAAACGTTTCTCTGTGTCCCACTATTGGGAACAACTACACTGGTTGTCAGTACGAAAGAGAGTGACGTTCAATGCCTTAAGGATCGCACATTGTGCTTTCTACGAGGTCCCCAATTTCTAAATAAGATCACTGAATACTGCCCAACCAGGGCCCTACATTCCAGCAATGCATGGATGATTACTGTCCCTCTTTTTATAAGAAAGCTACAAGGAAGGTGGTTGCCTCCTTCTTGGTACTTGTGGTCAAGTTGTGGAGCCAACTACTGCTTCAATTAAGAGCCCTCCCAGATGAAGCAAACTTCCGAAAACCCCCGTTTTACCTATATGTTTGCTTCTCCGTCTGGCTTCTTGCTGTAGCGCCAGGACACTCAGTGAGTAGCTGCGCTATACAAACCCATTAATTTGTTCATTCACCCTACACTGCTTGTGTATTTGCATCAGTATTGCAGGTTCTTTTTCATCCCCACTTTCAGTAATCTCTCTCTCTCTTCTTCTTTCTTCCTTTCTCTATCTTCCTCCAGATTAAAGACTGATGACGAAAAATAGGTCCTGGTCATTAACAGTGAGATCTGGAGCCCAACCTTTGTACAAATTATGCACTATGATGTTCACATATGAAAGCATGAGGTCCACCTTAGTTGTCCATAAAATAATTATTTGTCAATTAATATAGAAACCTGCGTTTCATTGAAAATGTCTGCTGTGTTTATTGAGCAGCTAACCTCATTCATTTATTTTGAATGCTTGGTATGCATGTGTCGTTTTCTCTGCCAGTAACTAAGTGGTTTAAAATTTGGAGTGCATCTGAGAGGTACCCAACCGGGATTGCACTATCAGCAATGGTGATATCTTTATTGCAACGTTATACCAGTACATGGTAAAATGCCTAAGGCGATTTTAGATTTAAATATGCACTTTAAACCAGACTAAAATAGAGCAATCTTTCATTTCAGGTTATGAGAACCTACCAGTTTCAACATATTTTGATGACTTTTCCAACCAATCCAACTACTGATTCCCCTTTCTGGCTCTAACCGCTATATGTTAAATTAAAAACCGGGGAATTGTCTTATTAAGTGTGGTTATAAAATAAGCAATTAATTTAGCTAAAACAACTTTTATGAACTGTACAAAACCGTTTGCTAACTGCATTTCTCTAGGATTAAAACGTTCCTTGGTTGCTGCAGCTCAGGATTTGATTCCAAGATGGTGGGAGCATGGAAATAACAGGTCGGCTCGTTCTTCAGTCAGACTTTTGTAGAAGCATATAACCTGGCCCAAAATCCCAGTTTACAATACCGAGTCTGCGACTTTCCGCTTGCCAAGTGCATTTCCATTTCTCTGTTATCTCCCTGAAGTCGAATTGGCGGCAGGATTGTAATGCAGACCTCTACAGCCCCTGTGGCGCAGGGGTGCACTCTGCCCTTCTGGGGCCAACTAGCCCCGAGGGAGGCCTATCAAGGCCTATGAATATCGAGGTACTTAAGTCTGCGATAGTCTTTTTCATTATTAACTGTAGATCATTTTTTAGATATGGTAAGAAAATGTCCGTTTGATCGCATTGAATCTAGGTGTATTTGAGCCTGTGCAGTAGAAAATGGCAAAGCATGGATATATCTAAATAGATTACTAGCGCTATGTTCAGCCAATTAATAATTGATACAGGGAACTCCTCGCAGCTATGAAATGACAAAGGTAAGTACTTGTCTCTAATAACTTTTCTGATGTTCCAGTCACGTTGTTCATCAACTTTAATAGGGCAGACATTGAATTGTTTGGCTTGACTTTTAATTCAGCTTGACATCTGGTGAAACTACATGTGTTAATAAATAATACACTCAGGTATTTAAAAAGGTGGACTATTAGATGTGTTCTTTGTTCAGGAGCTAGGTAGACTTCCCTGGTTTCCATTTGCAGACGTAGAGCACATTGAATTTCACATGGTTCACCACGAATGCTATAACAGTAAGGTTCTAGCGTGGCAAAGATCACAGTATTAACTTCATACATTAGCACTGATATTTAACTTTCCCTGATTTTTGGTGGACATGCTCTTGGACTGTCCAAATCTTTGGCAATATGAGAGACAACGTTTAAATAAAAGTGGAGCTAAAATTCATTCCTGTGTTATCAATTTGTTTGTGGATATTTTCTTTATAAAGGAAGCACTGTCGCCCAGCTTCACCGGGATCCAAGTATCCAAATAGAGGGCTTGAATTACTTTTAACAGTGTGTGGTCAATTGCCCAGGAGTTCAGTTTATACCAAAGCTTATTTCAATCTTTGCGTCCAATCAGTTCCTGGACGAGTCGTAATGTTGCCAGTGGTACGATAATTGTCTCTAAAGCATGTTCGATAGGATGGCATGAACTTAAATTCTTCTTACTGACTTGAAAGTTCATGTACTAAGCGATACCAGGAAGGAGTGGGGACCAAATGTTTGTCCCTTTAATTAAGGGGATTTAGCAAATTTTGAGCCCCCAAATGAATCCGATTGCTTACGTCTACTTGGAAGCTTTAGACAAGATTAAAAATAATAGCTGATCTGTGCATTTTCAAGAGAAGCTTGGATTTGGGACTGTTGACAGTGTAATCCTTTGTTTTCAATGTGACAAGATGCTTCTTATGTACAAGGGTCCAACACACAGTGTCATGACTGCCACTCAGTGTCAGTGAGGTTGCTCACAGTGCCACCAAGAAAAACAAGCATTGGCAAAGCCAATAGGGTTTGCCTTTCAGTGTCGGTACGTTACTCGACCTTTTGGCTTTACTGTGCTTTATGATGACGCTTTTCTGCATTGGCAAAAATAAAAAAGTGCTTCTTTACCAATACAGAATAACAATGTAAACAAACTCATAATGATGAAAACATGCACGTGTCAACACCCAGGTGTACATTTGTAGTGTTATGGGGGCCCACCATAATGACAGATGTGTGTATATACGTCATATTGTAGCAGCTACTTTGTTTTTTGTTTTAGTTTACCATTTAAGGATGGTAAATGCCCATTTAGAAGCAGTAAATTAAAAACAATAAAAGTGGACCAAGGAGATTATTTTTTTGAAACATGACAACGAATTGCAGCTGCCCAGCCCTCCAACAAAACTAAAAGAAAAGTAGAAAAAAATCAGATGGGAAAAGGAGAGCAACAGAGATGAAAGATAGAGAAGAATGTGCCAGGGGGACAATTTCTGCGCTATCTCCAGATCAGATCCGTCCTGTGCTGACAGGTCCCTGGCCCTTAGGACCTGGAGGACAAGATCCCACCGGAGTACCGGGCACTTGGTGCCCTACTTCATGGGCACGCCATATCCTAACTGTACTCCATGCTCCTCTGAATAGCCATCCCACACTGCAGAAGCTATGGGAAACGTGGGAGGGGATCTGGGCAGGCTGGAAGACGAAGCTTAGGTGGGGCCTGCAGATACCCTGGAGAGGTTGCCATGGGGGTGGGGTTCTGACTTACACGGTTAAACTGCTGCATCAGACATACTAAACACACATGAGGATCCACACCATGGGGCTCAGCGACACTGACCAATGCCTAAGGGGATGTGGCCAGAGGGGAACACTGGCCCTCATGATTTGGGACTGCCAGAGAGTGAGAGTGTGTTGGACAGGGGCACAGTAGAGTCTTTCAAGGATGCCAGGTGGAGCACCCGAACTCCTCCGCCAACTGATCCTCCTGGCTATATATGAGGAGGTGACCCTGGATAAATACACACTCCCCCACTGCAACACAGTGAGAGAGCGTAGTTTAAATATCATATATTATAGACGTGAAACGCTTACATTTGGCAAAGCAATATTAATAAATAATAATTAAAATGCATTAATAAACGTGAAGATTTACTCATTTATGAACACTAATAATAATAATAATAATAAGATATATGCATTATTACAATCAAAACTGTATTCATTAAAGCGTGTATGTCTTAAGTTAGCATGAGTTGCGAACTAGCTGTGTAACTCTCATTTCAAAGCTTATTTTTCCTGCTTTTTCTGTGTGCGGACTCGCAAATGATTATGACCCAGCTATTGTTCTTTCTGTATTAATTCGAAACATGAAGAAATCAATCAATCAATCAATCAATCACGATATTTATAAAGTGCGCTATGTACCCGTCAGGGTTTCGAGGCGCTGGGGGGAAGGGGGGGGGGGTGGAGGTGTGCTGCAGTTAGCGGTCCAAGAGCCAGGTTTTGAGGAGTCTCCTGAAGGTGAGGAGGTCCTGGGTCTGGCGTAGAGATGTGGGGAGAGAGTTCCAGGACTTGGCGGCGAGGAAGGAGAAGGATCTGCCGTCGCAGGTCTTGCGCTGGATTCGGGGGACGACGGCGAGGGCGAGGTTGGCGGATCGAAGTTGACGTGTGGGAGCGTAGAAATTGAGTCTGGAGTTGAGGTAGGAGGGTCCGGCGTTGTGAAGTGCCTTGTGAGTGTGGGTGAGGAGTTTAAAGGTGATCCTCTTCTCCACCGGGAGCCAGTGGAGTTCCCTCAGGTGAGGGGAGATGTGACATCGGCGGGGTATGTCGAGGATCAGTCGGGCGGAGGCATTTTGGATACGCTGGAGTCGTTTGATGTCTTTGGTTGGGATGCCTGTGTAGAGTGCGTTGCCGTAGTCAAGTCTGCTGCTGACGAGGGCTTGGGTCACCATCTTTCTGGTCTCTGTTGGAATCCACTTGAAGATTCTGCAGAGCATGCGGAGGGTGTTGAAACAGGAGGAGGAGACGGTGCTGACCTGTTTGGACATGATGAGTGCAGAGGTTTCTTGCGTGGCTGGCAGGGGTGGGTGGGGGTCCGAGGTCGGCGGGCCACCATGAGTCGTTCCAGGCCGAAGGAGAGCGCCCGAGGATGAGGATTTCCGTCTTGTCGGAGTTGAGTTTCAGGCGACTGTTGTTCATCCATTCGGCGATGGATTTTAGTCCTTCGTGGAGGTTTGTTTTGGCGGTGAGTGGGTCTTTGGTCAGGGAGAGGACGAGCTGGGTGTCGTCGGCGTAGGAGATGATGCTGAGGTGATGCTGGCGGGCCAGTTTTGCGAGGGGGGCCATGTAGACGTTAAACAAAGTAGGGCTGAGGGAGGATCCTTGGGGGACGCCGCAGAGGAGGTTGGTGGCTTTGGAGCGAAAGGGGGAGAGTCGGACTCTCTGAGTTCTGTCGGAGAGAAAGGATGAGATCCAGTGGAGGGCTTTGTCTTGGATGCCGGCTTCCTGGAGGCGGGTCAGTAGGGTGCGGTGGCAGACTGTGTCAAAAGCGGCTGATAGGTCGAGAAGGATGAGGGCCGAGGTTTCGCCGTTGTCCATTTGATGTCTGATGTCATCTGTGGCGGCGAGGAGAGCAGTCTCCGTGCTGTGGTTTCGTTTGAATCTGGATTGTGAGGGGTCCAGGATGGAGTTGTCTTCGAGGAAGTGGGTGAGTTGTGTGTTGACGATCTTCTCGATGACTTTTGCTGGAAAAGGGAGGAGAGAGATCGGGCGGAAGTTTTTGAGATCGTTGGGGTCGGCCTTGGGTTTCTTGAGGAGGGGTTGGATTTCAGCGTGTTTCCAGCTGTCCGGGAAGGTGGCGGAAGTGAAGGAGAGGTTGATGATCTTGCGGAGTTTGGGGGCGATGGTGGCGTTGGCTGTGTTGAAAACATGATGAGGGCATGGGTCCGTGGGGGAGCCTGAGTGGATGGTGTTCATGGTTGCCATGGTTTCTGCGTCGTCCACGTGGGTCCAGGCGGTGAGGCGGCAGTCGCGGTTGGAGACGTCGGGTGGGGGATCTGGCGGTGGGCCGGTGTTGAAGCTGTTGTGGATGGTAGAGAATTTCTGGTGGAAGAAGGTGGAGAGGTCGTCGCAGAGTTTCTGGGAGGGCGGGATGTCGTTGGCGTTGGCTTTTGGATTTGAGAGTTCTTTCACGATGCCGAAGAGTTCTTTGCAGTCGTGGGCGTTGTTGTTGATGCGTTCGGTGAAGTGGGCGCGCTTGGCGACGCGGATCCGTTGGTGGTGTTCACGGTTTGCGTCTTTGAGGGAGGCGAGGTTGTCGGGCGTGCGTTCTAGGATCCATTTCTTTTTGAGCTTCTGACAACGGCTTTTGGAGGTGGTTAGTTCGTCTGTGAACCAGGCTGGTTTTTTCTTTCCTTGGTTGGCGGTGGGCTTCTTGAGTGGGGCTAAGGTGTTGGCGCAGTCGAGGATCCATTGATGGAGGTTGATGGCGGCTGTGCTCGGGTCGGTCGCGTCGGGTGGAGGGTTTTTAACGAGGGAGCTGGTCAGTTGGTCTTGGGTGACTTTGCCCCAGCGGCGGTAGGGGGGTAGATGGATGCGGTGCTGCTCGGTAATTTTCTTATAGGAGAAATGGACGCAGTGATGGTCGGTCCAGTAGAGTTCGGAGGTGTGGCTGAAAGAGATGTGGTTGCTTGAGGTGAAGAGGGGGTCGAGGGTGTGTCCAGCGATGTGTGTGGGAGTGTTGACCAGCTGGCGGAGTCCGAGGTTGAGGAGGTTGGAGGTCAGTGCTGCGGTGTTGACGTCGTTGATATTTTCCATATGGTAGTTTAGGTCTCCCAGGAGGATGTAATCCGGGGAAGCGAGGGCGTGGGTGCTTGCGAGGTCGGCGATGGTGTCGCTGAAGGGGGCTCTTGGTCCTGGAGGGCGGTATATGAGGGTTCCTCTGAGGGTCGTGTTGGGGTCTGTGTGGATCTGGAAGTGGAGGTGTTCGGCTGTCTTGAGGGTGTCGTCAGTGTGGGTGTGGATTTTGAGGGAAGCTTTGTGAGCGATGGCTATTCCGCCGCCGATTCCGTTGGTTCGGTCTCTTCTGGTGATTTTGTAACCGTCCGGTATGGCGATGGCGATGTCCGGAGCCGAGGAGTCGTTCCACCAGGTTTCGGTCAGGAAGGCCACGTCGGGTGCAGTGGAGTCGAGCAAATCCCAGAGCTCGATGGCGTGTTTTCGTGCGGAGCGGGTGTTGATGAGGATGCAGTTCAGGTGGTTGGGGTTGAGTGATTCTATTGTTGGTTTTGTCGTTCTGATGCAGGAGAAGTTGCAGGAGCGGCAGGAAAAAGGTCCTTTAGTGTGCTTCGGGGACGCCAGGAAGCACTCCGTGGAGGAGCCGGTGTTGAAAGCGCGGAGTTCGTTGGCTGAGTAGCGGACGCGGGGGGCGCGAGGACCAGGGGGGGTGGCGCTGGGCGCGGTCCAGGCGCGGACGGGCGCAGACGGGCTTGCCTCTGGCTTGCCTCTGGCGCGCCCACTGCGCGGACGCGCAGCGCCACCCATTAAGAAGGGAGGGGGGAGGGAGGAGCAGCTGGGAGGCGGGAGGCGGGAGGGAGCGGCAAATGGGGGCGCGAGGGGGGCGGGGCCGCAGGGAGGCAGCGGCAGGGATCGGGGAGCGCACAAGGGGCAAAAATCCAGAAAACGAGCAAAACTAAAGGCAGTCACAATAAGAAAAACCACACAATAAGAAATACAATACTGGCACAATACACGATCGGGGAGACAGCAATCATGGGGGCACAATGGGGGCAGGAGCGCCGGCGGCGAGGCGCAGAAAAAACGAAAAACAACTTACGGGACGGCGGAAGCGGCACACGGGTCAAGTGAGCCCACTAGCCACCAGGGATGAGGCGCAGGAGGATGCCTGCGGGTGGAGGAGGGCCTCGAACACGCAAACGGCAGCGTGGTCGTGGGACAGAGGCAGGAGGCAGCAGGTTGGTGCTGCGGTCGTGGGGGGCGAGCTCAGGACCTAAAACAGGTCAGAGTTCGCTCACACGCGACGCGCAGTGCCAGCCATTAAGAAGGGAGGGGGGAGGGAGGAGCAGCTGGGAGGCGGGAGGCGGGAGGGAGCGGCAAATGGGGGCACGAGGGGGGCGGGGCCGCAGGGAGGCAGCAGCAGGGATCGGGGAGCGCACAAGGGGCAAAAACACAGAAAACAAGCAAAACTAAAGGCAGTCACAATAAGAAAAACCACACAATAAGAAATACAATACTGGCACAATACACGATCGGGGAGACAGCAATCAGGGGGGCACAATGGGGGCAGAAGCGCCGGCGGCGAGGCGCAGAAAAAACGAAAAACAACTTACGGGACGGCGGAAGCGGCACACGGGTCAAGTGAGCCCACTAGCCACCAGGGATGAGGCGCAGGAGGATGCCTGCGGGTGGAGGAGGGCCTCGAACACGCAAACGGCAGCGTGGTCGTGGGACAGAGGCAGGAGGCAGCAGGTTGGTGCTGCGGTCGTGGGGGGCGAGCTCAGGACCTAAAACAGGTCAGAGTTCGCTCACTCGCGACGCGCAGCGCCAGCCATTAAGAAGGGAGGGGGGAGGGAGGAGCAGCTGGGAGGCGGGAGGCGGGAGGGAGCGGCAAATGGGGGCGCGAGGGGGGCGGGGCCGCAGGGAGGCAGCGGCAGGGATCGGGGAGCGCACAAGGGGCAAAAACACAGAAAACGAGCAAAACTAAAGGCAGTCATAATAAGAAAAACCACACAATAAGAAATACAATACTGGCACAATACACGATCGGGGAGACAGCAATCAGGGGGGCACAATGGGGGCAGAAGCGCCGGCGGCGAGGCGCAGAAAAAACGAAAAACAACTTACGGGACGGCGGAAGCGACACACGGGTCAAGTGAGCCCACTAGCCACCAGGGATGAGGCGCAGGAGGATGCCTGCGGGTGGAGGAGGGCCTCGAACACGCAAACGGCAGCATGGTCGTGGGACAGAGGCAGGAGGCAGCAGGTTGGTGCTGCGGTCGTGGGGGGCGAGCTCAGGACCTAAAACAGGTCAGAGTTCGCTCACTCGCGACGCGCAGCGCCAGCCATTAAGAAGGGAGGGGGGAGGGAGGAGCAGCTGGGAGGCGGGAGGGAGCGGCAAATGGGGGCGCGAGGGGGGTGGGGCCGCAGGGAGGCAGCGGCAGGGATCGGGGAGCGCACAAGGGGCAAAAACACAGAAAACGAGCAAAACTAAAGGCAGTCACAATAAGAAAAACCACACAATAAGAAATACAATACTGGCACAATACACGATCGGGGAGACAGCAATCAGGGGGGCACAATGGGGGCAGAAGCTTCCCATCCGCATGCTAGCAGCCTTTAGTATAAAAGATATGTGCTTCGAAACAGTAATGGACACTCTCAAGGACGATGAGACGAGGGGAAAAGAACTCCTGACCCGAGACGTGTGCCAAGATGGTGAAGTAACCCCGGACGTACCACCTACGAAAAATGCTGATTATGAAGACCAATCGAGAAACAATTCAGTATCAGGAAATAACAAATGCATTACTTAATGAATAATTTGATTGGTTACTAATGATGGGGTGTAGTTATTAACCAATAGAATTTTGGGGGAATGGATTACGAAAAGGGGATAAAAACTCATGACACAAGAGACAAGACACATTTAGGTAGGGAATGATACCGATTGCATCCAGAAACTCTGTCACTCTATTTGGTGATTTGAGACTTAGACAAAATTATCCTAGCCCATAGACTGCCCTATTATACTTTCCTCCTTATGAGGAGAGTGTCCCTTGTTTCTATTTAGATAGATTGACGGTGAACCATCTGATGTCCTGAAGACGAAGACTGATCCTGTATGCTGACTTAACTCGAGGAGGGTAATTATTAATGCTAACAGAATCTATATGCCTTTCTTTCTAGGTACCAACTGCTGTATGTTTAATTAGGTATCTTAGTTAGATGTTTTCCAAATTGATGTTCTAAATTGTTTTGCATGAAGCCCAACATGCTAATGCTAATCTGAGGTTAGATGAGGTATTCATTTGACGGACGGAACTGACGTGACTGACATGTAGCTATTCTGAACTGATATTCTATTGTTTATCATGCACTATGGTCTATTCTCTGCTAACATATCTATCCTATGATTCTGATCATCGCATTATTGAAAGTTCATCATAAGTGCCACTTTGTGACTATGCTTTTATGCTTCTTGGTTTTAAGATTAATACGTTTATTATTAGATTGTAATCAATAGGGAATAAAATCACAAATTCTTCCTTCAAGGTGTGGTTATTTGAGTCTGAAAACAAATGAATGTGTCGAAGATTCGTTAATGGTTATTGTGAAATATATTTTGAGGTTTGATAATCTCGTCTTACGGAGACTCACCACTGGGTCAAAAGGTTCATCGACCTAAAACAAGTCCTGATGTGTATAAATTAACATAGACGGACGCGTTAACAGTTCTGGTAGCAGAGCGACGGTTTGGCCCTTGGGGGCCCTAGGACGGAGTTTTCATTGTTAATTTTGTTTTCTGTGATAATGAAATTTGGCAAAATGATGAGTGGCTAGGTTCACCATGGGCTTTCCTGGGATCTTGGAGCCTGCCTAAGATGAGTTGGGAATGTTCTCGGCGCCATAGTATGTGTGGTTAGGGTCTTTGCGCTTGCTCAAAGCTTATGCAACTTGCAGGAGATTGTGAGATTGTGTGTATTTAGGCCAAAATAAGTGTCGTTTAGCAGGAGTGGGCGTACTCCACAGTATGAGAGTAGGGAAGTCGGCGTACTTCATGTGAATACAGCGCTTATTGTTCAAAATTATCCATGTGGTTGGTAAAAGTACAGGCCTATTGAGGTCTAAGACTCCGGAGTAGGATGAAAAATATGGTTTATGTTGTAATCTGCACGATTTAATAGGTCAATCGGGTGTGGTTGACAAGTCAAGTTTGAGTCACAACGTATGTGTGAAACCTTCGATGGAGATTTGACAAGTTCTAAAGTGCACTAGAAGGAGTCATTGACAAGTCGAGAGTAGGATTTGCGGGTCGAATTCTGCTTGCGTATGAGGGAACTGAGAAGGAGAGAGTAGCGGCCGAGGCTTCAAGTGAAATCTCTGTAAAGTTCTGAAGCAAATGTGTTACCCTTCCTGTAGTAAATTGGCAGATTCGTATTGTCATTTAAAGTGTCTGCAATAAATCGCATTAGTTTGTATGAGTTATAAGAAGTTAGTGAGGTGTGGACAAGCCGCAAGACTTTGTCAGCTGCAGTGTGTATGAGTGTGACGTCAGTGATGCCGCGCAGGGATAGGTCAGATGTTGAGAGGGGTCGCGCACGGATTGGCTGCCGTTCGTGAGAGGCAATAGGGTGAGCAAAGGGCAGGTGAAGAGTGTCCTGGGAACTAAGCCGTTTCTGATTAAGTACAAAATAAAATAAATTTTGTTAAGGCATTCAAAAGAGCTTTGAGGGGAGATGTGTACATCGTTGCAACAGATGGGGAACCTACACCGCCCGAGGGTACTCCAGCTTATACAGTTATGGAGGAAAAGGGTGTTGCACCTTGTTTGTGGTTAAAACAATGGCGCAAGTTGACAGAAAAAGAAGGGTGTCTAGCGTTTCCGGAACATGGGACATTCAATCAAAAGGTTTTAGAAAACTTGAGGTGGATGTTAAGCACACAAAAACCACCTCCGAGACCAGCACAATATGAGGCTCTAGCGATCTGGGATCTGATGGCTCTTAAACATAGGCAGGAAAAGTTTCACAGGAGATTGACAAGAGCAGAGAAATCTTATGCAGAAGCAAGGTGGGACAACGAGAATAAGTTGTGGAGACAGGGAATAGTAGATGGGTTAAAGCTATTTCCAGCGATAACACAGGGAGAAGAGACACAGGGAAAGAAAGCTTCTTGCAAAACTAACAAAGACTCAGACAAAGTTAAAGAACAGAAAAGGACCTGGGAAGAAGAGGATGATTCAGAGGATGAGGAGTTTATGGATAGGTTACTACATGACCGACCACCACCTTATGCGGTGAGTGACAATGTTCCGAGCACTAGCTTGGATCCTGGGAACCAGACGCGGGAGAAGGGAGTTACTGATACGGTACAGACTAGCGATACAGCTTTGATACAGAATGGTGACAGTGTACCTACTGCTCCAGACGTACCGACACAGTTACAACCTCCACCACAGATAAAAAGAATTTATCCCGATGTTCCAGTGCTCGAGACTACTAAGAACTTAGTGGTGCCGCCAGACCCGATATATACAAAACCAAGATTGGTTCAGATCGAGTCAATCCCACAGTTGGTGTCACAACCGCCACAACTGATACCGGGGTATAACCCAGTAGCGGGTCCTTTGAAAGAACCTGCACCGGATTATTAGAGCAGACCTATGGTGTTGCAGCTCTTAGAAGCCTGGGATCAGGTCAGACACCTGCCGCAATATCACTACCTATCACTGTTGGTCCCCCAGTACCGTTATATGCCCAAGATAGAACAAGGACATGCGAACAGGGAGTTATGACCCATGAAGCCATAAGAGGAGGGTCTATTAGAACTCCACAAATAATGGCCCAGGGAGGTCAGGTTTCCGAGCGATCGAGACCCTTAATGGACCTCAGTCCAATAGGGGCACCTCTTGAGGCAATACGGCAAGCAGGTTTGGGAGTCTTAACTCCCCAAACCATGAGTACAAATACCTCATATACTCCAATGATACATACAGGGAACATTTCACTGCAGGGTTTTACAGTACAACAGTTAAATGAGTGGTTAGAGAAAACTTGTACATCACAAAAGGCTACAGCAACTACAGTAACCGAAGTCAATCCCGAAAAAGAAAAACAAGATGAATACCTGAATCTGGTACGGCTAGGTGCGGAAGCTGCTGAGTTGGTGGAAGGAACAATGGGGATGAACAGGTTAGAATTTTACACTGAGGCAGAACTGAGGTACTTATGCCCTAAGATTACTAAAGAAGTGGGAAAAATACACCAGAGATTAACGAATTTGGCAGACAAATACAACATCGATATTGGGAACACAAAACATTTGAAACGAAGTTACAGATTAGACTTCGACACAAAAGATTTTGAACACATGAGATCAGCAGGCATGAAGACACACCTGAAAGAATTGCTGCAGAGTGCGCAAATCTGGGGAGCATTAGAGAAATGGGAAAACCGATGGGCAAAGAAAAAAGACAAAGGGAAGAGGGATAGCCCAGGGTCTATTGAAACAGCGACCACACCCAATCTAGATTCAGTAAAAATCCTGCCCATGAGAGAAACAGCTGGTGGTGTTTTAGTCCATGTGCCATGGTCCAGGGGAGATATTTTGTCTTTTACAAACGATTACCCGAGGTTGAGAGAAAAACCGATCGAGTGGTATCAGCAGACAGATAGATTTGTGAAGCTCGCAAAATGTCTTTGGGAGGACTTGAATACTTTGTTTGAGATTATTGTTCCACCAGATTTGTGGCTTGAGTGCAAAAGAGGGGTAGATTGACCCACAAAGGAACCAGCAAGGCGACAGGAGCACCTTCTGAAGAGGTGATGAAATATTATCATAAAGTGATTTAGTTTTTGAAACAAAAGGTGTCACCGAAGGTGACCGATTGGCAGAAAATCGACCGGACTTCGCAAGAGGTTAAGGAGTCAATACATGCCTATTATGAGAGATTGTTAAAAGCATTTAAACATTACAGTGGTACTGAAACGATCGAGCCGAAGGACATGAATCATCTTGTGTTCAGATTTGTTGAAGGGCTGAGACCAGAGGTTGGTCAGATGATTAAGAACCATTTGATTTGTTGGCAAGCTAAACCGATTGACGAGGTGTTACAGTATGCGAAATACTGTAGTGATGAAATTGAGTTGAAACAGAAAAAGCTGAAAGAAAAGGTGATGGTGATGCAGATAAGAGCTGCACAGGCTGGAATTCAGGGAAATGGTGTTCAGCAAATGATGCATCAGCAACCGCAAATGAACGGTGGGTTTCAGGTACAGCCGAGAGGTAGAGGTCGAGGCTTTGTGAATCGTAATTTGGACATGAATAATGTTGTCGTTCAAAATGATGGGCAAGTAGTGAAGAGGATGTCACCATGTCATGCGTGCGGGGGCATGGGACATTGGAAGCGGGATTGTCCAAATATGGTGCATGATGGTACAGTTCAGCAGAGCATGAATGTTGGGGCACAACAGAATCCACGAGGTCCAAGAATGAGACAACAAAATCAGAATTATCAAAATAATTTGGCGCAGATGTCAGGGATACAACCCATGCAGCAAATGCAGACGCCACGTTTCCAAACTGTGTCAGTTCAACCAATGCAACAGCAGATTCCTATGGTGCCTAGACAGCAAATGCAGCTACCTCTAGCCCCGATGGGTCAGCAACAGGTGATGCTTCCTCAGCAGGTCACAGGTCAAGTGTCGAGTCAAAACAACACTGTACAGCAATTCCCATTGCGAGGTGAAAATGAGACGAATGACGAATGGTCAGATGACAGTTCAGACAGTGAAGGGTGTAGGCTCGCGGCCTCATTAGAAGTAGATCAGAGAGACCCATATATAGAAGGAAAAGTAATGGGCTATAAGGTTTCATTTTTGGTTGACACTGGAGCTACACGCTCTACAGTCCGCAGTGTGGAAGTAACAAGGTTACCTTTATCAGGACGCACAATACGAGTGGTTGGTGTGGCTAATCAGTATTTGACAAATCCAATTACCGATCCAGTACAGGTTGAATTTGGAAATTTCCAAGGCCTGCATAGGTTTGTCGTATGCGACTCGAGTCCAGTATCCCTACTGGGAAGGGACTTACTATGTAAAACTAAATGTTCAATTACCTGTTCCAACTATGGAATAGAAGTTCAGACAAACAGTGATGATGAAGGTGATGAGGACCAGCTCATAGGAGGAGGGGAGACGAGCGAAGATTACCCTCTAATTACCTTATTCCCAGTGTTCACACTAATCGACTTACCTGCTGACCTACAAGGGTCTGTAACAGAGAGAGTGTGGGATTTGACAGGAAAGGAGGTTGGATTAATTAAAGGAGTTAAACCAGTCAAAGTGCAGATAAAACCAAATGCAGTATTCCCACAAGTACCACAATATCACATGACTCAAGACGTACTCATCGAAGTGACACAGATAATTGCAGATTTTCTCAGGCAAGGAGTTTTGAAAGAAGTTTTGAGCAGTCCATGTAACTCACCTATTATGGGTTTAAAAAAGCCCTGTGGGAAGATTCGGATTGTGCAGGATTTGAGAAAAATAAATGAAATTGTGATAAAATGCTGCCCTGTGGTTCCCAACCCAGCGGTAATAATGTTCCAAGTTCCTTGCGATGCTGAATGGTTTACCGTAGTAGACCTATCACAAGCATTTTTCTCAATACCACTGCATGAGGAAAGCCAATTTTTGTTCAGTTTCAAATTCCTAGATAAGGTGTACAGTTGGTGCAGGATCCCTCAAGGGTTTTCTGAATCGCCATCTATCTTTAATCAGATCTTAAAGAAGGATTTGGAACCTCTTGTACTGCCTTTTAATTCAACTCTTGTGCAGTACATTGATGACTTGTTGATTGCATCCAAAACCAGAGACAGTTGCAAATATGATACCATTGCATTATTGAATCATTTGGGAAGAAACGGGCATAAGGTGTCACCTAAGAAGCTGCAGTACTGTCAGAAAGAAGTAAAATATTTGGGGCATCTAATTGAGAAAGGATCCCGAAGAATATCAAAGGAGAGAATAACAGCTGTCATACAAATGAATCCCCCAACAACAAAAAGAGATGTCAGAATGTTTTTGAGAATGGTGGGTTATTGCCGCCAATGGATACCCAATTTCTCAATCATTGCAAAGCCCTTAATAAAATTGACAGGAAAAGATGTTAAAGATGAGCCATATACAATCACTTTGACAAAAGAAGAACTTGAGTCATTCTTGGAGCTGAAAGAATGCATGTGCAGGGCCCCAGTATTAGGGATGCCTGATTATGAAAAACCTTTTCTATTGTTTTGTCATGAACGTGATGCTTGTTCTTTGTATGTTTTAACACAGGTCCACGGAGATGCAAATCGCCCTGTAGCATATTTTTCAGCTACTTTGGACCCTGTCGCAGCAGCCCTACCGGGTTGTTTGCGAGCAGTTGCAGCAGTTGGTCAAAGCCTTTCCCAATGTGAGGGCATAGTCATGGGATACCCTTTGACAGTTTTGGTTCCACATTCTGTTGAAATCTTGTTGACAAGAACGAAAACACAGCACATGACAAATGCACGACTTACCAAATATGAGACGAATATTTTGGGATCACCAAATGTTACACTGAAAAGATGCACAGTACTGAACCCGGCAACTCTGGTTCCCAATGAAAATAAAGAAATAAAAGAGGGGGAAGAATTTGAGCATGATTGTCTCGAGGTGACTGACCTCTGTACCAAACCTCGCCCAGACATACAGGACACCCAATTAAAAGAAAATGATTGCATTATGTTCGTGGATGGGTCCTGTTTAAGAGATTCAACTGGAACATTAAGAGCTGGCTATGCAGTGTGTACAATGTCTGGCATAGTCGAAGCCTCCTGGCTTGAAAAGGTATTTTCAGCACAAGTGGCAGAATTAATAGCTCTTACAAAGGCCTGCCATGCTGCTCTAAATTTGAAAGTTACAATTTATACTGACAGTAGGTATGGATTTGGAATTGTACATGATTTTGGTCAGATCTGGTCACAAAGGGGTTTCATGACCTCTTCCGGATCACCTGTGAAAAATGGAGAGCAGATAAGAGATTTGTTACATGCAATTCAGTTACCTCTTGAAGTTGCCGTGGTAAAGTGCAGTGCTCACACCAGATCACAAGACTTTGTGTCAATGGGGAATGATTATGCAGATCAGGTAGCAAGATTTTGTGCATTAAATTGTATATCATTCAAAGAACAATGGGAATTGCTACCTCAGCCTGAAAATGACACAACTTTGAATCTACCATTACAAGTGGTTGATACCTTAGATGAGTTAAAGACACTACAAAGCTGTGCTAACAAAGAAGAAAAACGTTCCTGGCAGAAAATGCAATGCACACAAAGAGCAGATGATATATGGGTCTCAGATGATGGAAAGTTGGTTTTACCTAATAGTCTTCTGTCACAATTTGCCCGAATATATCATGGGCAAGCACATCTAGGAAGAGACGCCATGATCAGATCTTTTAAAGTTGATTGGTTTAATCCAAAATTCAGACATGCTGCAGAAATTACTTGTCACAGGTGCATTATCTGTCAACAGATGAATGCTGGAAAAGGAACAGTGGTAAATTTGAGCCACATTGGAAGAGCTGGAGGTCCATTTAATAGAATACAAATGGATTTCATTGAAATGCCTGTTTGTGGAGGATTGAGGTACGTGTTGGTGATTGTGTGTGTTTTCAGTCATTGGATTGAGGCATACCCTACACGTAGAAATGACAGTCTCACAGTTGCAAAACTATTACTGAGGGAATTAATACCACGATTCGGGTTCCCGGTTTCTATAGAATCAGATAGGGGAAGACACTTCGACAATGAGGTGATCAAGCTTCTGTGTGCAGCACTCAACATCGAGCAGAAGTTACACTGTAGCTATCGCCCTGAAGCATCAGGACTAGTTGAACAGATGAATGGTACCTTAAAATCAAGAATAGCGAAAATGTGTGCAGCAACAAACATGAAGTGGCCAGATGCATTACCGCTAGTACTGATGTCCATGAGAAACACACCAGATAAGAAAACAGGATTGTCCCCCCATGAAATCCTCATTGGTAGAGCAATGAGGCTACCAGCGGTACCTGCCAATGCACTAGTGAATATTACAGATGATATGGTGTTGGATTACTGCACAAATTTAGCTGACATGATACGCTCTTTCTCTCACCAGGTAGAAGCTAACACGTTACCACCAATTGGCGAACCAGGACACTCTCTGCAAGCTGGAGATTGGGTGGTTGTCAAGAAACACGTAAGAAAATCGTGTCTCGAGCCACGTTGGAAAGGGCCATATCAAGTGATATTGACAACCACTACCGCTGTGAAGTGTGCCGGGGTTCCTAACTGGATACATGCCAGCCACACAAAGAAGGTAACGTGTCCTGTTGAAGAGGAACTTGAAAATTCCAGCACCGCAACTTCGAGAGAAGAAGTCTCAGAATCACAGATCAGTCAAGAAAGATCTGAGACTACAGGAGAGCCCGCTGAGAACAGCCGCGTCCCTCACACTATCAGAGAGTTCGAGAGAGGTGACGGAGTGGCAATCTCAGTGGAGGCAGCAGGAGAACAAAGACAAGGAGAGGTTCTCCCAGAAGCAGACGAATACAATTCAGAACCAGAATACAGTATTGAACCAGAAGGAGAGAGAGACGGAATAGTGACAAATCCAAATCAAAACGAATCAGACTATTCTGATCGAATTCCAAGCCTACCGAGAGAAAACACCATATCACAAGAGGAGGGTGCTGTCCAGCGTCCTGAAGGAAATCACCGAAACAAGACACATAGAGGTGATACATGGCCAGAAAAGTCACCTTTTAGAATAAGAAAATTAACAAACGAGACAATAATAGAAGAGAGTGATACCTCACAAGCAGATGATCTGAGTGAAGGAGAACAGCAAGGCGAACGAAGATTAAAAAGAAAGCGAATAGCAAATCGAAGGTACACAGGTCCTGAATGGGCATATGCTACAACCTCTGAATGGCAACAAGAATTCTTAGCATTCTGTTTTGATCGAGAAGTACCTGGCCAATACTACGGTACCTGAAGGAAAGCAACAGGAAAACTCTACAGAAAATATATCAAAAGGAAAGAGACTTTATAAACCTACCGGAAAGAGACAATCAAACCTGGATTTGACATCAAGAAACCTGATTACGACAAGCTGCTAACCTGAATTGACAAAAAGGGTCCTGGAGTGAGAGAAGACGCTGTAATTACGCATAAAGAGTTTGCCATCTTAAGTTGATTGTTGATCTGCTATTCTGATTCTATACAGACATGGCTTATAGCAACAAAGGAAGTAAAGTGTGTGGTTGGTTAGGACTTATGATAGGTGTTGTATGCGCAATAATGATTGTGGGAGTGATTGTGGGAATGCCGTGGAGAGAGAGTGAAACTATTAATGCAACTTCAAAGCCTGAGACTACCACTACAACTAATAAATTATCACCGTGGGAGAAATTCGAACAAGATACTAAACATCTTCATGAGGGAACTAATACGAAGAGGGAACTTTCTACTAATGTCTTCTATCGCTTATTAAATGAGTATGTGGAAACTATGGATACGAAAGATTGTTATGTGTGTACTAAAATTCCTTCATCTGTGCAGGAGGGGGTTACTTATCATAGTCTCCCTCTTACTTATGGAATTAGCTGCAGCTTGTTACTAACGAGATTCTATAATCAAGAGCATGTACAATACTTCTATTCGAATCTGGATGTTGTGTTTTCTTTTGTGCCTGTAATTGAATTCCTAAATAAGCTAGCTAAAGAGCATGATATAAGATTAGTTAGAGGATTCTTTGAGCCAACACTAACATTTGGAACTGCATATGCACACCGCAACAATTTAACATGCTTACTGTCTTCTGTAGAGAAAAGCTTTTTAGATCACACAGATGATAGACGCAAAGCGTTAAAAGAAAAGTTAGAAAAAGGCTTAGAAAAACGTACTTATGCAAATGATTATGCTTTCACTGCCATTAAAACACAAGGCAAATTAGCTATAGATGCTTTACACGTAGGTAGGCTATGTATATACAGACCAAAATCTGATCAAGACAATTTGTTTGTGGGTACGAGTGAATGTAGGCATGTGTTTTTGTTTCAGAGTAAATGGACCTTCATGTTAAATGGACAAGACCCAGCGATTCCTGGAATCTATTACATCTGTGGGTTAAATGCATATTATCGTCTCCCAAAGGGATGGTATGGGACATGTTATTTGGGAATAGTCTTCCCAAAGATATACCAGATTGATGACTTAAAACAAATACCTAAATCTTCTGAAATACAACATTCTAGACAAAAACGAGAATCAGTGGCTGCTGTCATTGGTGACATATTTGGAGCAATAATCCCATCAGTTGGGGTTATCTTAAATTCTATGAAAATTCAAAAGTTGTCTACTATTGTGGATAACATGCTGACAAACTTTACAGGAGCAATATTATTAATGGATACTGAACTCGCTGCAGAAAGAGCTATGACTCTTCAAAATCGGCTTGCTTTAGACATTCTTTTAGCAAAGAATGGAGGTGTGTGCAAAATGCTTAATGAGCGTCACTGCTGTTCCTATAAACCCGATAATAGTAAGGAAATTAGAAACATGCTTACTAACCTGACTAGAGATAGTACAGATTTGAAGGAACTGAAAGAACCTGGAGTTTGGGAAAAGTTTGGAAAATGAATTGCCCGGGTAGGAAACTGGTTTACCAATAGTTGGAATGGTGTTCTTGCAAAAATTATGTTGGGCCTACTAATTGTTTTAATTTGTCTATTAGGATTATGGGGAGCATGCAAAATTAACGTCAAAATTAGAAGAAACTTGTCAAAAAGAGTCAAACAGAATGAAGAAAGTGAAAGAGAGAAAATGTTCAATGAAATATGGGAAAGTTCACATAAAGGGCAAGATGTTGAAATGCGTATTATGCGCAAGGTGAAAAATTGAAAATCAAGAATTGTGTGATGACGTGCGTCATCAGAGGAGGGACTGAGAGAGCGTAGTTTAAATATCATATATTATTGACGTGAAACGCTTACATTTGGCAAAGCAATATTAATAAATAATAATTAAAATGCATTAATAAACGTGAAGATTTACTCATTTATGAACACTAATAATAATAATAATAATAAGATATATGCATTATTACAATCAAAACTGTATTCATTAAAACGTGTATGTCTTAAGTTAGCATGAGTTGCGAACTAGCTGTGTAACTCTCATTTCAAAGCTTATTTTTCCTGCTTTTTCTGTGTGCGGACTCGCAAATGATTATGACCCAGCTATTGTTCTTTCTGTATTAATTCGAAACATGAAGAAATCTTCCCATCCGCATGCTAGCAGCCTTTAGTATAAAAGATATGTGCTTCGAAACAGTAATGGACACTCTCAAGGACGATGAGACGAGGGGAAAAGAACTCCTGACCCGAGACGTGTGCCAAGATGGTGAAGTAACCCCGGACGTACCACCTACGAAAAATGCTGATTATGAAGACCAATCGAGAAACAATTCAGTATCAGGAAATAACAAATGCATTACTTAATGAATAATTTGATTGGTTACCAATGATGGGGTGTAGTTATTAACCAATAGAATTTTGGGGGAATGGATTACGAAAAGGGGATAAAAACTCATGACACAAGAGACAAGACACATTTAGGTAGGGAATGATACCGATTGCATCCAGAAACTCTGTCACTCTATTTGGTGATTTGAGACTTAGACAAAATTATCCTAGCCCATAGACTGCCCTATTACACTTTCCTCCTTATGAGGAGAGTGTCCCTTGTTTCTATTTAGATAGATTGATGGTGAACCATCTGATGTCCTGAAGACGAAGACTGATCCTGTATGCTGACTTAACTCGAGGAGGGTAATTATTAATGCTAACAGAATCTATATGCCTTTCTTTCTAGGTACCAACTGCTGTATGTTTAATTAGGTATCTTAGTTAGATGTTTTCCAAATTGATGTTCTAAATTGTTTTGCATGAAGCCCAACATGCTAATGCTAATCTGAGGTTAGATGAGGTATTCATTTGACGGACGGAACTGACGTGACTGACATGTAGCTATGCTGAACTGATATTCTATTGTTTATCATGCACTATGGTCTATTCTCTGCTAACATATCTATCCTATGATTCTGATCATCGCATTATTGAAAGTTCATCATAAGTGCCACTTTGTGACTATGCTTTTATGCTTCTTGGTTTTAAGATTAATACGTTTATTATTAGATTGTAATCAATAGGGAATAAAATCACAAATTCTTCCTTCAAGTTGTGGTTATTTGAGTCTGTAAACAAATGAATGTGTCGAAGATTTGTTAATGGTTATTGTGAAATATATTTTGAGGTTTGATAATCTCGTCTTACGGAGACTCACCACTGGGTCAAAAGGTTCATCGACCTAAAACAAGTCCTGATGTGTATAAATTAACATAGACGGACGCGTTAACAACAGCACTGGCGGTTGCACAACAGGACATGATAAGAAATTGGGTGTGTGCTCAGATCCCAACTTTCAGAGACTGGGTATCTAACATGTATTTGTACAAACAGGTAGAGGAAAAGACATACCGAGCAGAGCGTTACCCCAGGGAATTCACAAAGATATGGGACCCATTGGTCAAAGGCGTAGGGAGAGTAAGGTTGAGAGAGAACTCTGTACAAAGAACGAAAAATGAAATAAGCTTGGTGGCTGGCAGCAACCTTGGGTAGAGAAGCGTACAAAGGGGGCTTGGATATATGAGGACCCTATAGAGGACTTGCAAACACCTATGGAAATGAGTTTTGCATGATTAATGTCAAAACCGTCACTTGCCATATCCTGCATAGCTACATGCCAGAGTGCTTAGTTAGTTCATATTACATTGTATGCCTTACAATAGTTTAAAAAAAAAAAAATTATGGGGGGAAGTGGCAGGAGCAGCATAGAGTCAATCAAAGGGTGGGTTTGGAGGTGTACTAATTAAGCAAAAATAGACAAATAAACAAGGTTAAGTGGAAGGGTGCGGGAAGCAATGGACAGGTGAAGAGGGGAGAACATTGCCCCTCTCACATGCGGCAAGTAGCTCTTCCTCCCAACTCTTGTTTATCTACTATTATTGCTGAACATACTTCAATTTTCCCATGCTCTGGATTGGTAGCACTCATTTTATTTTATTACAGCATTTGTAAAGCTCTTATTTCCATGTGTGGGGCGCATGACTACTTTCACACATATTCTTAAACAAGCAGCTAAGGCAAAATCATCTTACAGAGTTACAGTTCCTTTTCCAGCTAAGATCCTTGAAAAAGCAATGAATGAGGAAATTCTGTCTTTTATCGACTCTAACCACATTTTGGACTTTTCTCAGCACAACTTTAGGTCCAATCATTGTACCAGGGCAGCTCTATTGGCATCTTCGGAAGAAATAAGAATGGTGGTTGATCAGGGTGGGAAAGTGGCACTGATTCTTTTGGACCCATTGGCCACTTTCGATATGGTCAACCACTCTGTCTAAAGAGTCATCTGGAGACCATTGGCTTCAGAAATCCCTCCCTTTCGCTTCTAATTTCATTGTTGCAGAATAGAGAGCAAGTGGTGGCCCTTAGGGATTTAATCTCCGCCCCTTTAACCCTCCCTCGTGGGGATGGTTAAGCATCCCCACGAGGGCTCCTCACTCTGCCCAACACTGTTTAATTTCTATGCTACTCCTTTAGCCAGTCTTATTCGAAGCATTGACTTTGCTGTCATCTCTTGCAGATGACACATAAATTGTGGTATCAATATCCTCCAATGAGGAGGAAATGGCTAAGAACTTTAGGAACTGTATGCACAGGTTGTATGCTGGATGGAGGATAATCGTCTTAAAGTGAACTCAGACAAAACTGAAGTAGGACTCTTTGGTGACAATATCTCCTTCTGGGATACTACATAGTGGCCATCGAATAATTTAGGCCCACTCTTGACCCCAGTAAACAAGGTAAAAAATCTGGGCGTTACCTTTGATAGGAATCTATCCTTCTTAGAGCAAGTTAATCAAATTACCTCAGTGTGTTTCTTCCTTCTCAGAACTTTAACCCCTAGTGTGCTGAGGACGAGGTGATCTCGTCCAAGGCGCCGGTTCCCCGGTGCCTTGGACGAGATCACCTCGTCCTGCTATGGGCCCCCGGGTGGAGCGCTAGTGCTCCCCTGATGGCCAGGCACACCCCTCCCCTAGGCAGGGATGGAAGGGGAATCGCTTCGCTTTCCACCCCTGCCCCCTGTGACCCCCCGTGGCGTCTGATGACATCAGCGTGCATCAGAGGCCTTCCCTCAGGCGCTGGAATCTCAGCTTCCAGCGCCGGATCGGTGGAGAAATGCAAGTCATTTCTCCTCTGATCACGTGGAGGGGGTCAGAGAAGCCTGAAAGGAGAGGAAAGGCCTTTCCTCTCCTTTCAGGCTTCTCTGAGCATTAGACTCCAGGGAATTGTTTTGTTTTTGTCTATTGGATAAGGAGAGCGGCCCCTTGGGCAAGGGCCGCTCTCCAGGGGGGCAATTTGTTTTTTGGCTGTTTCTGTCCCCCCCCGGGGGCAGTTCGGCCTAATACAATTAGGCCGATCTGCCCCCCGGTGGGGGCAGAAACCTCCCTAGACACCAGGGATTGTTTTTTTTGTGTGTGTTGTTTTATTTGTGGGGGAGCGACCCCTTAGGCAAGGGTCGCTCCCTTGGGGGCAAAACATTTTCTAGGCCATTTCTGCCCCCCTTGGGGGCAGATCGGCCTATTTTTATTAGGCCAATCTGCCCCCAAGGGGTGAAGAAACCACTAGACACCAGGGATTTTTTTTTTTATATGTACACATAAGGGGAGTGGCCCCTTTGGCAGGGGCCGCTCCCCAGGGGGGCAAATAATTTTACCGCTGCTTCTGCCCCCCCCGGGCAGAAACCACTAGACTCCAGGGAATATATATATTTTTGTGGGCTATTTGAAGTAAGGGGAGCAGCCCCTTGGGCAAGGGCTGCTCCTCGGGGGGGGAATATTATTTCTAGGCCATTTCTGCGCCCCTGTGGTCAGATCGGCCTAATGTTATTAGGCCGATCTGCCTCCGGGGGGGGGCAGAAATCCACTAGACACGAGGGATAATTTTTTTTATTGTTCTTTTAATTTTTTTATGTTTGGGGAGCGACCCCTTGGGCAAGGGTCGCTCCGGGGGGGGGGTGGGTGGCAGAAACCACTAGACACCAGGGAATTTTTTTGTGGGCTATTTCAAGTAAGGGGAGCGGCCCTTTGGGCAAGGGCCGCTCCTCAGTGGGCAAATTATTTCTGGGCCATTTCTGCCCCTCCCCCTCCCCGGGGATAGATTGGCCTAATATTATTAGGCCGATCTTCCCCCCGGGGGGCAGAAAACCACTAGACACCAGGGATAAAAAAAAATTGTTTACTTTTCTTTTTTTATGTTTGGGGAGCGACCCCTTAGGCAAGGGTCGCTCCCGGGGGGATGGGAATTATTATTAGGCCATTCATTTCTGCCCCCAAGGGGGCAGAAACCACAAGACACCAGGGAATGTCTTTTTTTTTTTATACTAACCCATAAGGGGAGCGGCCCCTTTGGCAAGGGCCACTCCCCGGGAGGGGGGCAAAATATTTTTAGGCCTATTCTGCCCCCCCGGAGGCAGATCGGCCTAATATAATTAGGGGGGGGCAGAAACCTCTAGACACCAGGGATATATATATATTTTTATTTACTTTATGTTTTTATGTATGGGGAGCAACCCCCTAGGCAAGGGTCGCTCCCCTTTGGTTAGACTATTTTTGTTTTTGTTAGGCCAATCTGCTCCCAAAGGGGTCAGAAACCTCTAGACACCATGGATTGGTGTATATGTGTGTGTGTGTGTGTGTTTTGTTTGGAGGAGGCAGCCCCTTGGGCAAGGGTCTCTCCCCATGGGGGCACATTACTGTTGGCCATAACTGCCCCCCTTGGGGGAAGACTGGCCTATTTTGGAAGGCCCATCTGCCCCCAAGGGCAGAAAGCCCACCAGAAACCAGGGAAGATTTTTTTTCAAAATAAGAGGTTGGGGGTATGCCTATACCCCCACCCCAAATAAATGGGGCCAAAGTTGTTCTGTCCACTAGTGGGCAGATTGGGCAATTACCCCCGATCCACATGCCGGGGGTACAGAAAGTCTACTAGATGCCAGGGAATAAAAAAAATAAAAGAAAATAGTGGGGTGGTGGCTACCAACCAGTATGGGCCTGGTATCTGAAAAAAAATGAAGGGGCTAACAGTCTTTCAGCTCTCCCCCGCACACTAAAACATCTTATCCCATGGCAAGCAAGAGGACATTTGATTATTTTTGTTTTTTGTTTTACGTTTGGGCCATGAGAGCTTGGTAACTCTCAAAATCGTCCCACTTGGAATGGTGAGGGCTGCACTTTTTTTTACTTTGGGACGCTGCCATGTACAAAAATCCACAAGACCTAGACGCATCTGAAAACTAAACATCTAGTTGATTCCAGGGTGGTGTGCTTCACATGCACCACGCACCATTTCCTTACACACAATGCCCTGCAAACCTGCAACTTTGCTAGAAAGCATACATTTTTCCCACATTTTTGTGATGGAACCTTCCGGAATCTGCAGTAATCCACAAAATTCCTACCACCCAGCATTGTCTCATCTATACCGATAAAATTTCTGCTTCACTTGTCAGCCTAAACATGTTTTTTTTCAAACTGCCCTTTTGGACCCACTTTGGTTCCCCCTCAATTTCGACATGTTTCTGCCTCTTCCCTGTCACAAACACTTGGCCCACCTACACAAGTGAGATATCAGTGCAGTAATCCCACACAGAAATGTGGGAAAAATTAGATTTTTTAGCTAGATTTGCAGTTTGCTGAGGATTCTAGGTAAGAAATTATTGGGGGATCCACGCAAAGTCACACCTCCCTTGACTCCCTCGGGTGTCTAGTTTTCAGAATTGTCTGGGTTTGGTAGGTTTCCCTAGATGGCTGCTGAGCCCAGGACCAAAAACGCAGGTGCCACCCCCGCAAAAACAGGTAGTTTTCTATTTGCTAATTTCGATGTGCTCAGATAGTGTTTTGGGGCACTTCCTGTTGCGAGCACAAGGCCTACCCACACAAGTGAGGTACCATTTTTATCGGGAGACTTGGGGGAAAGCTGGGTAGAATTACATTTCTGGCTCCTCTCAGATTCCAGAACTTTCTGTCACTGAAATGTGAGGAAAAAGTGTTTTTTTAGCCACATTTTCAGGTTTGCAAAGGATTCTGGGTAACTGAACCTGGTGAGAGCCCGAAAAGTCACCCCGTCTTGGATTCCCCTAGGTCAGTGGTTCCCAACCTTTTGACTCCTGAGGACCTCCAATGAATCATTACTGGAAGCCGGGGACCCCCAGCAAATTGTACGATTTAATTTTCAAACATTAAAACAGTAATTCGCAAAACATATAACAAGTACACACCAAACAAATACTCAAATTACTAAAGATAAAATTATTTTATATTGAAAAATATGCAAAAATCAAAACATTTTCTTAGGAAGGTTGGCGCTGCATCTCGGGAACTACCTTTTCAATGTTTGGTATTATTTAGGAAAGGTGAATCCTAAGGTCAGATTCTACATTTCCAGAGCAATTTCAGTTTCGATTTTTTAGGTATGCAAGATCTGAGAAGAGTTTTCACATAAATAAGTGAAGGGGAAAGGAAGTAAACCATAAGGGCCTCTCATCTCTCCCTAGCCTCTCTGTCACATGAACTTCATTTGTTTTATAGCACCTCTCATACCACTGTAGGGTGTCAGGGCACTTTACAGGGGACTACAAGCTCTAGGATTCACATGACATTAGCACAGTGCTTCATTTGTAAATAAAAACGTGCCGGTGCCCAAAGCCCCCATCTTAAACTCGTGGCTGCTGCAATTAAATGTGGGTACACGGAATACTGAGGCAGCATAATCCTGAAGCCATCTCAGGCTGTTCAATCCATATAAAGCCACTCCCTGCCACTTCATCTCACTCTAGCAGCTTTCTTCTTTCTCCCTTTGTGACGCTTTTTTGTTTTTCCCTTCCTCCGTCTTTCCCATATGTGTCTATTGCTCGCAGCAAATGCTTGAGGCAAAAGAATAAGCCCCGGCCCTCAAAAATAAGTGCCGGTGCTCAGCACTGGAAACAACAAGCACAAATTAAGCACTGCGTTAGCAATAAGAATGTACTTCTATACAAGCAACCCTTTTTTAGCAGCATCAGGAAAACGAAAGACTAGGAAAAAAACAACTTTCTAATTTGTGCCATACAGTTTGCATGCAACTCTTTAATGGCAGTTCACAGCTCACTGTGCTAGATTATGATTATGAACTGCATAGTAACAAAAGAATCTCCCTTGACAAAAGCAATAACCCACTGTGCCATGCACATAAAATACTTTTCTTTGCATGATACACATTCTTTACAGCAGGCATATTAACCATCTGCGCTACCTTTGAGTCGAAACTGCCACTGCACAAAACTCCCATCTCTCTCCAGCAGATACATTAATCACTTGAGTTAGCTTGAAGCTTTTATTTTAGCAGTACAAGGAGCTTTGCAGTCCATTTAAAACTACTCAACAAAGGAAGTAATAAATATGAAAACACGCAAGCACGTGTTTGTCAGAGGCCCCAGCTGGAGAAGTGCCTTCCTCCCAGCCCAGGCCTGCGGACCCCCTGGGAATGTGTCACGGACCCCTGGGGGAACCACGGACCACAGGTTGGGAACCACTGCCCTAGGTCTCTAGTTTTCAGAAATGCACAGGTTTGGTAGGTTTCCCTAGGTGGCGGCTGAGCTAGAGGCTAAAATCCACAGGTAGGCACTTTGCAAAAAACACCTCTGTTTTCTTTGAGAAAATGTGATGTGTCCACTTTGTGTTTTGGGGCATTTTTCTGTCGCGGGCACTAGGCCTACCCACACAAGTGAAGTACCATTTTTATCAGGAGACTTAGGAGAACGCTGGGTAGAAGGAAATTTGTGGCTCCTCTCAGATTTCAGAACTCTCTGTCACCGAAATGTGAGGAAAAAGTGTTTTTTTAGCCAACTTTTCAGGTTTGCACACGATTCTGGGTAACAGAACCTGGTGAGAGCCCCACAAGTCACCTAGTCTTGGATTCCCCTAGCTCTCTAGTTTCTCAAAAATGCACAGGTTTGGTAGGTTTCCCTAGGTGCCGGCTGAGCGAGAGGCCAAAATCTACAGGTAGGCACTTTGCAAAAAATACCTCTGTGTTCTGTAGAAAGATTTGATGTGTCCACGTTGTGTTTTGGAGCATTTCCTGTCGCGGGCACTATGCCTACGCACACAAGTGAGGTACCATTTTTATCAGGAGACTTGGGGGAACGCTGGGTGGAAGGAAATTTGTGGCTCCTCTCAGATTCCAGAACTCTCTGTCACTGAAATGTGAGGGAAAAGTGTTTTTTAGCCAAATTTTGAGGTTTGCAAAGGATTCTGGGTAACAGAACCTGGCGAGAGCCCCACAAGTCACCCCGTCTTGGATTCCTCTAGGTCTCTAGTTTTCAAAAAATATGCACGTTTGGTAGGTTTCCCTAGGTGCCGGCTGAGCTAGAGGCCAAAATCCACAGGTAGGCACTTTGCAAAAAACACCTCTGTTTTCTGTGGAAAAATGTGATGTGTCCACGTTGTGTTTTGGAGCATTTCCTGTCGCGGGCACTATGCCTACCCACACAAGTTAGGTACCGTTTTTATCGGGAGACTTGGGGGAACAATGGATGGAATGAAATTTGTGGCTCCTCTCAGATTCCAGAAATCTCTGTCACCGAAATGTGAGGGAAAAGTGTTTTTAGCCAAATTTTGAGGTTTGCAAAGGATCCTGGGTAACAGAACCTGGTGAGAGCCCCACAAGTCACCTTGTCTTGGATTCCCCTAGGTCTCTATTTTTCAAAAATGTGCAGGTTTGGTAGGTGTCCCTAGGTGCCGGCTGAGCTAGAGGCCAAAATCCACAGGTAGGCACCTTGCAAAAAACAACTCTGTTTTCTGTAGAAAAATGTGATGTGTCCACATTGTGTTTTGGAGCATTTCCTGTTGCGGGCGTTATGCCTACCCACACAAGTGAGGTACCATTTTTATCAGGAGACTTTGGGGAACGCTGGGTTGAGGGAATTTGTGGCTCCTCTCAGATTCCAGAACTCTCTGTCACCGAAATGTGAGGAAAAAGTGTTTTTTTAGCCAAATTTTGAGGTTTGCAAAGGATTCTGGGTAACAGAACCTGGTGAGAGCCCCACAAGTCACCCCGTCCTGGATTCCCCTAGGTCTCGAGTTTAAAAAAATGCACAGGATTGGTAGGTTACCCTAGTTGCCGGCTGAGCTAGAGGCCAAAATCCACAGGTAGGCACTTTGCAAAAAACACCTCTGTTTTCTGTGGAAAAATGTGATATGTCCACGTTGTGTTTTGGGGCATTTCCTGTCGCGGGATCTATGCCTACCCACACAAGTGAGGTACCATTTCTATCGGGAGACTTGGGGGAACATAGAATAGCAAAACAAGTGTTATTGCCCCTTGTCTTTCTCTACATTTGTTCCTTCCAAATATAAGACAATGTGTAAAAAAGACGTCTACTTGAGAAATGCCCTGAAATTCACATGCTAGTATGGGCACCCCAGAATTCAGAGATGTGCAAATAACCACTGCTCCTCAACACCTTATCTTGTGCCCATTTTGGAAATACAAAGGTTTTCTTGATACCTATTTTTTACTCTTTATATTTCAGCAAATTAATTGCTGCATACCCGGTATAGAATGAAAACCCACTGCAAGGTGCAGCTCATTTATTGGCTCTGGTTACCTAGGGTTCTTGATGAACCTACAAGCCCTAAATATCCCCGCAACCAGAAGAGTCCTGCGGACGTAACAGTATATTGCTTTAAAAAATCTGACATTGCAGGAAAAAGTTACAGAGAAAACGTAGAGAAAAATGGCAGTTTTTTTCACCTCAATTTCAATATTTTTTTATTTCAGTTGTTATTTTCTGCAGGAAAACCTTGTAGGATCTACACAAATTACCAATTGCTGAATTCAGAATTTTACCTACTTTTCAGAAATGTTTAGGTTTCTGGGATCCAGCATTGGTTTCACACCCATTTCTATCACTGACTGGAAGGAGGCTGAAGGCACAAAAAATCATAAAAATGGGGTATGTCCCAGTAAAATGCCAAAATTGTGTTGATAATTTGGGTTTTCTGATTCAAGTCTGCCTGTTCCTTAAAGCTGGGAAGCTGGTGATTTTAGCACCGCAAACCCTTTGTTGATGCCATTTTCAGGGGAAAAAACACAAGCCTTCTTCTGCAGCCCCTTTTCCCCATTTTTTTTTTTTTAAACAAACTTTTCACTGTATTTTGGCTAATTTCTTGGCCTCCTTCAGGGGAACCAACAAAGTCTGGGTACCTCTAGAATCCCTAGGATGTTGGAAAAAAAGTACGCAAATTTGGCTTGGGTAGCTTATGTGGACAAAAAGTTATGAAGGCCTAAGCAAGAACTATTCCAAATAGGTGAAAAAAGGAATGACACAGGAGGGGGAAAAGGCCTGGCAGCGAAGGGGCTAAGAAAGATTTTTCCTTTCATCCCTTTAGATCTTCATAAGACTGTAGTTGTTGCTCCGATTACGTCCAAAAAATGGTTATTGCAATGCCTTACTATTAGGCTCTCAACATCAACTACTACACAAATTACAGAGGCTGCAAAACGGAGCCACGAGGCTGCTTCTGAAGATTCCAAAATTTGGATCAATTTCACAGTCAATTCAGAGCCTCCACTGGCTCGTGGTCCAGGAAAGTATTACATTTAAGGCCCTCTGTGTGGTTCACAAAGCCCTCCACCAGACAGATCCCGAATCTTTTCAGAAGATATTCAAATGGTATCTACCAACGTACGACCAAATTAACTATTGTACTTAAAATAAAAAAGCAAGGTGGGTGGCAGAAGCTTTTCTTTCTGTGCTTCAAATTTATGGAACTCTCTGCCGTGTTTATTAAGATCCCAATTCAACTTGAGTGATTTTAGATAGTGGTTGAAGACTTGTTTTTTCCCAAGCTTTCAACTAACCTGTCACTAGTTAAGGAATACTAGCGCCAAGTCACCCTTCGGCATTCGAGTGCCCTAAAAAAGCCAGTTTCTTACTTAATGAACAAACCTGGCACGTAGACCGTAGTGACAGCATTAAATCGTTTAAGGATGTTGTCAGGGCACCTGTCCTAAAAAAAGAAGTGGGGAACTTAAGCAGTATGCAAGAGTCATCATGGTGTGTGGCTTCATGGCATGTGACATCACGGAGCGTGACATCACATGTGGAATCACAGGGTGTGGCCTTTCATGACCTGCCATCACAGGAAGTGACAGCAGATCATCAAGACCTCACACATGTTTAGGAGATCTATTATGATTACATTTAAGCGCATTAAAATATTTAACAAATTCGATTTTGTGTCAGGGGTTGTACTAAAAAAGGGAAGCAACCACAACACAAAATCTGGGCCTCAGCTTTTCACATTTATCTTTTAAAAATCTGTCAAAATGAAATCAGCAACACGGAGAAACATGTCAGGAAATTTGTTCTGCTTAATTGGTTTGCAAAGTCAGCATTTTAAAATATCTTATGTGGTTAAGGTGCCTGCAGCAGAGATCTTTGTGTTGCAACTAAATCTGAGGGCATAATAATAATGGTAAGATAACCCTGGAGGTTAATGCATTTGCTTGAGTAAACTGTGTTTTGTCTAGTCCCAGTTTTAAATCATAGTAATAGAGAGTTAATGTGTCTCCTGGAAAGCACACTATGTAACACGCAGATAACAGATTTTTATTTTATGTAAATGGGTGCCTGCTGTTAACAAAACGATCCCTTTGTTACTTGCAGTTAATAAATTGTAATACTTCCAATAGAGCACTGTGATCTATGAAGGACATCGGACTTCCACACTTTGTAAACCCACTGTGTCATGTAACACATCCTGTACATTAATTGACACACGTTATTTACTGTCAATATGTAATATGTATGAGTGATGTAAAGTGCTCTGACAGCCTGCACTGGGATGAGTGGCGTGCTATAAAACAAATGAACAAAACAGTGGTAATTAAAGTGTTATTTGTGTAAATATGTGTACAGACCAACACATCTGACATTCTTACAGTGAATGCATATATCTTTATACAGGGACTGAACATAGTCAAAAGCCGACTTCCTTAAGCACCTGTGAAGAAATAAGCTGTGTTCCTTTGTTCCCAGTCCATTACATTTAGGTGTAAGGCTCATGATAGCTCCAACCAGGAATGAAAGCAGACCATGGGCTGGCGATGCTGAATGAGTTCCTCTGATTGAAAATTACACCGGGACAAGTTAAGCATGTTTCTAAGGGGCCTAAACTCTTGGCAGGGTAGACGGCGTCCACCCTGTGAAAATAGTGGGTAAACACAGTCTACCTTCCACTCGTGCCCTGGATGTTTGTGAATGGCGGCAGCACAAACCCCTTTCAAAGTAAATACTATCTGCAGAAAGCAGGTCTTCCAAAATGTTTATTTGCAGTCACTCAGGAAAAGTAGTGATGTTTAGTGGGCGAGTACTTTTGAAATCATTTCCAGGTAAAGTGGCCCAGCAACAACTGACATAACACAAATCGGTTACATCTCCCTCGGGATGATAAAACATTCCCTTTTCTCTATGGTGATCTGCAGTTCCTCGAGTTCAGAAAGCTCGTACTTTGGGGAGAAAATGCAGGTCTTTGAGAATCCTCTTTGCGCTAACTGCTATGCCTCTCCTTAGAAGCGTCATTAGGCACTGTTATCGTTGCTAGGTAAGTTGACCGCATCCCAAGTAGATTTGAATCGGCACAGCAGCCAGGCGACACGAGCATATAAAAAAATGTCATTCATTCTTAGTGGCAACATTAGAGTGCCACTTGATGGGTTGAAATTCGACATACGGTAATTGCAACACGCTCACCATATTAAGAGATCTCCAATTCCTTTTGCCGTTGCCAGGCTGATGACCTTTTGGCGGAACTCGTGGAAACCCAGGGACTGCAGTTTAGGCATCGGTGGAAGATTTGTCGGGGTGCCTCACAGCACTCGAAAATTGATCACCAAAATATCGATTGACCACCTCACCAAAAATATAGTTTACCAAAATATCACCAACCTATAAACAAACAAGAAATACAAAAATATTAATAACACAAATATCCTGTTAAAAATATCTAAAATACCATTAAAATTGAACACAAAAATAATGTATAACAAATATTCTTAAAATATCAAATATACACAAAACGAAAACAACATCAAACAATATTATCAAGTACAAATCTATAGTTTGAAATACATTTAAAAAAAATACACCACTACATTTTCAATTAATAATTACTGATAAAGACCAACAAATTAACCAAATAAAAATAAAACATTTGAAATTATTATTCTACCCATACGAACACAAGAGTATTAAAAGTTATATTTAAAAGCATATTTACTAATTTACTAACTAAACTAAATATATTATTATTTATATACACTTAAATAATTTGAATACATTCATATATATATATATTTACATATATATCTGTATATGACACACAATTAAACATAATCCTTATCTGCCCCAAAAATGACACTATAAGCAAAGTAATCAATAAAATTAAATGTAAAACAATGTAACCAATAGAATTGTTCAACCAATTAAATAAACACTATAAAAACAAGCAGGACAAGCACAGGCAAAGCCAGTAGGTCTCGCCAATACAAAAGCTATTGGCTTTTGCAAAGTATTTTGCCGTGTTGTACACCAGTGTGGATGCTGTTCAGAAATGGCTAAATGTTAGTGGCATAGGTGTCAGAGTGGAGTGGGGAATAGAGTATTGTAGAGTGGATTTGTTGGCGTGTAGTAGAGTGGAGAAGGGGGTAGAGTATTATAGAGGGGAGTAGAGTTCCGTGGTATAGTGACAGAAAGTGTCGTAGAGTGAAGGGGGCGGAATAGAGTGAAGTGGTTCAGAATAGATTGAGATAGTGGGGTTGACTTGAGTGGGGTGGATTAAAATGAGGTGAGGTGGATTGGACTGTGACAGATTTGGATGGAGTGGATTAGACTGGTTTGAGGTGGGTGGACTGGAGTGATAGGGCTGGGGCAGGGTAGATTGGATTGGAGTGGGGTGGATTAGATTAAACTGGAGTGGGGTGGATTGGATTGAAGTGGGGGTGGGGTGGATTGGATTGGATTCATTAGTTTGGAGTGGGGTGGACTGGATAAGGGTAGGTTGGAAAGTGGTGGATTGTATTAGAGTGGGTGGACTGGATGGACTGGATTGGGGTGGACTGTACTGGAATGGGGTAGGTTAGATTGGATTGGGATAGAATGGGGTGGATTGAAGTAGAATGTGGTGGATTGGAGTGAGTGGGGTGGGATGGTGTGTGGTGGATTGTACTGAAGTGGAGTGGATTGAAATTGGGTGGGGTAGATTGGATTGGGGTGTGGTGGGCTGCAGTAGGATGGATAGGATTGGAGTAGGGTGGGTTAGATTGGACTGGAGAGGTTTGGGGTGGATTGGATTGAAGTGGGGTGGGTTGGATTGCATTGGATTCACTAGACTGGAGTGGGGTGGGCTGGATACTGGTAGATTGGAAAGTGGTGGATTGTATTAGAGTAGGGTGGGCTGGATGGACTAGATTCAGGTGGACTCTACTGGAATGGGGTAGGGTAGATTGGATTGGGATAGACTGGGGTGGATTGAAGTAAAGTGTGGTGGATTGGAGTGAGTGGGGTGGAATGGGGTGAGATGGAGTAGGGTGGATTAGTTTGAAGTGGAGTGGATTGAAATGGGGTGGGGAGACTGGATTGGGATGTGGTGGGCTGCAGTAGGATGGATTGGCTTGGAGTAGGGTGTTTTAGATTGGACTGGAGTAGAGTCTGTTGGATTGGATTAGGGTGGATTGGAGTGGGGTGTAATGGACTGAGACGGGATGGGTTGGAGTGGGGTGGATTGCATTGAGGTGGGGTGGATTGGAGTGTGGTGGATGGACTGGATTGGATTGGAGTGTGGTGGCTGAACTGTGATGGCGTGGGGTGGACTGGATTGGGGTGGATTGGAGCAGAGTGGTTTGGATTGGATTGCAGTGGGGTAGAATGGATTGAAATGGGATGGATTGGGGTGGGTTCTGGTGGATTGGAGTGGGGTAGATTTCATTGAGGTGTGGTGGACTGGATTGGCATAGGGTGAATTGGAGTGGGGTGGATGAGAGTGGGGTGGACTGGAGCTCAGTGGATCGGATTAAGGTGGATCAGATTGGGTTGGGTGGATTGGAGTGGGGTAGGTTAAGGGGGTGGAGTGGGGCAGTTTGGACTCGAGTAGGGTAGATTAATGTGGACTAGATTGGAGTGTGGTTGATTAAAGTGGATTGTATTAGAGTGGGATGGTGTGGGTGGATTGGATTAAAGTGAGGAGGATTGCGAAGAAGTGGACTTGATTGGACTGGGTGGATTGGAATGGGCGGGTTGTATTGGAGCGGGGTAGGTTGCAGTGGGGTGGGATGGACTGATTGGGATGGGATGGACTGGAGAGAGTGAGGTGGGTTGGACTGGAGCAGGGTGGGGTGGATTGGACTGGAGGGGATTTGATTTCGGGTGGATTAGATTGGGGTGAGGTAAAATGGATTGGAGTGGGCTGGATTGGGGAGGATTGGATTGGGGTGGATTGAACTGGTGTGGACTGGACTGGATATTAGTGGGGTGGATTGCAGTGGGGTAGATTGCGATGGAGTGGGGTGGATTGGAGTGGGGCGATTTGGAGTGGGGTAGATTGTTTTCATTTTGAGTGGGTTGTTTGGGATTAGAGAGTTGCAGGGTGGAGTGGGGCAGGCTGGAGTGTGGAAGATTGTTTTAGATTAAAGTGAGGCTGACTAGAATAGATTGAAGTAGGGCAGATTGATATGGATTTGAGTGGGACAGATTAGAGTGGGGCAGACTGGAATGGGACCCATTGTTTTAGGATTGGAGGGGGGCAGACAAGTGGGGTGGATTGTATTAAATTGGAGTGGGGTGGATTTGGCTGGTGTGGGGTGGATTGGGTTGGTGTGGGGTGGAATGAATGGGAGTAGGGTGGGGTGAATTGGGATGGAGTGGGTTGGATTGGATTGAGGTGAGGTGGATGGAATTAGAGTGGGGCATATTGTCTTGGATTGGAGTGAGGTGGATTGGGGTGGGGTGGGGTGGGGCAGATTGTTGTGGATTGGACTGGGGCAAACTTGAGTGGGGAGGATTGCAGTGGGGCAGATTTTTTTGAATTGGAGTGAAACAGATTGTTCTGGATTGTGGTGGGACAGATTGGAACAGGGCAGATTTGAGTGGGGCAGATTGTTTTGGATTGGAGTGGGGCGGACTGGAGTGGTGTAGATTGTTTTGGATTAAAGTGGGGCAGAGTGTTATGAGTGTAGTGGAACAGATTGGAGTGGTACAGATTTTTTTGGATTAAGGTGGGGGAGATTGTTTTGGAGTGCAGTGGGGCGGACTGTTTTGGATTTGATTGAGGCAGATTGTTCTGCATTGAGTGGGGCAGATTGGAGTGGGATAGATGGTTGTGGGATTATTGTTTTGGATTGGTGTGGGACATATTGTTTTTGACTGGAGGGGGGCAGACCGGAGTGAGGCAGTCTGTTTTGGATTGGAATGGGTCAGATTGTTTTGTATTGCAATGGGGTGCACTGAAGTGGGACAGATTTGATTTGGATGGATTGGGAGAATTGGAGTGAGGTGGGTTGAAGTTGATTGGATTGGGTTGAGTGGTTTCGATTGCAGAGGGGTGGATTGGTGTGGGCTGAGGGGGTGGATTGTAGTGGGCTGGATTGGGGTGTACTGTATGATTATGTGCTAAAGCATCATTTCAGAAATTACACATAATAAAGAAACAATGTTGCTTTGCAGTATTTAGAAAAAGATTATTGCCGTCTTTTGAGAACAGCACCCACCAGCCAAAGCAAAGGAAAGCATGAGTGCAAAGTGAGAAAGGACGACTTAGCAAAATAAAAGAAAGTTAGCTATAAAACATAAAACTTTGCAATTTTTGTGTCATGCTGGGCACATTTTTGCCAGTCACAAGCTTTCTGTTTGTAGGCCACTACATTTAAAAAGAACAAAATAGTACCTCAACCACACTGGGAGCAGCAGATGGGCACTAATTAAGTTGAAGCAATCAGTGCCTGGTCCCTGCTCCACACAGAGAAACATAAATGGTGCTTGGTCTGCAGTGATGATTTACGAGGCTGTAAAGAAGAGTGCTACACAAACCAACAAATGGTAAGCAACAGGTAGGTTCCAAACACTTTACTGTACACAACAGAGTCTCGCAAGCAAGATTCATGAGCTAGCGCATGCACCCGCAGATTCAAACCTAAGAGATCACCTACACCTTGCAGAGAAAATGCCACACCTAGAGGAAACCAGCATTCTGATGGATTCTACATACAAATTCCAGCAACTACTCTGCACAAAACCGACCATTTACTTCGAAAAGCAAGTAATATAAAACAATTAACTAAAAATTAAATCAATATATTCACCTAACTCTTAACTGAAAATAAGCAACTAAAATATACCCTTTTTAATCTCCAAACTGTAGCTCATATTACAGGATTACAAAGAAGAATGACATCCCGCTCACCAATAACACCAACTTACAAAGTGGCAATTTTGATAGCCTACACACACTCTTGTTGAGGTTTGGACCCCCGCATTCGAGGTGGTCTGACCACCCAATTACAACTTTGGCTGGTGGACCCACCTAAAGACTGCTGTCCCCTCCAGGATCATAGATCCTGATGAAGTGATAGTGGTCAGGCTCGTAACCAGCAATGGCGGCACTGAATTCACCACCGTCTGGCTGATTACAACCCCACTTTCCCCCAGCCTTTTCGTTGCAGTGACCCCACCATGAAAAGGCTGACAGAACGCTAGTGCTGGGGGGCTCATAGTGGCCCTGCATTGCCCATGCCCATGCCCATGCTCCTCTTAAGGGAGCCGAGTCCTATACCGGAGCCCTGATCCCGCCAGACTAACCGGCATGATCGCTCTCTTACAACGTCCCTGCCAGTCAGCCTGGTGGGAACACTGCAGTAGCGTGGGGGACACCACCGGTGTGCCAGTGGTGTCCTCCCCACGGCATTGGTGGTCAGCTTATCCGACCGCCAATGTTGTAATCAGGCCCTAAACCATTTTAGGGAGGGTATTGGATACAAAAGGGCTCAGAATTACTATTCACACTCCAATGTAAAACACATTAAGGAACGTGTTGGACACCAAAAGGATCAAAATTATTATTCGGCCTCCAATCTCCACCGCTTTGGAGAAGGTTTTGGACACAAAAGGGGCCAGATTTACTATTCTCACTACAATCTAAACTATTTTGGAGAATGTGTTGAACAATTAATAAGTCCAAATTACTATTTCCATACAAATCTACACCATGTTAGGGAATTTGTTTGACACATGAGCGGTCAGATTTTCTATTTCCACTCTAATCTAAACCACTTTGGAGAATGTGTTGGACTCTAAAGGGATTCAGAGTACGAATCCCATTCCAATCTGAAGCGCATTAGGTAATGTAATAGAGATTAAAACAAATTCCCTACACTAAAACAATTTTATAAAAAAGTTAACATATTAAAATCAGCATATTTATTATTTCATCCCTTTTTAAATAAAATGTATATAATTTTAACAAAACGTAAGTACAACAAATACTGTTAACAGTAAAAATATTAAGCCAAGTGTCTGTAAATATTACACTTTATCAACAATATACACTAAAATAAACAAACAAAATATACATTTTAAAAAATAAACACTAATTTGCAGTTTATTATATAATACTAAAGAAAATGTAGTTCATAATAATTTAAATTTTAAAAATAATTTTGATGCAAAGGTCACTTACATTATAAACAATATTTATTAAAAAGTATTTATTGTTTTAAATTCCTAATATATTAAACTATAAAATGAAAAATCAACCACCAATAATTATTTTTCTACATTATAACATTAATTTAAACATTTTAAATCTAAGAAAAATGCTGCAGTGTAAGTATACATACATGATATATAAACACCCCAATACAATACAAAATGTACACATTAATTTAAAAAGCATGTTAAATTATATATAAAATCTTTATTAACTATGGAATTTTAAGGAAATTCAAACGTTTGTGTGTGTTTATATGTATATACACACACATGTATATATATGCGCATGTTATTTTTTGACAATCTCTCCTTTTACCCTAGAACCCCTACACATTACTACCAGCAAACAAATAAAATCTACAATTCAATAAACACATTTCTTAATAAAAATAATTCTTACCTGTTGTATTTTTGTTGATGATATTTTCCATATCACAATATTCTTTCAATGATATTCTGGAATCACAATATTAAAAACCCAATATTTTGTCCAGACATACCACAGAAAATGTGTTATGACTTGCTTGCCTACAATTATGTTTTTGTACCATTACATTTGCCTCTTTTGGAGATATTTACAACATGAAATAGACGTTTTTTCAGAGAACTAATATTCTTTTTTGAAATATAAAGCACTGAGATATCTGTTTTAAGCAAGTTTTTGTCCTACTTAAATAGCAACATGAAGTGCAGATGGAGACCAACACAAGTGAAACAGAAACATGGAGTAGAGGTGGTGGGTGGAGAAGTACATTGGAGAAAGCGAACTGCCATCCACGAGGGAGTGAGCAAACAGAGAATGAAGAGGTATTTGGCCGGGGAGGGGAAGAGAGAAATACAAGAGGGAGAAAGTTGCAAACACATGTACTCTGATGGAGTGTTTAACCAAAAAAGTAGTTCCCTGAAAGTGAGTTTCGGAAGGACACAAGTCAGCCAGTTAAGAGCATGGTAAAAGGCTGTTCCATGGGGTGCACAAACACAAGATGGACGAGGAAAGTCATTGAACAAGAAGCAATCAAATGGGAATGACGATAAATCTAGCCAATGGTAAGCAGTAGACAGGATGTAAGCCCTGTAGGTTCTGGTAAGTTCACAATATGTCTCTTGCAACCCGACATCAGTGCTTTCTGGTAGGTTTGACTTAAAACACATACTGCCCACCATGAGGCCACCTGTACAAATGATCAAGTCTAACATGGAAGGATGCTGTTCAATATTCAAGTGGTTTGGTTTCACTAGTGGAGATGGCCAATTTACCAGCTGCAGCTCCATCATTTGAAGGCAATGTTTATACACCAAGGTCCTGGCTGTACTAACCATCTCCCTACATGTCATAACAGACTCCGTTTCCAGTCTTAGACTTGCTTAAAAAATTAAAAAAACATCAAGCATTTTGGGTGTTATAGGCTTGTTTTATTTCCAAGGAAATATTTAGCTAAACACACCTGAAAACAATCATTTGTATGTGAAAATGTAATGACCTGGAGTTATGTGGTCACTGATCAATGGTCCAATTGTCCGAGGTCAGTCATGTTCCTTGGGTATCTGTTCCTAAATGTGACCAAAGCTGATCTACTTCCCATTTCTTGATAATTATCTCTGGGTTTCACCCTTGAGGGCCTGGGGCCCACGGCTTGAGGCTGCATCTTGCTGTACTGTGTGTAACAAGGTAAAGGCAGCGAAGGCCACTTTGCCACTAGGCAAGGAGGTGTGAGAGACAATACCCCTCTCCTTCTCCCAGAGCAGACTTTCTCTTTCTTATCTTTTCCTACATCACCAGCTCCCCTTCCACAATGGTCTGTTGACAGTGTGGGACAGTTCTTCCACTAGAAACACTGCAAGCCACCATTCAGGCCAACAGCATGTTACTTTGGTTTGGCCAAGTAATTGTAGCGTGAACCCTTAAAATGCCTGTGCTTTGCTCTGGATAAGTAGTTCAAGTCTGTTTGTCATTCACCAGAAATTGCAACTCCAGGGTTGGAGGACTTCTGGGTGGTTTGCAACATCAGACTTCAGTCCCCTTTCTGCCTTAATTAGATTGAAACTAATGCTGAAAATGCTGATTGCAACTGATTAAAATGGGTGGCTAACTGGTAGCGCGCACTTACTGATAAGAAGCCTGGCTCAGACGCTATTGTGCTATCCATATTGGAATTTTCCATTGTAACACACCATAAACATAATGAAGAAGATTACCAAAGGGAGAAAAATGCAAGTTGATAAAGTGACCTTCACAAACCCACCAAGATATAAATGCAAACATTTCGATATATAAAGCTAAACATAATGACAGCCATCACCATAGAAGGCAAGCCCTTGACCTGAAAAAGAATAAAGGATAAACCTTTCTTTCTTTTAAAAACGTTATTTTAGTGGTAAGACACAGCCATAAAAGAACAACCTAATTGGGCAAAACATCCTAAAAACAAATAAAAATCACAATTGAACATTGATTAAAAGGATAAATACAGAATAATATACTCAGAATAAAAACATGTGAAAAATACCAACAAAACACAGTAGTAAGCCATCAGAAATCCATTTGTTTTCTACTACTAATTGCAAATTTTAAGAAGATGCAGACTGAACAGCAAAGGGCAGGAGAATTAATGATTGCAGGTACAGCAAGGCTCAACACATGAGCCAGAGAATGATGCAATGTTTGTTGAAACTCTCACAGAACATCACAACAGAATTAGTGCTCTTAGGGCAGATGGGAGGAGCTGAGTAAGCGGGAGCTGCATATTAGGCTAGCAGACAAGAAGTGAGATGGCTTCTAGTGGAGAAGCTGAACTTAATTGGATTAGGTCTATCAGTTTGCAAAGTGAGTTGCATCTACAGATGAGCAGAGCTGGGTACTGGTTCATAAGAGCGAGGACCTAGGTGATGGGTAATATTGAAGACTATGGGGGTCATTCCGACCTCGGCGGTCTTTCAGTAAGACCGCTGAGGGACCGCCGTACGGAAGACCGCCAGTGCTGGTGGTCTTCCGCACGGGCCATTCTGACTCTTGGCTGCGCTCCGCCCGTTTCCGGACGAAGCGCCACCAACAGCCATACTGGCGGCAGGCGGGGAAGTGGAGGTAGCTCCACCTCCACCGCCACGCCAACAGAACACCGCCCAGCGAATCACGACCTGTGATTCGCTGTGGCGGTGTTCTGTTGGCATGGTGGCGTCGGCGGAGCTGCCCCCATGGGTCCCGTTCCCTCCCGGAGGACCACCAGGAACAGGTAAGGTGATCGTCCGTTAGGGAAGTGGGGTGGGGGGTGTTGTGTGCGTGCATGGGGGTGTGCGTGTGTGTATGTGGAGCGGGTGCGTGAATGCGTGTATGAATGCGGGGGGTGTGTGTATGTGCATGTATGCGTGTATGAATGCGGGAGGTGTGTGTATGTGCATGTATGCGTGTATGAATGCAGGGGGTGTGTGTATGTGCATGTATGCGTGTATGAATGCGGGGGGGTGTGCATGTGCATGTATGCGTGTATGAATGCGTGCGTGTAAGTGTGTATGTGTGTGTATATGTTGGGGATCGGGGTGGGGGATGGGGGTCCTGCACCCTTTTGGGGGTGGCAGGGGTGGTGGGGGGGTAGGGGAGGGAGTCGTGGTGGGGGTTGGGGGTGGGGGAGACCCCTATCAGTGCCAGGGAAGGAATTCCCTGCAACTGATAGTGCCTACCGCCATGGATTTCATGGCGGTCCCAAACCGCATGAAATCCATGGCGGTAGGCCGGGGTCAGGCGGGTTGGAATACCGCTGGCGGTATGTGACGACCGCCGGGGCGGTCGGAACGGTAAAGCGGCGGATGGCCATGGCGGTCACCGCCATGGTCAGAATTCACAAAAAAAGACCGCCAGCCTGTTGGCGGTCTTCCCGCAGCTTCACCGCCGACCGCCACGGTCAGAATGACCCCCTATAGTTGTATATTTGAACAGTACTGTATTCTGGGTGGACATCCAGTTAGTCTGTAGCTTGTAATGGAAGGTGGAGGTATTCCTGAGCATGTTGAAGAGGATGCTTGTAGCAGAAATGATAACTTTTTGTTTTGGGGCATCCAAGTGCATTACGGAGGGGCATTGAGAAGTTTAATTAAATAGCAAAGTTTGGTTAAAACAGTGGTGGTTACGAGGACCTTGGTCACCTTGAAAAAGAGGTGTCGGCAGATTCTCTGCACGTTCAAAAGCTAAAAGAGGGCTGATGTCGCAGTGAACGCAACAAAACCAGATGGTTTAACTGCACTGTCCTGGCCGAAGGTGAAGGGGGGCATAATGTAGGGACAAGAATTTGCAGCATAGATTCAGGCACTGTTGCTGAAAGAGAAGATGTACAGTGAATAAAGTGTAAGTGTGCCTTCCATGTGCATAACGACGACCCTGTGCACTTTCACAGTGATATATTTTGCAGTGGTACAGTGCTTGTTTGTGTGGAGAAAAAAAATATTTTGTCCATTTTGAGTTGGTATAGGGCCGCCACTGTTAGATAAGACCCCCACAGAAATGAAATGGGATTGCTCCCCATGAGCCTCGGGGCTGGGGGTGTTGGTAACACATACCTATGGCAAGGGCAATGCTCCTATTGCAAGTACTTCACAATGCTAAGACACTTCAGTTCAGAGTTCAGGGCTCTGCATGGGGCAAATCCACAGGGAACATACCATTAAGGGTGTTCTAAATTTGCATAATTTGCTTTTGCGTCATTGTGTGAAATTTCAGTGAAACTGCATGAAATTGCACATAACTATGTAACATGCAAATCTGTCATTTAGCGCTATAGTTTAGTGGAAATTAGTCCTCACGTCGATTTTCGATGTGAGGCGTGCTCTGCACTAAAATAGTGCAAAAACAAAAGTACCATGAACAGCCGCTCCTGTTCTGTTGTACGTGGTAAAATTTTACTGTGAATGGGGCATTCACAGTAAATTTGAACGTAATTACGTGACATGGTGTAATAGTGTAATTTTAGGAATTTTTCATGTCATGCTTAACGCAAAAGTCTCAAAATGGTGTGCATTACACTGGCGTAATTTAAATTATGGCCAAGACTACATAAAAGGAGGCTGGTAGGACCTGCAGCAGCAACCTTGCATATAAAACTTCATGCCGCTCTTCTACTGTTTCAAAGCACTGTAAATAACTGATAAATGTGAAGCGGAGTCTGCTTTGTCTGAACTTTAACTTGAGATGCCTGCAGATGTCAGTGGTGAGTACTACTCACTGAGCCATCTTTCCTTTGGGATGATTGGCATATTTTAGGTCTAAAAACAATGATATTGGAATCTCTCATTTAAGACTGCAATGCTTCTGTAGTACCAGCGTGTAATGCAGCGATACTACCAACGTAACCAGTAAACAAAATCAAGAGTGATTTTAAGACCAATGGGTTTATCACTAGGGGTGAGCAAAATTGGCATAATTTGCTGTATCTTAATTATGTGAAATAACAGCAAAATTATGCAAGATTTGATGGAATTATGTGTGGAGCATAATCCAGCATGTGGCGATATTTTCGTCCGAAATGGAGCAGAGGAATTATTTTCCACTAAGAAAATCGTGGTAAATGCAACAGGACATACACAGCAGCAGCAGCCAGCAGCTGCTGCTCAGGCTCACAAAATTAATTGTTCCTGGGCTCCCGCGGTAGCATTTGTGCGCCGTATTACTTATAATTACGCAAACTAAGTGTGTTCACATAATTTTAGGTAATTTTATTTCAAAAGAATAACCCCAAACTGCAGAATTTTGTTCTAGAACAGTAGCTTAATTGGAATTTCACTCAGGTCTAGCTTTTACATCCTTCTTGTAACACACCACATACTTTTTTTCAAACCTGACTGCTGATAATTTTTCAGAATCACATTTCATTGAAGGCTGACTCTTGTCATGAAGGACAGCCCAGGAAGCTTGCAAAAAAATACTCTCAACTTTTCCAGTGCAACTGGTAACTTCGATATCTTGCACGCGGAGTTACCTATATATGGAGACTATTTTAGTAATAGTTAACCAATGAAAGTTCTACCGATTTAAATCCTTCACTTTGACATAAACTAGCAGCACCACATTCATCCTGAAGACTATGTGGCTAGTTTAGAACTATAGAAATATTACAAATAATTAAATAAGTTGATCAGTCCACACGTTCCATGCAGCGGGATTTCACAAGGGAGCTTAGCTTTGGTGCCAGAGATAGATGGGTAGGATATAGTCATTTGCAGTGCACTGTCATTTACTATAAAACACTTTCTCAGAAGAATAGAGAAAAATAACAAATGTATTATTCTAGGCAGACCATGAATTTAACCATTTTGGAAAACCTTAGCTTAATTTCTTATTTATAATTTAGGAGTATGTGCTCTACACTTGTCACTTCACTTCATAAATTCTCTTGGAATGTATTCCAGGTTTGTCTCTGACGTCTAATGTTTTATGTTATTTGACCTAATATTTAGAGTACTCTGTTACCCTCGGTGGCTTGGCACTAGGTAGTCGAATCCAGAAACCTCAACATTTTGGGAAGAGCCATGTCATCAATCCTTTCCTGAAAACTAAGTAAATGCTTTCATATTTAAGTCAAGGGCACATGTGATGCAAAGCACCATGCACAATGCATACCTTTTTAAATATGATTTTTTTGTTAATCGCAAGCCAGTCCAGCACAGCTCTCAAGAAAGCCTGGTGTTTATGGGTACTGTAAATTTCTAAAATCCAAGGTGGAGACCACACGCCTATGCAGCTGCTCAAGCGCCTGGTTACCCTCGCAGGTGATTAGTGCACTATACAAATCAACATAACAAGTAAAGAAAGAATTGTTAGTGATTGGTGTTGATCATGTTCATTGCTGCCCAAGTGTCTCTGTGTAGATGTGTCCACGTGCTACTCATACTGTTTCATCGTGAAGCCTGGTGATGTTTTCACCCATATTCAGTGGCATAACCTTTGCTGAGGGAATTTTTTCCTCACCTTCTTCTGCATCCAGTCCTCCCATGTTTTAGTCAGTGATGGTGGCCCATCTGCCTGCCATTTATTCAGCTGTTCTAGGAGTTTTATCTCTTCCTTGAGTACAACTTCTAACATTCTGGAGAAGGCAGGAGAGGGAGCATTCTTTGACACTATGCATTCAGTGTTCTACCTCTCATTCATGTAGAACTCCGTATCATCTAATCTTTACTCAATACTAGCACATTTAATTAAAAATTATGGGATTTCACTCGAAAAGTTCTAAAATCAGATTTGTTTTAGGACAGTATCTTCAAAATGAGCAGCATGTTTTGGGTTACAGAAGATCTACTTGTTCAACATGATGTTACGTATTGGTTTGTATGAGATAGTGGTAAAAATAGGATGAGTGGGATCATACATTTGCTTCACTAGTGCTTAAAGATTTTGTGATGGCAGTGCTGTCACTAAATACCGCAGGGACTGCTGGATGTCTCTGCATCGTCTTGTAGACCTGAGTTCTGCAAGAATGTTATTCACCAACAGCAGAGATGCTTGCAAATGGTCCATGAGAATGCTTCAGTTGTGGAACTTACAGGGTGCAACATAAAATAAGCACAAACAATTGTCAAAAGGAGCCCAGCAGTACTTGCACAAATGAACATCGGTCAGTTAATTTGCATTGTATGTGTATATTCCCATCATGTATCGGAGGTGATGGGACCGACTGAATGGGATGGAAAGAATGAGTGATCCGGAGGATGGATGGATAGATGGATAGGTGGATGGATGGGATATTGGGAGGAAGAGGGGGTCGAGGGGCCGAAGAGAGAAAGCCCTAGACATGACAGGAAAGTGAAGGTGAAGAATACGAGAAAGGGAGATAGGAAGGAATAACAGAGAACCAATTAGAGAAATGGTGACCCATGGGCTTCTCCATGAATGGAGAAGAGGGAGAGAAATGGAGATATGCAGGGAGAGATAATGTTAGGGGGCTGTTAGAGGGACAAGAGAGAAACAGAGGAGAAGGAGTGGGGGGAAGTAAAACAAAAAAGGAGAAAGAAAAAGGAAAAATGAGAAAGAAATGAGGGAGACAGAGTGGGAGGAAACACAGCACAAAAATGTTCGACAATGAAAGGAGAGCGAGACTGATGGAACACGAGGGATATTACGAGAGGGAGAAAGCGTCCATAATGACAGAGACGAAGGAAGAAAAAGGGAGCCCTAGATAGACGGAGAATAGGACAGACTGCAAGAAATAGGTAATACATAACAGGAACTTTAAATTGCAGAAAAACTTTAGTGGCCCAATGTGTTTTAAAATACATAATTGACAAAAATGGTAAGATACATTTACTGTGGGTGATTCTGGCTTAAGCCTAGAGACGAACTGTTCTGTAAGATTCCAAAGCTCTACAGAAGGCATAACTGTATGCCACACTCACATTGTCCTGTTAAATGATGTTGGAAAATCTCTCCACTTCCCAGTGTTTCTATGCCTTTATTGGGTTTACATTGTGCAAATCTAGCTACAAAGCAATAGAGCACTGTAGATAGGTGAGTTCAACATTGCAGTGTCAGGAGGGACAGGGGACATGAAAGAAAAGGGGGCAAAGGTGTAGCTCAAGAGTCAGGACATGCAGGGACAATGGAGGAGGAAGATGGAAGGACAAATGAATGGGAGGGATGCACTTCAACTGGAGCTGGGACTATCAACGATTGTTTTAAGAGGTGAGTCTTCAGGTCTTTGCAGATCATTAAAATGGCACTGTCCTGCCAGATCTAAACTGGTTTAGTGTTCCAGGTTCTGTTAGGTTTGGTTCTGGTGGGTTAACCAGAAAGACGTGGTGTCTACTCTTTTCCTTCTTGCAGACCCTTGTTTTTTGTTTGCATCTGTTGTCCACGTTACACCTGATGTCTTGATCTCGGTTGCAAGTTGTGGTAGAGTGTGGGTGTTGATAGCCTTATTGATGATGCAGGTCACTTTGAATATCATGCTTGCAGGTGGAGCCAATGAAGTTCTCTAAGTGAGCGAGTAATTCTGTCATATTTGTGAAGAAGGTCAGACTGGCCTATACGGTCACCAGGCAGTGCCTGCTGGTCTGGTGTGACAGATCAGTGTGTGGCACATGTTTTAGGCTGTTTATGAGCTTCTTTTATGATCTTCTAGGTTGGTTTTCACTGTTGGTTTCCCTGATGTTCAAACAAACATTGCCTGGTGCAATCTTGAATTCATCCAGTCTTCCACATTGTGCACAAAAAATACTGTGTGTCTATACAAGTTCAAAACAGCTCCAATTTTCAAACATAGGCCACCAGTATTTTGATGCCTGGGCCTATTTTCTGTTCCATTTCAGCTGTGCTTGCGAATTTCTCTTATGAGATAGACTACTTAATGAAAGAGGCTTTTCAGTGGTGTCAAGTGTGTCTCTAAGATGCTTGCCAGCAAAACATTTCCACCATCAAGATAGGATGATGCCACTGCCAGCTTGTGTAGTCAATTTCTGGAAGGAAGGGCTTTAATATTAAGAGCATGGTCAGTGGGTGCCAGACGGTCTGGCAAAGGCTTCCCCAACTCATAGGAGCTGCACATATGGCAGTTTGTGATGCACCTCCACCTCGCAGTGAGGTGGACGGTGATTGACTTGGCCAGGGGACGTTGCTCCAGAAGCACTTATAGTGCTTTTGGAGGCGCTCTCCTGCAGTACGCGGGAAGCCCCACCCATAAAAGGGGCTGCAAGGCATGAGCGGGTGTCTCCTTCCAGCTTGCCGCCTCGCTGTACAGATGCTGCCTCATCCCCCGTCCCCCAGGGACCTTTTCTTCGCCTCAACAAAGATTCTTGTTTTCGCTTTGCTTCTCCAGGTCATCCGGCTCAAAGGACTTCACACGCTCTACTCATTACATACTCTGCATAAACAGCATGGCCTGCTCCTACTGGAGGCCGCGTGGGCTTGAGAGCTTGTCTCGCCCGACCTGGGTAATTAGGTACTCAGTGGCAGCTTGCAAATGGTGGAATTTATTGGCGTCTTTTGTGATTTTATTAAGCTACTCAGACTTATTAACAGGGCAAGTGTACTGGTTCGGGCCATTTTGCTTTGGGGCCTCCTGTGGCATTGGGAAGTTGTAGGCAGTTTTCCATCAGACTGATGTCATCACTTGGCTGCGTTTTATGAAACTTCAATGCCCTGATGCTGACCCCGGTCAACCCTTTTGTGCAGCCTCGGGTCGACTTGCAACCGCGGAAAAGGGGGGTGGAGAAATGTTCCTGTTGGGACTTTAATTTTAACAAGCGATCCTCTACCCAGTCCCCATAGCCTTGTAAATTCAAGAATTGCTTCTCATCCCAGTAAGAGTCTAAGTACTTCAGAAAGTACAAGGACAAAGGTGGATAAAAACAGGACTAATCAACCCCTATTTGGTAAAGCTCCCTCTCCAGTTATTGGTTGGCAATGGCTCAGTGTGTACAATAATACTGCAGCAGCTCAGGCATTGTATGAAGGTTTCAAAGAAGGTTTCAGAATCCCAGCAGAGGGGTGTGTGGGTGTGTCTTATTGCAATAATCAATAGTCGCTCAGGTCTAATCATGGAGTGGCTAGGGCTAATATCCTCCAAATAAATGAGGCTGAGGAGTGTGGTAGGCCCCATTGATTCAGTCCCTCTCAACTGCCTCATCTGGTCTCCTTTAGGGGTTTTCCCCAAAATGGAGCCTGGAGAGTACATATTAATACGCGACCTATCAGCACCCAGGGGTCAGTAAGTGAATAAAGCCATTTATGGGGCCTTATGCTTGAGCAAGTATGCTTCTCTGGACCAGGCAATTCAGATGCTGCAGGATCTGGGTCCTAGGAATCTCTTAGCAAAATCAGACATAGATTTGGCTTTCCGCTTTCTCCTGGTTCAACCACAGCATTTCCATCTGCATGTTTTTCAATGTGAGGGCTTATTTTATTTTGATTAATGCATGCCTATGGACTGCTCTGATTCATGCTCCTATTTTGAAAAGTTCAGCACGTTCCTTGAATGGGTCTTTAGGCAGAGGTCAGGCCATAAGTGGGTGTTGCACTACCTTGATGACTTTCTCTTCTTGGGGCCAGCTAGAAAGTACGAATGTGCTGAGGCCTTGCAGTCATTCCAAAAGCTGATAGAAGAGTTTGGGGTACCACTGGCTCAGGGTAAGACATTGGGGCCTTCTACTACCATTGAATTTTTGGGGATAGAGTTGAATGTTGTTGCTGGGGTCTCAAGACTCACTTTAGAAAAGGTTAACTCCTTTTCACAAGCTTTGAAGGCATGCCTGCGGGCTAGGAAGACCACCTTGCATGAATTGCACATGGTGGTCGGACAGCTGAATTTCACCTTAAGCATCATCCCAACGGGTCGCCCCTTTTCTCGGTCAATTGCCCAGGCCATGTCTAGCCTAAAGGAGTAACAATTTCACACCAGGTTGTCCAGTGAGGTCTGATAGGATAGGAGGATCTGGGAGGCATTCCTGAAGGGCATTAATGAGACAGTGGTGTGGCCCAGCCCAACCCAGACTAATAAAAAGATAGGTCTGTTCACTAATAAGGCAGGCAACAAGGGATTTGGTGCTAATTTAGGCCCAGCATGATGTGCAGTGGTGGCTCAGTGTTTGGGTGCAATCTAGTTTGGCATTGGTTTTTCTAAGCTTTTTTCCATTTTGGTTGTGTTATCCAACTGGCCAGAGCAGTTCTGCAACCAGTAAGTCGTATTGTGGTCTGATAATATGACTGTAGTAGAATGCATTCACTAACAGGCAGCAAAATGCTAAATTATCCTTAGATTGTTGAAAGAAATTGTACAGCTAAATGTGCTGCTTAATGCCAAACATGTCCCAGCAGCAGCGGAGTTCCCTATGCCATTCCGGGACCAAATATGGTGACTTGATGCCCAAGCTTACTGCATGTCGTGGCAGCTAGCCTAGTGCCTGGGACAAGGCCTGCTTATGAGGGGGAATTTAGCACATATTGCTAATTTTTGGCGCATGGGGGGGGGTGAATTGATTTGCCTGCACTTCAGTCTCTGCATTCCTGGAGTGGATCACAAGGCACGAGGGGCAGTTAGTTGCCTGCGCTAGACACCACACTGTTGCAATATCCTTTTTCGCAAAGATGCTGGGGCACACAGATGGTACCAAAACTTTCCTAGTGCAGAGGGCATTGAGGGGTTGACAGCTTCTAGAAGGGACCAGGCCTGAGTGTCAGGAGCCTCATCAACACAGGCAAGCTGGCTGCAATGATGGCCACCCTGGGGACCAATTGTAGGTCGCTGGATGAGGTCTGCCTCTTTAGGGCGGCATTTGTTGGCGATTTTTATGGGGCTATCAGGGTAGGTGAATTAGTGGCAAAGAACAAGAGAAATTTTGAAGGGTGTTTGCAGCAGGCGAATATTCAATGGCTGGATGGCTCCCATGTGATTAGTATTCCTTGCTCCAAGGAGGACCAGGCTGGTAGGGGGTATCACCTCCTATTACACAGGGCTCCAGGTAATGAATGCTGTCTGCTGAGTATCCTTGAGTCATTTCTAGCTCATCTGCCCCGGGGAAATTGGGGACCCTCCTGGTGCATGCTGATGGGACATCTTTGACCACATTTCAGTTCTGCAGAAAACTTAACAAGTGCCTGAGGGCAGCGGGGTACAATCCTCCTGAGTATGGGTCTCACTATTTTGGGATAGGTACACCACTGCTGCAGCAGTAATGGGGTGCACAGGCTCAGCACTTCAAAGAATTTGCAGATTGTCCTCAGATTGCTATACGCGTTAGATTGCACATGTTGTAGGGCCTGCAGCTAGTGCCCTTTTCTTTCTTGTGACGCAGATAGAAGGTGGAGGGTTTTGAGTCAGCCCCTGGATTTTTTGGTGACCCCTGTCAACACGAAGGCAACAGAGATTACGGAAGTGCTGCTGCTGGGCTATTCTTATGTGTGCCGCACTAGGCCTTTTATTTTGCAGGAGGTTACCGCCTGCCCTTCTGTTGTCAAGGAGGGCTGCATTTGGCCCATTTCATAACTTAACTGGAAAAAATTTTACCCAAGGGGTACACGCTCCCTGTGGTCATTATTGTGCATATCAGTGGCAATGATTTGGTGCAGATTGGCAGGAAACATTTGTCTGAACTGGTGATTTGAGAATGGTTGGCTCACAAAGTATTTCTGCAGGCTGTGCTGGAATGGTCCAACATCATCCCAAGGTTGCAGTGTAGAAGTGGTAAGTCGGTCAGAGCACTCAACGACTCAGTGAAGCGAGTGAATAATAAAAATGGCAAATTGTTCAGGTCACCCAAGCTGTTATCCATCCCTCATGGCTGCATAAAAGGTGAGCTTTTTTTCTAAAAGACGGAATTTACTTTTCAAATATTGGTAATGAAATATTCCTAGAGAACCGCTGTCCTGGTTGAATCATTGCTCGCAGTAGTGTGAGCAAATTGGGGGGAGGCTAGATAGTAGGTATATTGTGCTGACCTGTGGCAGAGGAGGTCATAATTGGTCCATGTAAGGCATGTATTTTCTTTTACACAAATATAACAGCAGTTTCACAGGACCCTCCAAGGGGTGCTGGCAGCGAGTCGAATGGAGGTTGCAGGTATGCGTGGGTCAGGATCAGTCACTGGCATCCAGTCCTTCTGGCCAACCACCTGTGCAGGTGCAATGGACATCAAGCTAGCACAGGCCCTTTTGGGGGGATAATTATGGGTGTAGGGGGTGCCCGAGGTAGGTATCCTGGCGGGCAGACAGCCCCCCCTGCACAGGTGTACTCTGGAAGGGTATGTGGGTAGGTGGGGTCCTCCCCTAAGGAGAGATCCATCCAGGTACATTTTGACTGGGAAAGGGAGGTTCCAGAGCAGAAAACACTGGGACCAGTCTTGATCTCACTTGAAGGCCTATTTGTGGATATGCAGGAAAAAGTTTAGACATGGTTAGGAAAATTAATGTACTAGCGTCTCTGTTAAGGTTAGGCATCAACACAAGTAAATAAAGCTGTAAAAGATTACGGGTTATTGTGTATTATCATTGGAGTGTGGTATTTGTTCTGTAATTTTGTATATGAATAAATACAGCCAGGGGTTTATGACCCCTGACCCCAAAAGAAGATTTGCTTGTAGTGTCTACCTAAGTTGGGGCGGATGGGACAGGGAGGTGTCTAGTGTGGGGTTTAAGTGTCAAACTGTCTGGATGCCTTGGCAATACTGAGCCATATTTGTTTTGTATGAGATGTGGGTCCTTAAGCTATAGTTGATGTGAAAGCCAATCAAAATATATATTTGTGAGAGATTTTTTGTACTGCTTGCTGCTTGCTGTCATTGACAATCAGTACAAGTTTGGTCTTGTTTGAACTTTGTTTTTGGAAAGGTTTGAACATCCTGATTGGAGGTGAAAAGGCAGTACTTTAATTGGCTGATGTCTCCACCACACAAGATCCTCAGACACAGCTGGGTGTCACTTGCATATTGATGTACAATAATATTTTTGCTGGCCAGCAGGACTCCTATGTTCTCCATGTAGAGGTTGAAAGGTTACTGCTTCCAGGATATAGCCATTAGGACACAGCAGAGGACTGGAATGGCTTTATCTCTAGAAGAACCCACCTGGATTGGCTGGAACCAGTGGCATAACATAGCCCCCCCACAGGCTCTGCAGTGCAGGGAGCCCCCAAGCTCCAGGCGCCCCTCAACACAGTACCCTGGCCTGTAAGCTCCTGATTGAGTCTGGAGGGGGGCACTCCATGTACCCTTCAGGGAGACAACCTCGAGTTTCGTTGTGCGGTCGATGGATGAGGAAAGGGGCCTTCCGGCACTTTTTGCATCCTGAAGTGTTGCTTTTCAATGGAAGGTGGAGACAACTGTGGTAAGCTTGTACAATATTGCTGTTTTTGATGATCTTATGTTCTCTATTATTTTCTGTATTCTCATAGCAATAATGTCTGCCTAACTATGGATATCATTTCCTTCTGATAATATGTGACTATATGAATAAAAGGCTACGCCATGGTCAAACAATATCCACAACACTCGGGAAACTCACCCCATAATGCTTTGCAAGCATTCTTTTTCACAACATTTTTGCCTATAACTCAGCCTGTGGTGATCCTAGGGCAATGGGACCACTTCCAAAACGTTCAACACAGCACTCTTTCTGGCTAGGTCATCTCTGGGTCCCCACACTATGTTAGTGGGGGACCCCAAAATAATAACACCTCCCACCATGTAATGTCTATTTAAGCTTTCTCATTGCAGGACTTTCTGTTTTCCATAGCTTGTGTTTTAAGGGCCTTGGCTATAATATCATTGCTGTAGGTGTGCTAGTCCTGAAAATATCTAATGCAGTATGTCCTATAGGAGATATGTATATGGTAACTCAGAATTATTCATTGCTATTTTCTTTTTCTTTCACTTATTGCCATTTTCATTTTGTGTGGTTATACCTTCTAGGGGCTGACTCTATAGTTACATGACCATGTTTCTTACAAATGCTATTTTCATTGTTGTTGCCTCTAGGGGCTGATCTAAGTATTATAGTCACATCAACATATTAAAATATTTGTGGCACAGAAACTTGCCCCCTAATGCCTTGCAGGGCATTACTTTTACAAAACATTTTTGCTCAGAACATGTAGTGGTCCTAGGAAAAGGGGACCACCTTCAAAACATGTACCACAGTATGTTCTTTCTGTCTACATCATCTTTGGGTTGCAAGCTATTTTAGTGGGAACTCCAAAATAATAACCTCTCCCACCATTAAGGCCCTCATTACGACCCTGGCGGTATAGAACCGCCAGGGCCGCGGCACGCGGGAGCACCGCCGACGGGCCGGCGGTGCCCCGCGGGGCATTCTGACCGCGGCGGCTTAGCCGCGGTCAGAGAAGGGAAACCGGCGGTCTCAGGCCAGTTTCCCGCTGCCCCCAAGGAATCCTCCAAGCCGGCGCAGCTTGCTGCGCCGGCTTGGGGATTCCGACTCCCCCTCCCGCCATCCAGTTCCTGGCGGTTCTCCCGCCGGGAACCGGATGGCGGGAGGGGGAGTCGCGGGGCCCCCGTAAGAGGGCCCCAAAATGTATTTCACTGTCTGCATAGCAGACAGTGAAATACGCGACGGGTGCAGTAGCACCCGTCGCACCTTCCCACTCCGCCGGCTCGATTACGAGCCGGCTTCATGGTGGGAAGGTCGTTTTCCCCTGGGCTGGCGGGCGGCCTTTCGGCGGCCGCCCGCCAGCCCAGGGGAAAACTCTGAATACCCGCCGCGGTCTTCCGACCGCGGTGCGGTATTCACGACGCGCAACTTTGGCGGGCGGCCTCCGCCGCCCGCCAAAGTTGTAATGAGGGCCTAAATGTATTTTAAGTTTTTTCATGGCTAGATCTTTTGTTTTACAGCTAGGAGAAGTTTTGTTTTAAGGGCCTCGTTTGTAAAATCGATGCAGTAGGCCTGCTAGCCCTAAAAATGTCTTCTAGGGGCTAAGTATATGGTTACACTGCATTAATTTCTCATGTTTCTTTTCATGGGGTTATGCACTCCTAGGGGCTAACATTATGGCTACATGACCATCTTTCTTACAAATGATATATTTGTTATGGTGCCCTCTCGGGGTTGTTTAGAGCATTACAGTCTAGTACCAAAAGTTTGTTTTTGATAAAGGTTTAAATGATAATTGTATATGTTTTAATCATCTCTCCTTATTACAATTATGGCCATAATTCAACCCAACTTAACATACCTATTAATACACTATGGCTGAACACTCGTGATATATTTGGGTGATCCTTCTAGTTCATTTCTGCTTTGTGGCTGTCTTGTGTCTTTTTTTGGGGAAGTGTTTTACTTACATGCAGGGCCAGTGGAAGTATGTGGAAAGAACAGACGAAACTATGAGGCAGGGCTGGCCAATGTATGTGGCAAGAAAAGTCCAGTTATGAATTTACAATGCCAATATTTCTAACTCAAGCAAATGCGAGACCTATTGCTTTGCAAATGCTTGTTGATATACAGTTGCCTTTCAGGCGACTATTTAATAAAATCATGTTATCCACAGGCTCAGAAACGTAAACGATTTGGGGGCACGCTGTCTCTCCATGAATATAAAGGGTGTGAGCCCATTGACCTGTGTGCTCCGCTCTACACTTCATTAGCACGTGATTACCTATGCCATTAACACCTGCGTCTTTTATAATTATTGTGAAACGCTGCATTCATTTTAATGGACAAATAGTTCACTTCACCATCTTGATGAACCCATCAATAATCGTTGCGATAATGTTCCTCCGCTTGCAAAATGGATCCTTTGGCTGCCCTGCCACAGGGAACAGTCGGCCAGGTAAACGAGTGCGCAGACCCCCCCCCACTCCCGCCTCCCCCTCATCCCCCCCCCGCCTCCGGGACTAATTTCATCAGATACAGATTCCGTGAAAGAAATGATCGAAAGCCTGCATTGCACATGGCAATTATTGCTGTTTGTATACTTTCTCGCAAGTGCATGGATCTTCATTAAGATTGGGTTACAAATTAAACAATATATTTCATAATTATGAAAACTCTCAAGCAGTTTCCTCTGCCTAAATATATGTTTTTTTCATTATATTGTGGTGAAGTATTTTTTTTAATAATGACTACTGGAGCTTATTTTAACTAACTCCTGGAAATAAATCATCAGGTGACTAAGACCACACTGCCACTTTGCCAATTGGATTAAAAAATTGTAACTCCCGATCTCAAATCCAGAACCTCTCACCTCAGTACTGTGTACGAAACTGTACCAGGCACAACACATGCACGTCATGTGAAAAAAACAACAGATATTTTTGACGTTTTAATCACAATTGCTATATAGAATATATAATCTCAATCAGAACCCAATAGCGATACATATAATATTCACGATTTTTTACATGTTTATCAATGGGCCAATGAGTCAAGCGACTTTGCAGAGACGTGGAAGTGTGTCGCCTCGTGGGCCGATTGCTCAGGTTCGAAACATTGGAGCTATTGAGTTGGGTACATACACCTCCTATTCAAATCTGTAAGAGACAATTCCGTTTCGAGTGCTCTCCAGATGAATATTGTTTGAATAATTTGAACAGTGTCTTGATCTAGAAGTGTGGGGTTTCATTTACATTGCATCTGTGTTTGGAAATGTTTATTAGTTTGCGATAATTCACAATACAAATGTATACTCAAAATGTACCATGAATTACAATGAACGCCCCTAGCAAGGAGAACCAACATCCGGGTAACTGGTATACAATCAATAGCTAGGTAGCTCATGAATCCAATAACTATCAGATACAAGCTCATGTCAGAAAGAAACAACGAAGGGAGCTACACAATACACAGTTAGGGCAACTAAATAGGTATCTAGGCTATTGGAAGGAAATAGCCGCATCGTCCTAGGGCAGGCAGGTTGATCAGGTGTCAGTATAATCAATAATAACAATAATAATGACAATAGTGTTCACCCATTGGGTGGATATTACCGGGAAATAGAGCGGCAAGCATCGGCATGGGCACATCAGTATGTTATAGTGTCCAGCAGGGAGCAACCACAAGGATGGCAGGTCAGGCAAGGAACATGCCCCAAATATCAGTGACTATTTGGATTTCACCATTTAGTGTATATATCAACTGTTTATGAGCTGCCATTGTGGCCATGCCAACCATCCAGTCATCATATTTGGGCGTGGTGGACGTTTTCCATGTGTCGTGAAGAATCACCAGTGCTTGTGAAGGATGAAATTAAAGCCCACACGTGGTGTTGATGGTGCACCACACATGAAACTAGTATGGCTGAATGCAGGAGAGAGACCATAAGATATGCAGAATGTTGCGTGCAGGCATCTGGCAGGGCCTGCACTCATCAGTGGCAGACATTCAAGCCCGGCTAAGCTTAAATGGTCTCCAGTGCCAGTCGTGTAGGATTTAAACCAAAAAAGTGAACTTGATGCTCGCTTCTTGGTGTCCTTTGTCAGGTGTTTGAAAAAGGTGAGATCAATCTTCATCAGAATATGTAATCTGTAGTAAAAATTAGCCACTTTAGCTCGAGTGATCTGTTGGTGGGGTAAAGAGGTTTGTGAACAGGAGGTCATACAAACTGTTGAGCGGCTTCTTATAATGACCCCATTTCCTAAATAGTCATGGCAGGATGAGATAGGTAAGTTACAGAGTTACAGACCCAGTTGGGAATAGAGGCTGTTGGAACTGGCCCTTTTTTGCATGTTTCTCCCCAAACATTTTGTCTTCTTTCTCATATTTTTTCCCTGAGCTGTTTTGTAGGCTTTAGGACTGGGCACTTTACCATTACTAACCAGTGCTAAAGTGATTTTTCTATGTCAAAAATGCATTGGTGATTGGTTACCATGATTGGTATATTTGATTTACTAGTAAGTCCCTAGTAAAGTGCACGATGTGTACCCACGGGCTGTAAGTCAATTGCTACTAGCGGGCCTGATGTAAGGATTTTGCCACCCACATTAGTAGCCCTGTGCACCTGTCTCAGACCTGCCACTGCAGTGTCTGTGTCTGCAGTTTTAAACTGCCATTTGGACCTGGTCAAGTGCACCCACTTGCCAGGCCGAAACCTTCCCTTTTACTACCTGTAAGCCACCCCAAAGTCAGCCCAAGGCAGTGCATGGACAGAGTGCAGTGTATTTAAAAAGTAGGATATGTACTGGTGCTTTTTACATGTCCTGATAGTGCAGTGGTTCCCAAACTTTTTCGACCCGCGGCTCCCTTCACCTATATTGGCCATTGCCCGCGGCTCCCCATTATGTCACTTTTATTCGGGTAGGCAATGTAAGCCCAGCCTCGGGAGTACTTCAATTTTTCTCCCTCCAAATAATTGGGATGAAGGCGATGAAGGTATTGGTAACAAAATAAAAATATAAGTTGTTTACTTTAAGAATTTTTTTCAATTCAGTTAAGTCAGAAACAATACAATATTAAGGGCCAAAAATGTTTCCATGAATTAGCAACAGTACTTGATCATTCATCAGTGCTTAATTTGTGCTTGTTTCCGGTGCACAGCACCAGCACTTATTTTTGAGGGCCAGCACTTATTTTTCTGCCTCAAGCATTTACTGCGAGCAAACGACACATAAGACACATATGGGAAAGACTGAGGAAAAGAGAAAAACAAAATAATGTCACAATGGGAGAAAACAGAAAGCTGCAAGAGTGAGCTGAAGGGGCAGGGAGTGGCTTTAAAATCATTGAAGAGGCTTGAGATGGCTTCAGGATTACACTGCCTCAGTATTCCATTTTCCCACATTTAATTGCAGAAGCCACATGTTTAAGAGGAGGGCTTTGGGGACCAGCACATTTTTATTTACAAATTAAGCACTGTCATTCACACTCACACTCTGCAGTTTCTAAATTATTTCAAAGCCTTCAGCTTTTGAAAACTGTGCTTTCCAAGTTCCACTCGGTCTGTACCTCCCATAGCCGTTTTTCTGGCCTCCCAACGAAAATTGCCTTTCCTTGGCAGCAAGACTCAGTAAGTAATCTGATTTGGGCATGCAAGTGAGGGAGGACTGTCGGCCTATAATTTATTTTGGACAATTTAAATAGCATTTTTTAAACACAAATGGGGAAAAAAGGAAAGGTGTGCTTTATAATGAGAAAAGGGCGTCATGACCAACCAGATTGGCCGACACTGAAATAACTCATTTCTGTTTTTTGTAGTTCAACAAAATAAATGCAGAGGCATGGAAACAGATCATGTGCTCCAGTAGTTATACTTAAAATCAGTAAAAATAGCCCCATTACATAAAAATTCATACTACTGTCTCTTTTTTGGGCGCAAACCATTCAGTAATAAAAATGTAAATATGTGGAGTGCACATAACTTGACCCTGACTTCTCCTAGCAAATTAACTCAGTTCATTCCAAATAAACTATTTTCCTGTTTTTGGACGGGGGCTCCCAGGGGAATGGTTTTGTGAAGCAGAAACTGGATCATTGTAAATAATTCTGTCCTTTATAAGACTCTGTAAACACTGTTATCAAAGCCGCCTAGATGCAGTGCAGGATAAGAGGAGCCCCATTTAATTACCACACCGGTGCTGGTTAGGAGAATTTTCTGAGCATTCCTGAAATCTCCGGTCCTGTCGTGCCCTATCTCTCACTCTAGATTCTCCTAATTATTATAATAATACTTACCTGATTTTCCTAAATTCGACAAGGAACTTCAGGGAAACACGTCGGATGTGCGCACTGTTGGATGTGCGCACTTCAATGAGCATGGCCTGATCACACTGCTGTCTTCACAATTGCTGCACTCCTTAGAAGCGAAGGCTCTGATAACGCAATTACGCTGAGTGAAACCATGCTCCAGAGGCAAGACGTTAACAGGTGGGGCTTGTGTAATTCCCCCATATGAAATGCCAAATGAGTTACTCGCCGCAAAAGACTGTTTACCTCGTCCTAAGAGACAATTTATAAACTGCACATAAATCTTATAAATAGTTCCTGTCATGTTTCCAAAATGCACGTGGCGCCCCTGGCAACTTCTAATGGCGCACCGGGGTGCCACGGCGCACAGTTTGGGAACCACTGTGATAGTGAAATACTGCTCAATGCATTTTTTGCTTTTCCAAGGACTATCTCTCCCATAGGTTAGCATTGGGATTGCCTTGAAATATCTTTTAAGTGTAATTTCACATTGAGAGCAGATAGATATTTGGAGTTTGAGGTCCCTGAACTCCCAATTTATAGATATGTTGTTTGGTGAAGTTGTTTTTTGAATTGTTAGTTTGAAAATGCCACTTTTAGAAAGTGGGCATTTTCTTGCTTGATCATTCTGTAGCTTTGCCTGTCTGAGGAAAACACGTCTGGGTCAGGATGACAGTTGGGCTGTTTGAGTATTCACGCTAGACAGTCACACAAGGTGACGTGAGCTGAGGTGTGCCCTGCGTATTCTGATGGCACATCACCAGGCTGATGGGTCTTCCTGGGCTAGAGTGTTGGGAGAAGCTAAAACTTGCACCTGAATAGGGCTGTGCCTGTCCTCACACAAAGCAGTCTCGAACCACGTGTGCTTGGGGCCAGGGGAGGGAAAGGCAGGGTCTTGTGCAGTAAAAAGACTTCTATTTGAAGTTTGCCTACTTCAAAGAGAGAAATGGGTATAAGTACTGGACCTCTGACATCACATAATTACAACACTTCTGGACTGAGGACTTACTGCCAGGAGAAAGAGCTGAATGCTGTAGGAGGGACCGCCACTCTGCCTGTTGCTTTGTTGTGCTGGCCTCCTGCTTGCTGCTTCTGTCCTGGGAGTGAAAGGACTGGACTTTGCTTTCCACATCCTGCTTTCCAAGGTTCTCCAAGGGCTTTAACTCAGCTTGTCTCCTGTTAGGAGTCTCATGGACATCAAAGACTTAATCTGCCAGTACCTGGGCTCTTCCGCTGAGAGTCCTGACCTGCCTAGTGGTGCCAACTCCAGTCCCTGGGCCCTTGGAAGTGTAAGCTGGTGAACTGAAGGAGAAAATATATGCACCAACCCGTCACATCTGAAAAATCAAAGCAGCATCTGTCCCGCAGCTGTAGAATCCACACAGCACCAGTATTGCGGCTGCAGAATCGATGCTGCCCTGTTTCAGCACAGTTCCATCAACACAGCATGTCTGGATTTTCCACACATCATCCTTGGGTGTCAAATTATTCATCGTGCCCACACTGTAGTAAGGAACCCAGGTGGTCTGTGTCGAAATTGACGCATCGCCTTTCCCGTGAGGAAAGAATCACTGCATCACGTCGTCTGCCAGTAAGGAATTGATGTATCGCCTCTCCTGCGAGGAAAAAATCAGCGCATCACCCCCCCCACAGCAGTAAGGAACTGACGCATTGCTTTGCTTTTTCGGCGTCTCAACTCCTCTTTGGCCTGCATCATCTTTGTTTTTGTAGCATCCCACTTACTTTGTGCTAAAAAGATACAACCATTTATTCCCCATGAATTAGGACTCGTTTACATTTAAAAAAAAATATATCTTTACTTGTGTATGCTGGATTTCTGTCACTTTGGTCTTGTTTTACTCATTTAAATACTGGCTATTTTTCTAAACTGGTGTGGAGTCCTTTGTAGTGTTTTCACTGTGTTACTGTGTGTGTGTGTACAGATAATTTCCACATTGCCTTTGAGATAAGCCTGACTGCTTGAGCCAATCTACCAGGGGGGTGAGCAGGGGTTATTTTAGCTGTGTGGCTCCCTTACCCTGACTAGAGTGAGGGTCCAAACTTGGACAGGGTGCAAACCACTGCCAACTAGAGACCCCATTTCTAACAGAGGCAATGCCTCAATTGAAGAGATTTCCAAGGTTGGTGGCAAGGCCGATGAAATTCAGACATTAGCCCCTTCGCTGCCAGGCCTTTTCCCTCTCCTGTGCCAGGCCTTTTTTTGGCTATTTGGGGCAGTTCGCACTTAGGCCTTCATAACTTCTTGTCCACATAAGCTAGCCAAGCCAAATTTGTGTCCTTTTTTTCCAACATCCTAGGAATTCTAGAGGTACCCAGACTTTGTGGGTTCCCCTGAAGGAGGCCAAGAAAGTTGTCAAAATACAGTGAAAATGTCGTTTTAAAAAAAAAAAAAAGGGAAAAAGTGGCACCAGAAGAAGGCTTGTGGTTTTTCCCTGAAAATGGCATCAACAAAGGGTTTTTGGTGCTAAAATCACCAGCTTCCCAGCTTTCAGGAACAGGCAGACTTGAATCAGAAAACCCAATTTTTCAACACAAATTTGGCATTTTACTGGGACATACCCCATTTTTACGATTTTTGTGCTTTCAGCCTCCTTCCAGTCAGTGACAGAAATGGGCGTGAAACCAATGCTGGATCCCAGACAGCTAAACATTTCTGAAAAGTAGACAAAATTCTGAATTCAGCAAGGGGTAATTTGTGTAGATCCTACAAGGGTTTCCTACAGAAAATAACAACTGAAAAAGAAAAATATCGAAATTGAGGTGAAAAAAACAGCAATGTTTCTCTACATTTTATTCTGTAACTTTTTCCTGCAATGTCAGATTTTTGAAAGCAATATAACGTTACGTCTGCTGGACTCTTCTGGTTGCGGGGATATATAGGGCTTGTAGGTTCATCAAGAACCCTAGGTACCCAGAGCTAATAAATGAGCTGCACCCTGCAGTGCGTTTTCATTCTATACCGGGTATACAGCAATTCATTTGCTGAAATATAAAGAGTGAAAAATAGCTATCAAGAAAACCTTTGTATTTCCAAAATGGGCACAAGATAAGGTATTGAGGAGCAGTGGTTATTTGCAGCTCTCTGAATTCCGGGGTGACCATACTAGTATGTGAATTACAGGGCATTTCTCAAATAGACGTCTTTTTTACACACTCTCTTATATTTGGAAGGACAAAATGTAGAGAAAGACAAGGGGCAATAACACTTGTTTTGCTATTCTATGTTCCCCCAAGTCTCCCAATAAAAATGATATCTCACTTGTGTGGGTAGGCCTAGCGCCCGTGACAGGAAATGCCCAAAACACAACGTGGACACATCACATTTTTTTGACAGAAAACAGAGGTGTTTTTTGCAAAGTGCATACCTGTAGATTTTGGCCTCTAGCTCAGCCGGCACCTAGGGAAACCTACCAAACCTGTCCATTTTTGAAAACTAGAGACCTAGGGGAATCCAGGATGGGGTGACTTGTGGGGCTCTCACCAGGTTCTGTTACCCAGAATCCTTTGCAAACCTCAAAATGTGGCTAAAAAAAACACGTTTTCCTCACATTTCGGTGACAGAAAGTTCTGGAATCTGAGAGGAGCCACAAATTTCCTTCCACCCAGCATTCCCCCAAGTCTTCCGATAAAAATGATACCTCACTTGTGTGGGTAGGCCTAGCGCCCGTGATAGGAAATGCCCCAAAACACAACGTGGACACATCACATTTTTTTAAAGAAAACAGAGGTGTTTTTTGCAAAGTGCCTACCTTTGGATTTTGGCCTCTGGCTCAGCCGGCACCTAGGGGAACCTACCAAACCTGCGCATTTTTGAAAACTATAGACCTAGGGGAATCCAGGACGGGGTGACTTGTGGGGCTCTCACCAGGTTCTGTTACCCAGAATCCTTTGCAAACCTCAAAATGTGGCTAAAAAAAACACGTTTTCCTCACATTTCGGTGACAGAAAGTTCTGGAATCTGAGAGGAGCCACAAATTTCCTTCCACCCAGCGTTCCCCCAAGTCTTCCGATAAAAATGATACCTCACTTGTGTGGGTAGGCCTAGCGCCCGTGATAGGAAATGCCCCAAAACACAACGTGGACACATCACATTTTTTTAAAGAAAACAGAGGTGTTTTTTGCAAAGTGCCTACCTGTAGATTTTGGCCTCTAGCTCAGCCGGCACCTAGGGAAACCTACCAAACCTGTGCATTTCTGAAAACTAGAGAGCTAGGGGAATCCAAGATGGGGTGACTTGGGGGACCAAGTTCTGTTACCCAGAATCCTTTGCAAACCCCAAAATTTGGCTAAAGAAACACGTTTTCCTCACATTTCGGTGACAGAAAGTTCTGGAATCTGAGAGCAGCTACAAATTTCCTTCCACCCAGCGTTCCCCCAAGTCTCCTGATAAAAATTATACCTCACTTGTGTGGGTAGGCCTTGCGCCCGTGACAGGAAATGCCCCAAAACTTAACGTGGACACATCAAATTTTTTGAAAGAAAACAGAGGTGTTTTTTGCAAAGTGCATACCTGTAGATTTTGGCCTCTAGCTCAGCCGGCACCTAGGGAAACCTACCAAACCTGTCCATTTTTGAAAACTAGAGACCTAGGGGAATCCAAGATGGGGTAACTTGTGGGGCTCTGACCAGGTTCTGTTACCCAGAATCCTTTGCAAACCTCAAAATTTGGCTAAAAAAAACACGTTTTCCTCACATTTCGGTGACAGAAAGTTCTGGAATCTGAGAGGAGCCACAAATTTCCTTCCACCCAGCGTTCCCCCAAGTCTCCCGATAAAAATGATACCTCACTTGTGTGGGTAGGCCTAGCGCCTGTGACAGGAAATGCCGCAAAACACAACGTGGACACATCACATTTTTTGAAAGAAAATAGAGTTGTTTTTTGCAAAGTGCCTACCTGTAGATTTTGGCCTCTAGCTCAGCCGGCACCTAGGGAAACCTACCAAACCTGTGCATTTTTTGAAACTAGAGACCTAGGGGAATCCAAGACGGGGTGACTTGTGGCGCTCTGACCAGGTTCTGTTACCCAGAATCTTTTGCAAACCTCAAAATTTGGCTAAAAAAACACGTTTTCCTCACATTTCGGTGACAGAAAGTTCTGGAATCTGAGAGGAGCCACAAATTTCCTTCCACCCAGCGTTCCCCCAAGTCTCCTGATAAAAATGATACCTCACTTGTGTGGCTAGGCCTAGCGCCCGTGACAGGAAATTCCCCAAAACACAATGTGGACACATCACATTTTTTTAAAGAAAACAGAGGTGTGTCTTGTAAAGTGCCTACCTGTAGATTTTGGCCTCTAGCTCAGCCGGCACCTAGGGAAACCTACCAAACCTGTGCATTTTTGAAAATTAGAGACCTAGGGGAATCCAAGATGGGGTAACTTGTGGGGCTCTGACCAGGTTCTGTTACTCAGAATCCTTTGCAAACTTCAAAATTTGGCTATAAAAACAAATTTTCCTCACATTACGGTGACAGAAAGTTCTGGAGTCGGAGAGGAGCCACAAATTTCCATCCACCCAGCGTTACCCCAAGTCTCCCGATAAAAATGGTACCTCACTTGTGTGGGTAGGCCTAGCACCCACTAAAGGAAATGGCCCAAAACACAACGTGGACACATCACAATTTTTCACAGAAATCAGTGCCTACCTGTGCATTTTGGCCTCTAGCTCAGCCGGCACCTGGGGAAACCTAGCAAACCAGCGCATTTTTGAAAACTAGAAACCTAGGGGAATCCAAGATGGGGTGACTTGTGGGGCTCTGACCAGGTTCTGTTACCCAGAATCCTTTGCAAACCTCAAAATGTGGCCAAAAAAACACTTTTTCCTCTCATTTTGGTGACAGAAAGTTCTGGAATCTGAGAGGAGCCACAAATTTCCTTCCACCCAGCGTTCCCCCAAGTCTCCCGATAACAATGGGACCTCACTTGTGTGGGTAGGCCTAGCGCCCACAAAAGGAAATGGCCTAAAACACAATGTGGACACATCAATTTTTTTCACAGAAAACAGAGGTGTTTTTTGCAAAGTGCCTACCTGTGGATTTTGGCCTCTAGCTCAGCCGGCCCCAGGGGGGCAGAAATGGCCTAAAATAAATTCCCCCCCCACCCCCTCCCCGGGAGCGACCCTTGCCTACGGGGTCGCTCCCCTTGCGTGACATTGGTGCAAAAAAAAAAATCCCCGGTGCCTTGTGGTTTCTGCCCCCTTGGGGGCAGATTGACCGAAAATCGGCCGATCTGCCCCCAAGAGGGGCAGAAATGGTCTAAATACAATTAGCCCCCCAGGGGAACGACCCTTGCCTAATGGGCCGCTCCCCATCTCTAAAAAAACAAACAAAAAAAAACACAAAAATAAAATTTGCCCTGGCTCCTAGAGGTTTCTGCCACCCCTGGGGGCAGATCGGCCTAATAATAGGCCGATCTGCCCCCAGGGGGGCAGAAATGGCCTAAAATAAATTTGCCCCCCAACCCCCCTGGGAGCGACCCTTGCCTAGGGGGTCGCTCCCCTTGCGTGACATTGGCGCAAAACAAAAAATCCCCGGTGCCTAGTGTTTTCTGCCCCCTTGGGGGCAGATTGACCTAAAATTGTCCAGGCAGAAATGGTCTAAATACAATTTGCCCTCCAGGGGAGCGACCCTTGCGTAATGGGTCGCTCCCCATCTCTAAAAAAACAAACAAACAAAAAAAAACCACAAAAATTAAATTTGCCCTGGCGCCTAGAGGTTTCTGGCCCCCCTGAGGGCAGATCGGCCTAATAATAGGCAGAAATGGCCTAAAATAAATTTGCCCCTCCAACCCCCCCGGGAGCGACCCTTGCCTACGGGGTCACTCCCCGTGCGTGACATTGGTGCAAAAAAAAAATCCCACGGTGCCTAGTGGTTTCTGCCCCCTTGGGGGCAGATTGACCTAAAATCGGCCGATCTGCCCCCAAGGGAGACAGAAATGGTCTAAATACAATTTGCCCCCCAGGGGAGCAACCCTTGCCTAATGGGTCGCTCCCCATCTCTAAAAAAACAAAAAAAAAAAAAAAAAAAAAAATTCGCCCTGGCGCCTAGGATCAGCCTAATAATAGGCCGATCTGCCCCCGGGGGGGGGCAGAAATGGCCTAAAATAAATTTGCCTCGCACCACCCCAATCCCCCCCGCACCGGAGCGACCCTTGCCTACGAGGTCGCTGCCCCTGCGTGACATTGGCGCAAAAAAAACAAAACCCCGGGTGCCTAGTGGTTTCTGCCCCCTTGGGGGCAGATTGACCTAAAATCGGCTGATCTGCCCCCAAGGGGGGCAGAAATGATCTAAATACAATTTGCCCCCCAGGGGAGAGACCCTTGCCTAATGGGTCGCTCCCCATCTCTAAAAAAACAAACAAACAAAAAATAAACCCACAAAAAAAAAATTCGCTCTGGCGCCTAGGATCGGCCTAATAATAGGCCGATCTGCCCCCAGGGGGGGGCAGAAATGGCCTAAAATAGATTTGCCTCGCACCACCCTAACCCACCCCCCCCCGGAGCGACCCTTGCCTACGAGGTCGCTGCCCCTGCGTGACATTGGCGCAAAAAAAAAAAATCCCAGGTGCCTAGTGGTTTCTGTCCCCTTTGGGGCAGATTGGCGTAGCAAAAATAGGCCGATCTGCCTCGAATGGGACAGAAATGGCCTAAATACAATTTTCCCCTCCAGGGGAGCGACCCTTGTCCAAGGGGTCGCTCCCCATCTGTAAAACAAAAAAAAATAAAAAATCCCCGGTGCCTAGTGGTTTCTGCCCCCCTTGGGGGCAGATCGGCCGAATCAAAATAGGCTGATCTGCCCCCCAGGGGGGCAGAAATGGCCTAAAATAAATTTGCCCCCCAGGGAAATGACCCTTGCCTAACTGGTCGCTCCCCTTGCGTGAAATTCACGTAAAAAAAAAAAAACTCCCTGGTGTCTAGTGGTTTCTGTCCCTCTTGGGGGCAGATTGGCCTCATAAAAATAGGACAATCTGCCCCCAAGGGGGGCAGAAATGGCCTAAATATAATTTGCCCCCTAGAGGAGCGACCCTTGCCTAAGGGGTCGCTCCCCACCTCTAAAAAAACAAAACAACACAAAAAGGAAAAAAAAACAAAAGAAATGATCCCGGGTGCCTACTAGAGGTTTCTGCCCCCCCCTTGGGGGCAGATCGGCCTAATAATAGGCCGATCTGCCCCCAGGGGGGGCAGAAAAGGCCTTCCAAAAAAATGCCCCCCCTGTGAGCGACCCTTGCCCAAGGGGTCGCTCCTTTATGTCAGTTACAAAAAGAAAAAAGAAAATCCCTGGTGTCTAGTGGGCGTTTTGACAGCCGGATTGCTTACAATCCGGCTGCCAAAACGCAGAGAGAGACTTCAAAGGGAAGGAATTAACTTTCCTTCCCTTTGAAGCCTCTCTCGGCCTCCCCCACGTGATCGGAAGAGGAGAAATGCAAAGCATTTCTCTTCCGGTCGCGCTGGAAGCTCTGGGAGGAGGCCCTGTGACAAATCAGTGCGGGCTCGCGCGCTGACGTCACGGGGGGGGTCGGGGGTGGAAGGGGAAGGGCTTCCCCTTCCATCCCTGCCTTGGGGGGGTGGGTGGGGTGCACATGGGGGGAGCGCTAGCGCTTCCCCCAGTTCCCGGGTGTAGGACGAGGTGACCTCATCCAAGGCACCCGGGAACCAGTGCCTTGGACGAGGGGACCTCGTCCAAGGCACCCTACGGGTTAAATTATTGAACAATGTTATGGTAACACCATTGAGGACTTTTTTGGTTCCAAGTCCTGCCATTTAAAGGAGGAATTGTCAATGGTCAAGGACTCTTTAAGCCTTTAGGGTACTTTAGAGTGTGGAAACCTGTTTTCTCCCAGCAACTTATAGGCCGAAAGCCCGATATTGTGTACTTCGAATGGAATGGGGTTGACAGGTTTGGATGAAACTTTTTAACCATTGTGGTGGGTTGGGGGGGGCTCTGTGTTTTTTATATAAATGTTGCTTGAGTTTAGCCCAAAACTGAGTTTCCTTACAAGACATCAGATGGTAGAAAGATAGAGTGCCCTGTAGTATGTTTGCCTTTTGGGTAAACGTAGCCCTCCTGGGGTGGTGGCTGCATACATTTTTTGTAATGCTAATCTTGGTAGTAATTGGTCCCATACAAACATCCATATTATGGAATAAATCAGTTGAAGGGTGACAAGAGGAATCATGAAAGGCAGCATGCCAAAACTATAATTAAAATGAGGGGAAATCACCATGTTAACTGTTTGGACCCCACTCCAAAGAGAGAGCTGAAGGGATTTCCATTTGGCAATGTCTTTTTAGTTTTCTCAATTAAGGTGATATCACTGAGCACTGTTGAAATCCATTTCACTGGATGGGCTCACAGTACTGTTTGGTTACAGCAGCGGTCATGAGAATGACTTCTGATTTGTCCCAGTTTTTGTTATTTCCTGAGAAGGACAAGAAATCAGTGATGATGCAAGTCAGTGCTGGGATCGTGGTTTATGGGTTATCCAATGTCAAGAGGATGTCATTAGCATAGAATTGTATTTTAGATTCCCCATTGGCTTTGTTTATTCCAGATATAGCCAGCTTTTAGCATATCGATATGGCTAGCGGTAGTTGGAACCCCCGGAATTTCACTCAGCAGAATTCCGCAGACTTACATAAAAGCTCTTAGAAATTTCACAGAGTTATACCAATGGTCAGAAATATGCACACTGTGCTACGATTTAGTGCTGGAAGCACATTCTGTGCTGAAAAAACAGCACAAATGGCAGTACATGGTGCAGAAGAGTGCGCAGCCCTTCAAGTTGATTTTGCTGTAGCTGAAGTAGAAAACCTATTCATGAAGCAGCCCTCTAACTGTGACTGCTTATGACTGTCTATGTTAGAAAATCTAATTGGAAATCTTCCTAGTGACTGGAAATCACACTAGGGGATGCCAAATCTTCCTTGCATTCGCCATCTTGCACTTTTGGAGCCTTGTGGGGGAAATAATTACACTATGCGGCAATTGGTGTAATTTGGCCGAACTCCACATTTCAAGAGTAACACAGAATCACCAAATTCTACCAATCCTGCCAGCGTAATTACATTTTCCACCTAGGTTTAAATATAGTTAGATGTACTAGGGCTAGCAGGAAGAGTAGAGAGAACAGGGAGCACTCTTGTCTCATTCTTCTGGGGATCATTATGGACTCTGAGATCAAGCAATTGTAGATGAGTTGTCCAGGGAGGTGTGCATATAGCTAATGGACCATCTGGAGGAAGGTCCCACCAATGCCAAATTGTTCCATGGCTCAGAAGAGAAATGGCTATTCTACTCGATTGAGCACTTTTTGACATCTTAGGAAAGCAGGAATTTCTCAACTTCACCTTGCTACGTTAACAAGAAGAGGTGCATCAGAGAGCACATGTGGTTTCTATAGGAGGTGTGTGGAACAAACCCAACCTGGTGGCCGTGGACTAGGAAGTGAAGAACCCTTTGAGACTTTTTGCTAGAACCTTGTCAAGATTTTTTATCCTGCAGTTAATGAGGAAGATTGATCTATAGCTTGGCCAGGAGATGACATCCTTCCCAGGATTAGGAATGAGGGAGAAATGGTCCCTTTTAAATTTGGTATGCAAGAGCCCTTCATAATTGCATCCTGGTAGAGAATTGATCGTAGTGGAACTGTTAGACCTGCCAGCCTTAGGGTGGCCTTTCCCCTTAACATTTTGAGTTACTCCACCAGCTTTTGCTGATTTTTGTTTTTGTTGGCCTTTTGGCTCTGTGCACTTTACCACTGCTAACCAGTACTTGTGCTCTCGCCTTTAAACTTGGTGAAATTTGCTTTCACCCAATTGGCAAATTTAATTTACCTGTAAGTTCCTAGTAAAGTGGTGCTACCTGTATCCAGGGCTTGTTAATTAAAATGCTACTATGGGGCCTGCAGCACTGATTGTGCTACCCAGTTGAGTAGTCCTTTAAACAAGTCACAGGCTTGCCATTGCAGCCTGTGCTCAGTTCGATCTGGCAAAATTAACCTTTTGCAGGCCTAAACCTGCCTTTATAATACATATGTCACCCCTAGGGTAGACCCTAAATGGCTGATAGGTCAGGGTGCAGTGCATTTAAAAAAAATGGACATGTACTTTTAATTTGTACAAGTCTTGATAGTGAAGAACTCTTAAATTAGTTTTCCACTATTGCAAGGCTTACCTCTTGGGTTAACTTAATACGTTTAACAAGTGATAACTTTCAATTGAGAGCAGGTAGGACTATTGTGCTTGGTGCCTAAAGAATTGTAATTTGAAACCCTATTTAATGGTAAAATCTGATTTTAAGTCACAATTCTAAAAAGGCCACTTTTAGAAAGTTTAGTACAAAGAGGGGTTGGGCCTATTTTTCTGTCAGCAAGGTTAAGCCACTGAAAAAGTTAAACACAATTGGATCCAACTCTCAACTGACACTAGTTAACATACTTGGCTGATTGTCACAAAATGTAATTATTGCAGCCACATTTATTATTTTTAATTTTTCAAAATATAATTTATATGAATATGTCAGACCTTAGAGGTGCCCTCTGAAAACATAACAACTACTAATGTACTGGCTGACTGGTCCTACTCAGCCTGCCACCTCAGACGAGTTTCTGACCCCTAGGGGTTAGAGCTCAATCGCTTGGGCAGTTAGGAACAAAGCCTGCTCTGGCATGGGTGATACACACCCCTCTGAACAGAATGACCTGCAAATTAGCATTCCAAGGCAGGGAGCTTCAAAGAGCCCATCACATTTGGCATGCAAATCTGGCTTTCCTCAGAGGTGAGGGGATGCTGACCCCCCTACCCGACCAGCACCCATTTGGCACTTAGACCAGCAGGAAAATTAGCTATGCAGGATGCATGTTGCACCTGCAGGCTGGACACACCTCTAGGGTGACCAGCCTGAAGTGAACACAAAATTAGGAATTCCACCATGTTTTATGTGGTGGAATTAGGAATCCTGGGACAGTGTGATGCCCACTCCCTCAACAAATTTGTCATCTAGTGGACCCCAAAATTTCCATTTAGGATTCCCCCTGATACCAGGACTTCAGATTTCAATGATCACAAAAAAAAGGAGTGGAAAAAGAAGATTGCTGACCTGAGAACCTAGGAACACAACTGACTTGGCGCCAACCCTGCAAGCCTGTCTGCTGCACCCGACCCTCATGGAGAAACAGACTCATCCTGCCACTGTGGAGATTCCAAGAAACCAGACAGCTGCCAGTCCAATTGCCAGAGAATCTCCCTTTGAGGAGAGGAGCTGCAGGCACCATTTGCAATGTCCAGTCCTCTGCCCCATTGGACATTGGGCTCTCTGAGAGATCAATGAGTCAGGAAAAGACTGGAGGCCAGGATGTCAGCCCCCCCCACTTCACTGAAGTTTCGAGACCCTAACCCCACCCGGAATCTCCCTGCACCTATACCTGGGTTATTTGGACCCCTTGCAGCAACCAAGGCTTGTTGGAGGTCCAATCTGGATTCCAACAACAGCAACGCAGTCCTACCACTAATGCATATCAGGATCAAGAAGGCCATTCAGGATAGTGGCCTAACTACCCTGTTTCCCCTCTTCACCAGGTCATCAAGAACCAGAGCAAGTCCCTGACACTGCGACATGAAGCCTCAAAGCACCTCTGCACCCAAGGCCTGCAGCCCGAGTCTGAAGTAGTTTACGGTGCCCACGTGGTCCTGAGACCCTCTGCAGCTGAGGCCACTCTTGGGTTTGGCCAGACTGGACTTCCAGTTGCCACCTGCAGCCTCTTTCTGCATGCCTCCTCAAATCACAAGTGACTCCAGCACCGGATCCGAAACCAAAAGACACCATTGCACCCGAGAAGTTGACCAGCGGTGTCCCCATGTGCAAAAGGACCTCAAGGGTGAAGCCCTCCTGTGGGTTCCCCAGACTGGCCCCCATCCCCAGTCCCAGCTTGCAGCCTCTTCCTGAGTAGACCGTTCCCTTTGAAGTGAATGGGACACCCAATGTCATAACACCCCTCTGCACCCAGATGCCTCAGAGCTTCCAAAGGTGACCTGTTGGTGTGGCCTTGGACCTTTCCCCATACTCACCTTAAGCCCCTGAAAACAGTTGGGTATGTCACTGTTAAGTGCCCAAATATAGTAAGTGTTTTTTCCCCCATAGGTTAGCATTAATGCACCCAAACATTGCACTGTCAACTTTTGAAAACTGTAAAAATTCATAACTCGAAAAGTACTCACTTGGTTCCAATGATCTTTGTATTTCAATTGATATAAAAGTATGTGTTATTGTTACAAATTGGTGTCAGATTTTTTTATTGAGTGTCTCACTTACTGCCTTTGTGCATGCACTACATGCTTAGCACTACCCTCTAATAGGACTAGCTGCTTGCCCACACTACTACAAAAGAGAGCATTTGGGGTGTAATTTGTGCCTTGTAATTCCTTTGGGGTTTGCCTGGACGCTTTACAGGTTATACCTCTTTTTGGTCCACTATATAAAGAGCCAGCTTACTACACCATAATCCATGGTAGAATGGTTGTGGAGGTTGTGAGTGCAGGGCAATCAGGTCAAAATAATCAATGTCTCAGCTGCAGCAGGGTATCATTATTGCTTCTCTCAGGATTAGCCTACAAAGTCACAGAGTTGTAGCAAACTACTGAAGACCACATACAGAAACAGAACAGAACAGAACATGTCTTGTTCATGGTCCTTATTACATACAACTGAATTGCAGGGTCGGTTATGGGGAATTTGTGGTAGGGGAATGTTCACAGGAGGCAGAGTGCCTCATTAAATGCAGGATGTTGTTATCCATGTCATGATTTAGAAGCACTTGGGTGTATCCTTCAGTCTAGGTTTCTGGACTAAATGTTATTATGACTCCTGGACATGCTCATGCCCTAAATTTGTCCTCGTCTTGTTTAGATAGGCCTTAACTCAGTTTCTTTTGGTCATGGCAGCTCCATGCCACAGCACACATGCAATGTTCTTGTATTTCGAGCAACAGGTGTCAATCCTGTCTAGTGTTTTAGGACTGTGAACACTAGGACCCCGTGGCCTGGGTGGCTGCACTGAAAGAATTACGCAATCATGTGGTAGGTGTAAATGTGTGGTTATTGGCTTTTAAGAGCTAATGAGTTTCAGTTTGAATGATGTACGCCTATGAATAAAGACGTTGGTTATGAGCTCTGTGAGTGGCATGTTCCTGTGCATCCTCCTGGGCCGGTGAAGAAGTGAAAACTGGTGACGAGTAGGGGATACGTGCCCTGAAGAAACAAGACTGCTCTCACTGAGAGTTTGCAAGGATATAGTAAACTGCTCGAGTGTGCCACGTGCATCCCAAGTAGGTACAAAGAAGCCTGCCATTGGTGTATGTGGTGTGCAAGCAACGCTCCAGTCCGTATGAGACCTCTGCTGAAGTTGAAGGCCTAGCAGCAAAGCACCGTTGAAAAAGCCTGCCAAGACTTGCGAGCCAGGCTGAAGAATAGTATGATACTGCTCTATAAACCTGAGCCATCATTCACACAAAGAACGCTAAATGCAGTGACAATCAGGTGCCACACAGAAGGTGGAGCCTACCAGGAACAAGTAGTGAAATTTACTCATCAGCCTTACGACTGCAAAATTGGGTGACTCACAAACCAACACAACAGTTGGCTTGCAAGGCTGCTGGTCTCTGCAGACACAACCAAAGCCACGTTCAGACTAGTGACATTTTTCAGTTGGCTGCCACAGAAACATGGAGTATGGTGCTGCCCCATTTTTGAAGCCTCTACCACCATTCGATAATGCTAAAAAGCAGAATATTGGCTCCTGATGGACCACTTGGATCAAGAATTCTGATGACTTCATAGATGCTCTAGAAGAAGTAAATGATGAGAAATCATTAAATACTTAAAGAATCTTGCGAATGATGGAAGAAAGAAGTGATAAAGAAAAACATCACAGACTGAGACAATGTCATACTGTCAGAACAAAGAAGCATTAGGAGCCAAGTTTGAACCAATGCCAAACGTTGAATATAAAAGGTACACTTTCAATAACAATGGATGAGTTTGTTGAGAGACTTGAAGTGCTTATCAAAATTTGGGTGAATTTAATTAGGAAGAAGCCATATGCCTCAGAATCATTGATGTTGTCTGTCGGATTCATTCAGAAGATGCATGTTGAGAGAGACGCTCGGTTTAGAAAAAGTACTTATGGCTGCAAGAGCCTGGGAAGGAGCAGATTGGAAAGCCACCAATATGGAAGCGGAAACAGCAAAAAATAAACTGGTGTTAATCATGAGGAGCAAACACAAGCACAAAATAGATACATGTAAGTCAACATCCTCAGAGAAAGGAGGACTGTGTTTCCAAATTGGACTGGCATTTCCACATGTAATGAAATGTCCAGCCATTAGACAGATGTGCAAAAGATGCAGAAAAAGGAACCACCTAATAATGGTTTGCAAATCAAAAGAGGAACCAATTGTGTCACGAGGAGTCATGAGTCCATTACTTACCGATAATGGCATTACTCCTAGTTCTACTCCCTCGCCTTCCTTAACCAATGAGGCTCCCTTGCCTCACCCAGACCCCTCCCCTCTCTTCTTAAAAGAGCCCCCCGCCCCCACCCACTCCTGTACAAAAACAAGCCAACAAAAAACTCAGTTGTCCTCTACCGGGAGGGAGGGAACTTGAAGGGAGGCGAGGGAGTAGGACTAGGAGTAATTCCATTATCGGTAAGTAATGGACGCATTACGTCCCGTCCCTCCCTCGCCTTCCTTAACCAATGAGACATAGCAAGAAAAACAGGAGACCGACATCTGAGTTACAATGCAGAAAAAAACTTATTTAATCACAACCAGGTCATACACAGAGAAACCCCCTATTGCTTCATAGAGGACAAAACCCTGTGTCCCAAAACCACCTCCAAACACCCCAATTCAGCAATACGGTAGTGTTTCACAAAAGTGAACGGAGACGCCAGAGTAGCAGCTCTACAAAGCTCCACCACTCAAGCGCCCTGCAACTCAGCCATAGTAGCAGCCATACCCTGCGTAGAACACCCTTGAATCCCAGCAGGAGGCACCACTCCTCTCAAATCATAGGCCAACAAAACCATTGCCAGGATCCAGCGACTCAGGGAAGCAGTAGAAGGCTTCTCCCCTTTCCTAGTCAGACCAAAATTCACGAACAAAGAATCCCCTCTTACGGAATTCAGTAACCGCCTGCAAAATAACACAACAAGGCCAATCGCACATCGAAATCATGTAATCTGACGTCCTCCACCGAGGAAGGGTCAGGACAAAAAGCAGGAAGAATCACCTCTTGAAGACCATGAAAAGCTGAATTAACTTTAGGCATAAAAGAGGGAACAAGAACCAGCACAACCCGATCAGGAAAGACCTTGCAAAAAGGAAAAGAGCAGGACAAAGCACCCAATTCCCCCAAACGCCTGGCCGAAGTAATAGCCACCAAAAAACAAGTTTTCAGCGTCAAATGTTTTAAATCAATATCCCCCAAAGGCTCGAAAGGAGGGTCCATCAACACATCCAACACCAACTGCAGACTCCAACCAGGAAAACAATGCACCGGTCATGGAAATAAATTCACCAGACCTTGAAAAAATTTGGGCATCAAATGACCCTCATCTGCCAGATTACACCAAGAACTCCGAAAAGCTTGGATCGCTGCCCATTGAACACGCTGCGTAGCCACAGACAACCCCGTACGCATACCATCATGCAAAAACTGCATGATCACAAACAGAGAAGCAACCATAGGGTCAATATGCTGTTGCAAACACCAGGAGGCAAAAACCTTCCACTGACGTCCAGAGGAACGCAATGTGGACTGACGCCTAGCAGCCTGCAAAGTCACATCCAAAGGACCAGGGACTCCTAGCCCCTTCAAACATTGCAGTTCAACCTCCAAGTCGTCAAGTGCAGTCTCAGCAACAAACCCCTGGAGAGACAAGGAAACACCAGCAGAGAGGGATGGAGAGGAAGCCCCCACTCCGAAAGCCAACCGCTAGAGCAGAGGAAACCAATTCGCCTGCGGCCACTGGGGAGCGATCAAAATCACCCGAGCCCCCACCAGCCTCACCCTGACAACAAAGGATCGGATCAACTGAAAAGGAGGGAATGCATAAAGAAGACACTGTGGCCACTGACAAGTCAGACCGTCCGCTGTCCAGGCCTGAGGACATCGATACTGGGAGCAGAACATCCCCACCTTCGCGTTTTCCCAAGAGGCAAACAAGTCCACAACCGGACGGCCCTATTTCTGAACCAGACAACGGAAGAGAGACACCCGAAGGGAGAACACCCGGGTGGAAGGAATGACTCTGCTCAACCGATCCGCCAGAACATTGTCTGACCTCTGAATGTATGAGGCCCGAAGAGACAGAACCGAATGCTGGGTCCACAAAAAAAATCACTGAGCAACTAGATTCAGAGAACGGGATCTGGTCCCCCCTTGCCTGTTGATGTAGGACTTGTCCACCAAGTTGTCCGTCTGCACCAACATTGCCTCCCCTTGCAAGAGCGTCTGAAAATGCACCAGAGCCAGCCGGACCGCAGTCAACTCCCACCAATTCGAGGACCTCTCCGCTCCGATTCTCTCAGGGACCAAAACCCCTGAACCTGCCACGACCCCAGCCAAGCCCCCCATCCCGAGAGACTGGCATCCGTCGTTAATACCACAGGCAGCGACGGGGACAAAGGAACCCCAATCTGTAGAGGTGCCGGCACCCTCCACCAACCCAACTCCCTGCGAATGAAAGCCGACACAGGAATGCAAGTCTGCAGTGTGCAAGGATCAGGAGACCATCGGGATAGGAACCAATTCACCAGACAAAGAAGATGAAACCTTGCCCAAGGAATCGGGAAGGTCACTGAAGCCAAGTGACCCTGCAGTCGCAACCACTGAAGAGCACTGGGAGCCACTTGAAATAGCACAGCTGTCACCTGAGCCTGAAGACCCTCCCATCTCCTGTCTGACACCGTCACCAACCCCCGTAGAGTCAGAAATCGAGCCCCAATAAATACCAGATCCTGGGAAGGCACCAAATCTCAGCCTGAATCAACAGATCATCCAGATAAGGATGAACAAACACCCCTTCCCCATGCAGAAGTGCCATGAGAGGAGCCAGTACTTTCGTGAAGACCCTGGGAGCTGACTTTAGGCCAAAGGGAAGAACACAACACTGAAAATGGTCTGGACCTATTGCAAAGCACAGAAACCTTTGAGAAGACACTGCAACCGGCACGTGGAGGTAAGCATCCTGAAGATCCAGAGATCTCCAAAAATCCCCTGGCAAAATGAGAGGAAGAATATCCTGAATGGACAACATTCAGAAGTGCACAGTCTTAATCCAAGAGTTCACCCATTTCAGATTAAAAACAGGAAAGAAACCCCCTGTCAGTTTTGGAACAAGAAACAGAACAGAAAAAGCTCCCATTCCCCATTCCTCCATTCCTCGGGCACCCTGCAAATGGCCCCTTTTGACAGCAAGGGCCAGACTCCCTCCAGCAACACCTCCCGCCTGCCTCTCTCCACAGGTAAAGGAGTCGGACGAACCCCAATGTCTGGAGGAACAAGATCGAACTCTATGGCGTATCCGTTTTCAACAATGTTCAGGACCCACTGATCTGTGACATCCTCTTTCCAGATGGACAGAAAATATCTCAGCCTTCCTCCCACTGGCCAGTCCCCAACACCTTCATGGTCAGGAACCCTTCTTAGCAGCCCCTTTCCCCAAAGGAACAGACCTCTTAGGAGAAAACCTAGGAAGAAACCTACGCTTCCTGGAAGACGAGGTCCGAGGAACAACCTTTGGAGAGGACTTGGAGTGCGACTTCCACCCTTTGCCAGACGCTGATCCACCTTTATAAGGCAAAACATGCTTGTGGTCCTTAAAGGCCTTAGAGATCATTGCAGGTAATTGATCCCCAAATAGAGCCTGACCCTCAAAGGGAAGCCGAAGAAGAGCCGCTTTCTCCCCGGGATCAGCCTTCTACTGATGCAACCAAAGAGATCTGCGTGCCCCAATCACAGCCCCAGAAGCCAGAGCTAAAGTGCGGATAGTATCCGAGGAAAAATCAGCCAATAAACGGGCCTGTTGTTCCAGCATGGACAGTAATTCAGAACATTCCGACCCCTCCTGCACAGCCACCGCAAGTTTGTCAAAGTCCTGAAACAAGGACTGTGCAGAATAATCCAAAAAAATACCAGCCCAAAGAGTCAAATACCCAGCCGAAAAGGATCTCTTCAAACCAGAGTCCACCTTCCGATTGGTGGCATCAGAAAGAGCACAGTCTTCAGGATTGACAGCCGTTTTACCAATCAAGGTAGCCAGCATGGAATCTAAATGCACAGAAGGAGGCAGAACATCCTCTCCTTCCAGCAAATATAACTTCTGCAGAAAACGGGGAAGCTGGGCGTTGTCCACCTCCTTCCATTCCCTGAAAATCATGTCCTTAACAGGCCCCAGGAAAGGCATAGCAAACCGAGAAGGAGTCACATATTGAGGAAACAGGGAAGAATCCTCTCCTGCAGGTTGAAAAGCAGGAAAACCCAAATTGTCCCGGAGGTGAGCCGGAATACTCCACATATCCTCACGAGACACATATTTGCCTCCAGAAGACGTAGAAGGACCATCTCCTTCAGAAGAAGAAGAACCAGCAGCGTCCATGGAGGTGCGAGCAGCTGAGGGACGACCTGCACGAACAGCTCCAGCCTGGAGAGCTCTGGAAACTGCCACTTCAATCATGTCCTGAACTTCCTCATGAGACATAAGAGGAGCAGAACCAGCCACCTCAGTCCTGCCCACCCTGTCAGACTGTAATGGCACCAGAACCCCCTCATCTTCAGAAGCGGAAGAGGAAGAAATCACTCTCCTGCGTTTAGCACCGTTCTTCGACATGATGAAACCAACCAAATGACCAAAACCCACAAACCTGGGTTTAAAAAGGCCAAAAACGGCCATAACAATCACCAATCAGATCATGACATCCAAAAGGCCTCCCAATCAGGAGAAACAATGAAAATATAAAAAAAAAACACGGGTCCAAACGCCTGCCTTACCTCAGAAAACGCAGGAAAGATGCTTCTGGGTGACTGAAGGGCTCTGAGATACCTCCAACACGGAAGCACAGCCCCAGCCACAGCAGAGCCATCTGACCGCGTCAGACGACTCAGCAGGAAACCAGCGAGTGGCAGCCTCGCACACCTCCAACAAGCCGGATGCCAAGCGAGGGGAAGACGGAACCGGAGGCCCCGCGACCAGCGCCGAAGAAGAAAACGATGCCCCCCTCAGCCACGCCAAGGAGGAGAGAAAAGGTAAGTCTCACAGGTAAGGAGACAAAAGAAAACAGGAGTGGGTGGGGGGCTCTTTTAAGAAGAGAGTGGAGGGGTCTGGGGAGGCAAGGGAGCCTCATTGGTTAAGGAAGGCGAGGGAGGGACGGGAGGTAATGAAAATGGTCGTCAGAAGGTTCTATATGCATTTTTGCCACGCCTACAGCAAGCTCATCTATGAAAGGTGGAAACTAAATAAAGTTGATCGTCATCAAGTTCATCCTGCAAAAGTTCCTCAATGTCACCATTGATCAACAGTGAAGAGGGTGAATGTGCAATGATCATATAAAAAAAAGAAGTGACATACATTCATGGGCCCTGCTGCTTGCAAGGAAGACAATGAACAACAAAAACAAGCACATTGATGAAACAAAACAATTCATATGGACATTGCCTCAAGATCAAACTAAAAGCAAATGGTTGTCCCATTACCTTTATAATCGACAGCGGTGCATCTATCAGCATCATGCCAGATGAACAATTTAACAGTTTGGCACCCGTACTGTAGCTCAAAGTGTCATATCCAAAAGTGCTGCTTCCAAACCATTGCAAAGTTAAGGGTCACTCACAGTGGGTTTGTGGCATATGAAGACGTTTGTACAAGCCCAAACCATGTTCTTCAGGGTACTTTGCCCAGTGCACGCCTACTTAGTTTTGCAGCTGCTGTTGATATGAGACTGATATCTATCAATTACAACCTAAATACACAATCTGAAATTGTTTGCAAGATCTCGTTGCTATTTCATGGCCCAGGAAAGCTCAAGACAATGAAGGTGCAACTTCACATTAACGAAGACATCCACCCTGCTGCACAGCTACACCGCAGAATAGCGTTTCACCTACAGGATTCAGCAGAGAAGAAACTAGAAGCCCTGTTAAAACACAACATTAGTGAAGGCTTTACTGGTCCCACATCATGGTTGTCGCCCCCCCTGGAAGTGCCAAAAAAGGACAGTGGCTGTCCAGTGCACATTTGCATGGATATGCGCCAGGCCAACAAGGCAATCGATAGAGAAAGACATTCTCGTCCGCACGTTGCAGACATGATCATGCAGCTGAACGAAACTAAAGTCTTCTCCCTTCTTGACTTGAACAAGTGATACCATCAACTTGAATTGTGAGAAAACTGTAGGAGCATTACCACTTTTTTGACTCATACTGGTTTGTTCAGATACAAAAGGTTGAGTTTTGGAGTGGCATCTGCTTCAGAAATACTCCAAGATGTTATGTGTAGAATAATTCAACCTGTTACACATGCTTTCAATTACAGTAATGATATACTGGTATTTGGAACAAAACGGAAGGAGCAAGAGAAGACTCTCAAGTAAGTCAGTTACTTACAAATATATAACGCCAAATGCAGAAAAGTGTGAATTTCACAAAAACAAACTCATATTCTTTGAACACATATTTTCTGATGGGGGATGACTCCTGGTCCAGATAAAATACGAGCACTGTCAGTCACCAGTCCCCCACAAGATGCCACCATGTTACAGTCCTTCTTGGGCATAGACAGTTATGTTCAAGGAAAATTAATGATTTTTCTACAGTGAATGCCCCATTGAGAGACCTGACCAAACTAAATGTTCAGTTGCAATGGTCCTCTGAATGGAACCAAAGCTTCAAAAGAATAAAGCATGCAATTTGAAATATGATGGAGATGGCCTACTTTGATCCCAAACTACACACTGATATTACTGTTGATGTGGGCCCTGTGGGGTTGGGAGCAATCCTTGCTCAGCATAACGGACATCTAAATCCTTAGAGGCACACTGTGGAATATGACAGCCGAAGTCTGTCAAACACTGAGGGGGTGATTCTAACTTCGGCGGGCGGCGGAGGCCGCCCGCCGAAGTTCCCCCACCAAAATACCGCCCGCCAGCCCAGGGCAAATCAACCTTCCCACTAAGATGCCGGCTCAGAATTGAGCCGGCGGAGTGGGAAGGTGCGACGGGTGCAGTTGCACCCGTCGCGTATTTCAGTGTCTGCTAGGCAGACACTTAAATACTTTGTGGGGCCCTCTTATTGGCATGGGCACGGCAGGGGCCCCCAGGGGCCCCGCGGCACCCCCTACCGCCATCCTGTTCCTGGCGGGCGAACCGCCAGGAACAGGATGGCGGTAGGGGGTGTCAGAATCCCCCATGGCGGCGCAGAAAGCTGCGCCGCCATGGGGGATTCTAAGGGCAGCGGTAAACCGGCGGGAGACCGCCGGTTTACCCTTTCTGACCGCGGCCAAACCGCCGCGGTCAGAATGCCCTGCGGGGCACCGCCGGTCTGTCGGCGGTGCTCCCGCCGACCCTGGCCCCGGCGGTCTGAGACCGCCGGGGTTAGAATGAGGGCCTGAATGTGCCTATCCCAAGCAGGAAAAAGAGTCTGGCTGTGGTGTGGGCCTGGGAACATTTTCATGTGTTTATTTGAGGAAAGCATTTCACAATTGTCACAGACAATCAAGCGCTGTGGATTTAGGACATATGTTGCCTTTTACTAGCGTTTCCTTTACAGCTACTAGGCTTCAGCAGACATTGTGCATAGTGTGGAACTGAGTTATATCGGAAATGCACCCTGCTGTTATGCGTATTTAACCTGTTACAGTGCCTCATTCCTATATTGTTAAAAAATAAAAAAAGCACACTGTGATCAGTATCATGAGGCTCGCCGGAGCACAGCATCCTATTTTAAGTTAGGACAGTCAGGCAAAGCTGCGAAGATACATTGTCTTAAACCAGTGCGGTCTTTTAGCCCTATTAGCACTAAGACATGGCTCCCAAACGCGTTAGGGCTGGCAAAGGGAAAAGGGGTGAGCCTGAATTGTCACAACTGTTAAAGCTTGTTCTGGTGAAATTGGGCAATAGTGACTCGGACAGCGAGGAAGCGACTTCTGGGGTTGAGGATATGGATGCGGGGCCCAGCTACCTGCGCAGGTCACATGTAGCCCCACGTGTGGCTTTCCCCCCAGTGAAACGCAGAAAAAAAGACACGTGCTAGTCGACCAGCAGCCTTTGCCTTCTTTAGCGACTACATCCTCCCCAGAGCAGTCCACGATCCTTGTCTCTTCACTAACAGCTGGGGTCGCGGTTCCTGAGCCTCATTCTGGGGGGGATGGGATGCAGTTACGGCGCCGGGGCTAGGGGTGGAAGCTATGTTGAGCGACATCAGAAAGTCATTGGCAACTCTAGCAGCACCACCTGCTGTGATGGCGGTTCAACCCCCTCAGGCCCAGGCTGCAGCACCAGCACCACCTTCTTCCACTGTGCATGCGCAGGCTGGTCCTAACTCGCAGTTAACCACGCAGGACCCAACAGCCCAAGCACTGGGGGCGGCGGCGCAATTATTAGCCAATATTACTACCTCAGCAACTCCTCCCCCTCCTACGGCTCCATGGGCGAATGATTCTTTACAGAATTCGGTGTTAGAGCTTAAACGCCAGGTGGAGGCATTGGCAGCGGTGTGTAGCATTCCCCCCTTACAGGTGACGGCTGGGGACCCGGGTGTCACCCCAGCACCGGGTACCCTGCCTCTCACTACTACACTGGTAAAAGAAAAAGGTAAAGTAGCTGACACGAACAATTTTTCATCTAAAATTAACACATCAGTGGATGGGCCGGGTCAAGACAGATTATTGTCTAGACCAGGTAAGCTTGCTGCACATGTGGGTGCCGAAGTTAAAGAGAAAATTTGGAAGGAGAATTTATTGATATCTTCACCCTGATCAGGGCAAAAAGAAGGGAAATTGAAACCAAAGATAAGGAGGTGAAGGCATTGCCTACAAGTGATAGGAAACCTAAGGTGGAAGAGAATATCACTAATTGGTTATTTAGTTTCAATGTATTTATGTTGGTAATGCTTGAGAAGAAACCCGAGTTGGGTATTGTTATGATTTGTTATGCCAACAAAATATTAAGAGCCCACCACTTGTATGGATGGTTGCATGGTTGGAATATGACAGGGATTTCAGGTGGGCAAAGGTGGAGGACCCCACAATTGGTTGGGATCAGACAGAAGTGAATGTTTGGTTGGAGTGTGTGAATAATAAACCAACTGGGAAGCAGCCCTTTCGTTCACAATTCTCCAGCGATAAGAAAGGGTCATGTTGGGTATTTAATAGAAAGATATGGTTGCACCCCCCCCCCCCGGCTCATGCAAATTCAGGCACACATGTTCGTTCTGTGGTCATCCCTCCCACCCCGAGTTCAAATGCCTTAAGAAATTCAGAGAAAAAGTTAAGGATGGGAGTAAGCCCGGTAATTAAATCAGCTCTGCCTTCAACCATAAAAATGTATGCATTATTTCCATGGCTACAGGATTATCCAATCAAAGAATCAGCTGACTTACTAGTTAAGGGGTTTTCACAGGGCTTTAGGATACCAGCTACCGGTGTCCCCCCTCTAGAAAATTGCAGGAACCTCGTGTCTGCTTTAAGGTACCAGGGGTGGTAGCAAAAAAGATTGGCAAGGAGCGGGCACTGGGGAGGTTAGCCGGCCCTTTCCCCTCCCCCCGACTCAAGATTATGTGTGTTCACCTTTGGGAGTAGTATCCAAAAAGGAGCCAGGCCAGTTCAGGTTGATCCATAATCTATCGGCTCCTCGAGGTTCATCAGTAAATGAGGCTATTGACCCTCAATTCTGCTCAGTCCGCTATGCGACGGTGGACCAGGCCCTTGTGAAGCTGAGGGCGTTAGGGCACGGTGCTTTGCTAGCAAAAACAGATATTGAATCGGCTTTCAGGCTTCTCCCAGTCCACCTTGATGACTACCATTTGCTAGGATTCCAATTTAATGGGGCTTACTTCTATGACAAATGCATGCCAATGGGCTGTAGTGTGTCCTGCAGTTATTTTGAACAGTTCAGCTCGGCACTGCAGTGGATCTTTACTAGACGCACAGGGCACAAAGAGGTGATACATTACTTAGATGATTTCCTGGTACTAGGCCACCTGCGGTCGGCGAGGTGCTTGTGGGCCCTTCATGCTTTAACAGCTATGTTCCAGGAGTTTGGGGTACCTTTGGCCCTGGACAAAACAGAAAGACCTTCTACTTGCATTACCCTCCTAGGGATTGAGATTGATTCTGTGGCTGGGGAGTGTCGTCTACCTGCAGAGAAGTTACAGGTTTTTAAGGAATCCATGCGAATTTTGTTGGCACAAAGAAAAGTTACCTTGCACCAGTTACAGGTCCTAGTAGGTCAGCTTAATTTCGCTTTGAGGATTATCCCCATGGCCCGCCCCTTCTCCAGGTCCATTGCTAGGTCCATGGCTGGTTTAACCAAAAAACATCATCACACCAGACTATCGCTGGAAGTGAGGAAGGATTTAAGAATTTGGGACATATTTTTACAGGAGTTCAATGGGGCGGTGATCTGGCCTCTCCCTCCGGTTTCGAGACCCACCCTTGGTTTATTCACAGATGCTGCAGGCAGCATAGGCTTTGGAGACATCCTGGGTCAGGCTTGGTGCAGTGCGGACTGGCCACCAGATTGGGTCAGCAAAGGGATGACTAAGAATATAGCTTTTCTGGAACTGTTCCCCATTATTGTTGCTGTAACCATTTGGGACAAAGCTTTTAAAGACAGATCAGTGGTCTTCTGGTCTGACAATATGGCGGTAGTGGGGGCGATCTACAAACAAAATGCAACATGTAGAATGGTTCTCTGCATCCTTAAATTCTTGGTGCTGTCCTGCTTGAAGTTAAATGTTAATTTTCGTGCGAAGCATGTGCTGAGGGTTCATAACAATGATGCTGATGCTTAGTCTCGCTCGTTAATGCAGGATTTTCTGAGATTCCACCCCCAGGCAGCGGAGAAGATGACGGAGTTCCCAGAATTTCTGTGGAAGATTGGTGTCCCACCCTCCCAGCTTTAGTAGCAACATCCCTGGCCACTCATACGAGGGGGCGTATGAAAGGGCTTTTCACCATTACAGACGTTTCTTAAAGTCCCAGCATATTTCAGACTGGTTTTCGGAAGAGGCTATCTGTACATTTTTGCAGCATTTGAAAGACAAGGGTAGACCAGTTTCTTGCGCAAAAGCTAACTTGGCCGCCATTGGCTTTTTCGCGCATCTCTGGAACCAAGAGTCCCAGCTGAATACTTTTGTTATAAAAAGGGCAGTTGCGGGGTGGGCTAGAGTAGAGGGTCCCAAGTTAGACCCTAGGCATCCCATAACGGTACCCATACTAGAGAAAATATTGGGTACAGTCCCCTCAGTGACTTCTTTGCCTTTTGAGACTGCATTATTCACAGCAGCCTTCTCAGTTGCCTTTTACAGTGCATTTTGCATTAGTGAATTGATAGGCGTGTCTAAGGGGGACCACTTAGGAGGACTCCAGAGGGAAGGGGTGCATCTCAGTCCAGAGTCTGTATCAATACAGCTGCGAAAATCCAAAACGGATCAGCTTGGCTGGGGTGATCGCATTAAACTCAGCGCGGCCCCGGGGTCCCCGTTATGCCCGGTGGGTCACTTAAAAGCTTACTTATCAGTTTGCCCGGTCACAGGGTCTCCTGCACTTTTCCTGCATACGAATGGGGAGTGCCTCTCACGCTACCAATTCTCAGAGGTATTAAAAGTTACACTGAGGGCAGCTGGGGTTGACCCGCGGGGTTATTAGCTCCATTCATTTAGAATCAGTGCAGCTACAATAGCAGCCGGAGCTGGGTTGTCAGTAGCAGATGTGAAGTCCATTGGGAGGCGGTCATCGGATTGCTACAAGTGTTACATTAGACCTGAGTTGGTATGATCAGTGCACATTCATGAAAGACCACGATTTAGACGTTGTTTTCTCACTCATTCTTCTTTCATTGCAGTTCAATGGCGCCACGTGTGTTGTGGGTCTTGGGGCATTTGTTTGTTCGGCGGCTTACAGGTTGCATCAGCTCCGTGAGCTTAATCCGGCAGAAAGCCAAGATGTAGCCTTTCAATGGTGTGGGGTTGGCGGAATTGGAATCTCACAGCTTCAACAACTTGTCGCATTGGCTAAAGGATACGAGGGACTTCAGTTCCCGGATCTTATTATTATTCATCTTGGAGGCAATGACTTGGTGCGCATGGGCAGGAAGACACTCAGGGAAATTATTTTTCTAGAGATCACCAAGTTGTCTAAACAATTCCCAAACGCAGCCATCGCTTTGTCTCATATGGTGCCCTGTTGGAAATGGGGCCCTGGCATTAAATCAAGAACTCTCAACGTGTCAGTTAGGAGACTCAACGCAGAGTTGGCCAAGTTATGCCCTGGGCCTGGGCGATTATGGAACATTCCACACAAACTTTTTAAGGGCCCTGGGATGTTTCATAGGGATATGGTGCACTTGTCTGATGCGGTTCCAGACCAATTTATGTCCGACATGCGGTTCTTCTGTCGCAGTCTGTTTTCTTGTGGGGAGGGCAAAGGACCTTTGGGGCCCTGGTCACCCTCGTGGAGGGAGAAGAGGTACTAAAGTAACCTGAATCAACAGAGGGGTCCTCAAGGATGGGGCCCCGGGTTAACACCAGAGATAGGATCCTGAAGTCCTGGACCAACCTGTGGATGTACACACCAGATTAAGGGGTAGGGAGCCCAGATTGCTGGGGTGGCCACGGGGCTCCTGCCCCTGGCCGCCCCGTTACACCGCTTGGCAGATTGGTGTTTGGAGAGGGGGCGGAACCCTGAGGGTGTGGGCAAGGAACGGTGAAGTCAGGGGAGCCACCCCCCCTACGGATACAGGTGTTGTACAGTTCACCTGTGTGGTCCAAGGGAGGTTCAGGACAGGAAGGGATCCTGTCACTATGATTTATGGTTACATATTGAATTGTAAAAAGACAGACGATTTATTGTAAATATGTTTGAAGTTTTCTTGAAGTGATTTATGGCTAATAATTTGTATTATGAATTTAACAAGACAAGTTAAATAAAACCTTCTTCCAACGAAAGACAAATTTGTCGGACTGTGTATGGCCGGTGTTGGGGGAGGGCCTGCTGGTGGTCTCCGAGTTCTATGGGACTCTGCAGCCTCAGCAGTTTCCCCATTATTTTAGATTTGATTCACCTGACACATAATCCATCATCTGGTAGACAATTTGAAGATTTTAACAAACAAATTTGTTCCTATCTCAGCCTAAAAACAACTTACTAAAACACTGTTGCAGTCACCTAAACATCTTTTAGTTGTTGATTAAAGTTTTTGTGTCAAAGTGATACTAATGGCATGAAACCTTTCCCCGGGCATTCTTAACGTGAAAAAATGGAAACAATACTGCCGCAAAATATGCTGCATTATGTCACACAATTTGTATTTTCTTGCCACATAAATTCAACCTTTTCACAATATTTGCTCCTCCCATACCACGTTTACAGTTGCTCTTTTCATATTACAGGTTACACCATATTTAGCTTCTCAGAATATTTATACTCACATACACATACATGTGTCCAAATAGCTTAGACTACTTTTTGAAGCATCTTTACATATACATGCACATTTTCGTGGGAATACTCCTGCTTCATATAATAAATGTGAACCTATTCACTTGTTGATGGCTCTTAGGATTTTGGGAACCCTGGGCCACACCTATTTAGGGGCCGCTGTTCCCAACAACTTTGCATTTATGATCCATTTTCCGTTAAATCACGCCCATTGGTCGTTCCTTCAAAGTCAATCAGAGGTAAAAGAAAGAAGAGAAATTAAAGGCAATTGCTAATTTAAAATCCACGCCCATACTGCTTAACCTCAAACCTTTTCCCAAGTGGTCCTTGGACTGCCTTGATCCACATAAGGCACACAGATTGGCATGGAAGTGGACCTTGAGGTAACCCTGTATGAGGTGTGGTATGCTTGCCAACATTATACTATCAAAAATGGTAGAGGTAGTTATTACAGCTTGACTATTCGAACAGATTAAAGAGGGGGCCTGTCCTGATCAAATAACAAGAGACCCCCTTAAAATGTCGGGTCCTGGGCCTGAGCACACTTAGCCCATGCCTTAAAACGTTTCTGGTTGAAGGCTACCATTTAGAAAGATTTTTTTAAGTCTTCAAGCATATTAATAATCTGCTTTCAAAACTGAACTTGATTAAATCCCAAATATCCAGATGACCGCCATATCTCGACTAAGCAAGTGCAGAAGCATTTTTGTAATATATTATTGTATTATATTCCCCAGTTACCTATTCTACATGTGCATATATGCGTCTATGGATGCATGTTTTGTGCCTCTTTTCTGCGTGATGTAGGAAGTGTTATGCATTTTTTTAGCAAACTACTGATCGAAAACAAAATATATTACATTAGTCAAAGTTTTGATACAGTTATTGGGTGCTTAAGTGACGTCAATATACCCTCCTCCTCCTGGTATTTACCCTTTTGATTCTTCAGCCCTTCACTGCATCTGCTCCGCATGTTGGATTCAAACACACTCTGAAGACGTTACCTACCAGCTGCATGAAGCAAGCTAAACAAAAGCCAACATACTTACACAGTTTTAGGCCACTTGTAAAGTATTGGCCACAATCTGCATTCTTCTTGTGGGAATGCAAATAACAATTTCATTACGAAGCTCTTTTCTGCAGCGGCCTTATTTTGTCGAAGTCTGGGGCAGCAACTGTACTTAATGCTGCTGCATAGAATTTCAGTTGGCTACCTGGAAACACTCCTGTGGTGTAAATGATTTGAAAGGAATGGATGCCTTCGGATTTTGCTAGTTTTAGTTAGTGATAGGTCTTAAGATCCTGTCTGATGGTGGCATGCTCTTCCATGTCTTTGATTCACTGTGAAATGGAATTCTAGGGTTTCGGTTCAAAAGTGAAAATGTTCCGTCTTTCCTTCTTGTTCTGTAGGCCATCAGTCGAAGTGCATAAAACAGTATGGGAACTGAGATCCTGAGTACTATATTTTGGAGTCAGAATTGGGGCGGGGTCAGAGGCATGGCTAAAAACAACAAAGTTATCTATAACGATTTGTTGGCCTTTCATCTAAATATAGTGCACACACCTTAAATGAAAAGTAAATGCAAGGTAGTCTAAAGTGGGAAAAGCACTGTTTGGGTTGGAAAGAGCAGATGGTTAATGCAATTGCTTCAAATACCTGCGAGTCTAACCAGAGGTTCACTGATTTCAATATTGCTTGGTACATAAGTACAGTGACAAGTATATTTATTGTACTATAATGCCCCAGCCTTTCACTTAAAGCAGTGTGAATATATGTCATTAGTGTAAAAAAAGAATGACAAACTTTGTGAAATAAGCAAACAACATAAACTAGGCTGTCACAAAAAGATTCAGTCTTTCTGTGCTTACAGTTTATTTTAACGTTACATTTTTAGTGGCAGCAATGAGGCAGTACCTAGTACAGACCTTTCTTTATAAGTATCCATTAAAAGGAAAGACTTCAGAACTAGTAACACCCTTACAGTACCTCTCAAAAAGAATAATGCTGTGTCTTTATTAAGTTACAAATGATGCCATCAAATAAAGCCTACACTGGTTCTCAAGTGGTCTTTAGATCTGATGTTGATGAGTATAACTACTTTCATGTAGCAGGCACCCTAGAGACAAAGCAGTTTCTTCTGTCGGTGTCTATCTCTTCTTTCACTTCAGACTGTAAAAGACTCCCTTCAATTTCAGTCTGAAGAAACTTGAGGTCAGCATTGGTATTAACCAAAGCTTAGGAACATAGTTACACTTTCAGTTCAGCCTCTGCCTTACACTCATTTGGATTGCTGGGCTGTCCTTTTATTGAGCCGTTTTTAGGTTTGACCTGTTGGAGGTATTGTGGGATTTTAACCACACCCACCGCTCAACCATTACTTGCATTCGTTCGTGGGCTTGCCTTTCAAAAATCCTTTGTTATTGTTGGTAAATGCTTTCCGTTTGTCTCTCCTTTGGGTGTTTTTGTTTTTCCCTTGAAGACTGACCCTGTTACATGGATAATTGCACGATTTCCGTAATGTTTGACTACGAACGAACTTATTTTTCTTTCTGTGCCTCTCCTTTGCGATCATGCTCACGGCAGCCATGATGATGTGAATGGGCTCACTTTTCTTAACTGTTTTTATTTTCATTTTCAATATATGTAGCAAGACAAGTCCAGTTAGGAATTTACAATGATAATAGCTCTAACTCAAGCAAATGCGAGACCCATTGCATTGCAAATGCTTGTTAATTGTATATCTCTTCATGATGACCAATGTGGGGTTGTGGGGGGGGACGAAAGTATTGAGAAGGGTCTATCTCCGCATTGACACCTTGTGGCAAATAAGTCACGTTTTTAGATTCAGATGTAGTCTGTTATCTTGTCTGGCGGATATAAAGTTTGGGTATATTGCAATGCAATGGCAATGAGAGTAGCAAAGGTGTAAATCTCCTGCAAACTTTGTAATGCATTATAAAAGAATACATAAATGCAAACAAAACGCATGTAAATCAGGGAGACCTGGCTTTAATAAATACAAAGAGCATATTACAGAGTGCATCTCTGCCCTTCTCATCGTTTGCAGTGAATCTACCCATTGTAGGCCTTTCATTCCATATACATTTTTGAACTTATTCAGCTCTTGAAATTATCAGGGAATCGCCGTGACTGTTTATGTTATTATATAATAATTTGCATTTTTCCTTTTGCCCTAGACACATTGGGCGTTTGCTTTCCTTTCTGGGTAATACTTTTTAGGGTAAAGATAATAGAGGCGCTGGAAATGCTGGCACATATATAAAACACGCTTTGTTTCTCACTGCTGTGTCGTACTTACAGTGAGCAACAGTGATTTGGAGGACCTTTGTAGGATGGTGGATGGACATGGGATTCTGTAACAAAATTATTATTTTGCATTCACATAAAGGAATGCACACGCAAAGGTCTGCTTGATTTATCACTCACACTGAGCACGCCACTGTACATGCAACCTATTGATGACATCATTAAGCGGTTTGCTTCCAGCATTGCCCATTTATATTTACAAGGTTATTCTGTTTTTTTTGCATACGATTTTCATGACTCTGCCTACTTACAAACAAAGCAGTGAATGTTGAGTGTGCTCCATTGTCGGCATTTCACTTCCTCAAACGATTATTAGAACCGTAAACATGCAATTCAATAGAAATCTTCATTCAACTATCGGTGACCCAAACACTACACCGACGGGAACCAGCAGGAATGTGCCTACAACGTCTTCCAGCTCGAGATAAACGGGCTTATATTTTGTACTTTTCATGAATTACGGATTCCGATTTCATGACCTCAGAAACCAGAGGCTCTGTATTCGCGACGCGCGCCTTATGTGCCATTGATTATTCAGACATGTTTGCGTACTTCCTTGGCTAATCGCGTGATAAGAGGTATCAGGTGAAATGTGTAAAGTTTTCTCAAATATTTTGTTTTATAAAAGAGCATTAATGAAAGCTGGCTTGCGTTCATGTTGGCCTCGAATTCCATCGTAACGCTCCATGCTCACCGAATTTTGTACTTTGTGCGTCTCTTGGTGTTAAAGTCTCTTTCAACTTTACAGTATTGGAGCTCACATTTCAATGTTCATGAGTGTGTGTTCCATGTTCTGCACAGCTTGTCTGTTTCCAAGCCCTACTCCGCTTAGCGCCTTGTCTATAGCCCCCGCACGGTCACTTTACACATTTATATGCAGATTGAACAGTTTTCCCATGTGCCAAGGAATGGTTTGGTCCGGTTGAAAAAAGGGTAGCCCTTACTGGGCGTTCACAGAAATCATATTCACATTTAAGTCATCTGCACACAAAGCAAAAACAGCAGGTTGTGGTTACACCATTTCCTACAAAGTTAATGAGAGACTAAGGTGACTTTTTAACAGCAATCGCTGCACAAAAAATGCGATATGAAAAAGAACAACTGAATCGCACAACCGCGCATTGACACAGACGCTTGCAATAGCCGACACACTCAAAAAGAACTGTTTCCGTTTATGTATGTGGCCGTGTGGTTGTAAGTATATGGCAAGTCTATCCAGAATGTGGTGTCGCGCTGTAAAGTGTCACAGGCAAGGATGCACTTCACAAGTACTTGAAGGGTGTAATGTTCTTTAAAGATGAATATCTCCAGCTCTTTCTTAAACTGAAACAGTATGAATGTGTGGCCCTGATGGATACATGCATGTCATTCTAGACTGAGAAGGTATGCTGATAGCCCCTGGAGATGGTGGGCTTGTCAGACAGGCAGGGGTACTGGTAATGACAGCGTTGAAAATGATGTAGAATGTTTTGAGCTGATGCGGTCCAACAAAGGAAGTGGAGTTTCATCAGTGAGGCAATGATGTGGTCAGATTTCTTTAGGCTCTTGAAGAGGTGTGCTGCAGCATGAAGCAGTGATCTAGTATTCTAGTTGCCCAAACAGCAAAACACCACAAAGCACTCTAAACTATCCTCCAAATACTCATGTCCAACCTCCAAAGATCACGGTAGATATCCACAAAGACCTGACTTAAAACATTCTTTCTTAAGCCACCAAGTGGGGAACATAGGCAGATCCAGATATGATGCATCATCAAGCAACTATTGGAGATCCCACACATCAATTCATATGCTTGCATCAATGCATATGTTGTGCAGAGGTAGTGCCACTGTAAACAGGGGTCCTGGTGAAGGGCTGCCTCGTAGTCCATAACATGGTCATTAGCCAGTGACTACCCGTTGTGGATATCTTTGGGCAACACCTTCCGGGGTAACCACAGCTTTCAGTCAACCACGGCACAGTGGGGTTTCAAACTTGTTTCTAGTTTCTAATCATGTACTTCAAAACTACCAAAGCGTCTGCAAAACCAGTCACCCAAAAGTATTAACACCAAAAGGTATTAACCAAAGGATGGGGGATGACTTATTTATTTCTGAGATCTTAGGCAAAACCTTGAGACAAACAGTTCAATTGAAGCCATACCATAAAATCATAAATGTTTATATCTCCTTAAAACTTGAAGCATAAATTCACCAGAGCCGGTTGGTCAAAGGTTAAATATGATTAGTAACCCTTGTATGTGGCACCTTGTTGATACATCTCAATTCTGTGGACTCCTCCAATTTGTTAACCGATTTGACTGAACTTTCCTTAACTATATCACTGAACTTATGTGGTATAGTCTCAGTGGTCCCTATCTATGCTCATCCATGAATGAGCCATTTCTTATGTGGAAGTGTGTTTTGGCAACATTTGATCTTTAGTTGTGCTACGTACACTGTTGTCACTATACATACAATCAATTACGTTTACCCTTCATTTTGACAGAGTGATAAAGCAGCTTCACGCTGGGTTGTATCATGTTCGTTAGGCTCTACATTTCATGTTTGGTTCAATCAGGTTGCTTGGTGGCTCATTGCAGTCTTGTCCTGGTGGTCTTTCTCGACGTGGACATGGAACTGTCATTTTGTCCGTGGATCATTTCACACTTGTTTCCTCTTTGTGCATGTGGTGTGTTGCTGTTGTATCCATAAAGTCTGTGGAGACAGTGGCCATTGGTTAGTGCCCTGCTGCAATGGCGCCACGATGTCAAAGGTGAAGTATAAATTTGCTTGTAAATGTGGTGAAAGGGTACAATAGTCAGTTTGGTAATCTGATTAACTTTCAGAAAACTTGTGGGAAGTCTGCACAAGTTATGCATGTAGACTCAGTAGTGTTTCCATACTCTATATGGAATACAGAACACAGTTTTTACTTTAATTAAGCCACTGTGATAGCACAGATCCTGCCACAAAAGCCCCTACTAACCATGAGTGGCGATGACGGGTAATGCATCTGCTTTCACTGCCGTTGTTGGATGCTTGATTACCAAGGATTATTTTCTCCAGCATTAGGAAGGACTGAATCAGCAAACACCCATGTCAGGTGCCACATGATTGTGACACCACTGCAACAGGTTTGGATTCGTTCAGTTTGTCAAGTAATGATGCATGAAAGTATGGGAGGTCCAAGATCATGTACTGGGCCTCTGTCCCAAAGCTGCGCAAGCAGCACTATAGGAATGTTGAACTGACTGTCAGCTTTCACTACTAGTGGCCTCTCCTCCCCTTCCAGCGTAGTGCAAGCACTTCAATTACGTTTTAGACCAGTCATATGGGATGATGTGAGTGAGCAGCGCTAGGTCAACCAGCACCTATGGCCATACTTAGCAGAAGCCAAAACGTCACTTCAATGTGTGATTAATGAAGTCTGGGTAACACAATATGAGACACATTTACAAGTTTGAAACCCAGCGCAGCAATAAAATATGCCGTGCTACATGACAGGGAGAGAGTGGGAGAGCACCATATCTACAATGACATAGCACCCTGCTCCCCTCTCTCTAGTGCTGGCGCTGATTTCAGCTGCTGTGCGCCACGCACACACATTTGCGCCATAGTGCAGGGGTGTGTGTGACAGTCTAGCATAAGTTTTGTACTGGAAGGGTACCCTTCAGGTACAAAATACTATGCTTAGACACACTTTAAAACTTTTCCTACTTTGTATGAGTGCTGACAGTGCAGCATGCATGCAAAGTTGGAAAAGAAAGAAGAAATTAAAACATTTATCCTTTTAACGCCTGCTTTCAAATGATGTTAACTTTTGATGCAAAACCCTGTTTATTTTTGCTTGTAGATATGGTTTTGCATCAAAAGGCATGGGTTGTTGCATTGAAACGCCCATGTATCACCCATGTAACGCCCTCTCTTCACTGAGTAACACAAAGCTGCTTTGCATTACTTTTACAGTACTTTCCAATGCAAAACACGTTTTGTGCTGGAAAGTAAATTAGGAAAAAAATATTTTGTGCTGTTAGCGTCACTTTTGTGATGCTAACCCAGCGTAAATTGTTTGTAAATCATCTCCTCCTAAATCTTAAAAAGTCTTTAAAAAATGTCAGATGAGATTATATTACATGAAGAAGCACTAATCTATGGAAATTGAACATTTATCAAAATGTGAAATGTGTACTATATTCATATGGTGCAACAGTCAGCTAAAGAAATATATATTTTTTAAACCATACTAGAATTGAGACATTTTAGAAGATGAAGGGCAGTAGATGGTAAATTGATGTATTACACTTTGAATGCCCTCTTCATAACATTGTGATTCAACTATATGCCATAACTCTATTATCTGTCAATAGTGAGAACATCCCATTTGTGGAAAATGATGTGTTCTAAAAATCATGTCATGTCATACTATTGAATGTTAAGATTCTGATATGTTACCTCAATCAGACAAAAACCACCCTAACCTAATTGCTTACCTTTACATTCTATAGTCTGTTAAAGGACACCTTTAATGGAATTCAATTATCACCCTGCACATTCCTCGAGAGAGAGAGCCCCCATTCTTGGTTCTGGATTACCTCTGTAACTCACCTTTAAGACATTTTTCTACACCAACTCTTGAAAAAACTTTGACTTCTCAGCTTATCAATTACAATAGAGTTAAGAACAATAGAGCAACGCAATAATCTTCCAGGAGACTTCGTACCTGCAAATCAAAACACAAAAGGGCTCCCGAAAAAGCAATTCAAACAGAGAATTTCTTAGTTACATGGGTATCAAATATATTTGATTACTATTTACAAATGAAAGTACATAATATGATCAGCATGCTATTAGCTGCATTCTCTTTCAGAGACTGGTGTAGAGGCAACAAACATTTATTTGAACAATTATTCATTTGTTTGTTGTTATGTATCCATTCATCAGGCTACATAAAAGCACCTAGCTTTCATATTAACCACAAAAGGTCAGCAAAGGCAACCGCCCAACGAATTTGCAGAGGTCACGTAACAAACCCAATGTCGTCTGGTTCAATGTAAACTTTTAGTCCTTTAGGAAGAAGTTGTAGTAGTCAGAACATCCATGTGTCGGTCTCTTAGACCCACATTTATACTTTTTTAGCGCCGCATTTGCGCTGCTTTTTGATGCAAAAGCGTCTCAAACTTACCAAATTCGGGCCTATATTTATACTTTTGTAGCGCCGGATTTGCGTCGTTTTTTTATGCAGAAACGGCGCAAACTTACATGTATTTTGTAAGTTTGCCACAATTTTGTATTTAAAAAACGACCCAAATGTGGCACTACAAAAGTATAAATATGGGCCTCAGTTGTATATTGTAAGTTTGTGCCGCTTTTACGTCAAAAAGCGGTGCAAATGCGGCGCTAAAAAAGTGTAAATATGGGCCCTAATGTCCGAAAAACATGTGAGACAATTTTCAGGACTAAGGCCCGTATTTATACTTTTTTAGTGCCCCATTTGTGCTGCTTTTTGATGCAAAAGCGGTGCAAACTTACAAAATACAATTGTATTTTGTAAGTTTGCACCACTTTTGCATAAAAAAATGACGTAAATGCAGCACTAAAAAAGTATAAATATGGGCCTAAGTATTGCAATAACTTCAATAGTTGACCATTAAAACCAAGTACTGGTGTACAACCAAATGTACAAGATCAAGTCGAAAAACAGAGGACTGAATCAAGTTCTCAGTCACCAAACTGCTTTAGAGTGGGATGTATCGGTGCCATAGGTCATGGCCATCCATATTGACTTCAGGCACCATTTTGTGTTTTGATAGTCTGTTACAATATGCAGTCTCTCAATACCTTCAGATTAGCATTTAACAATCCCAACGTGACATACTTTCAGCCCCCGCTGCTTCTTTATGGTCGCATTACCGGGACCAGTTCAATAGACCCAGACCATTTACCTTCCCCAGCACTTTCGCAACTTAATTTAACCTCTCCATTTCCATCTTTGTCTCTCTTTTTTCCAAAATATATTGTATTTGTATTTCTATCACAACATCCTTCAAAGCAACTCCCTTCTCTGCTAACCTCACACTTTTCAGATTGCCTTGTTAACACTGGCATCCACCACTGAGCTCATTCTTATTACTCAAGAGTGCCCATGCATCTCCTACACCATCCAAATCCTTCAGTCCTGGACTTCCCAATCACATAGCTCTCTTTTTCAGAAGGGTGGTCTCATATGAAGTTTCGACATTTTCTTGCTGTGAGGCATTTTCTCTGTGGCCTGCAACTGTCTGGGCCACAAAGTGCTCGGAAAGTGAGAATGCTTCAGACAGGGCTGAGGGCACTGGGCCTGCAATGGAAGGTTGACCTCAGTAAGTTTTATTGAGTTGTAGTCATGAGTGTCTTGAGATGCCACATACGTGGTTAATGCCCAGATTAAGAGAGATGGTGTAGGCCTTCTCAAGTTACGGTGCTACACAATTGCCACTGTGCAAGAATGATGCCAATGTTCATCTAGAATTGTGTTTAAAAAGTATTCAAGAATGGAAAAACACAAGACTATCTACAAAAGCTACAGCTGCTCACCAACAGTGTCATCCCCCAGCCTCACCCTCATAAGGCAGTTGGTACACCGACCTCATCAAACAGGGACTCTGCAATCTGATGGTTAGACAGAAGAATCCTTTCTACCCGGAATGTTTTAAAATCCGGGAATCATACATCATCCAAAAGGCAACAGCAGATAAAATAGTCTGAAGTAAAATCTCAACACAATACACACATAAGAAAGAAATAGTATAGCAGTTAAACTGAGGCGCCTAGTTGTCCACACTATATAATATTTGTGATCACCTAATCCACCCAACCCATCCACTCCGGAGTTCCCACAGACCCATGCCCATACTACATCTTCAACCTTGGAAACCAAAGGATCGGCCAGGAACTCACCACCATGTTCAACACATCTAGCAACACCTCAAAATTTATCAACACCTGAAAACATGCCAAAGTCAGACCACTAATCAAAAAACCCTCGCCGACCCCAGCAAACCCAAAAACTACCAGCCAATCTCCATGCTCCCATTCCCATCAAAAGTACTGAAAAAGATCATCAACAAGCAACTCATGACATACCTGGAGCAGAACCAACTACTCAATGCCTCCAAATTCAGTTTCCGTAGCAATCACATCACAAAACTACCCTGATCGCAGTTACTGACGACATCCAAACCCTCCTCAACCGAGGACTAACAGCAGCTTTGATCCTCCTCGACCTCTCGGCAGCCTTCGACACCATATCACACCACATGCTGATTGAAAGACTCCACCACATTGGCATCCAAGGGACGCACTCAGATGGATCACCTCCTTGCTCACTGGAATAACCCAGAAGCGCTACCTCTCACCTTTCATCTCTGAACCCAAGGAGATCACCTGTGGTGTCCCCCAGGGCTCATCCCTCAACCTTATGCTTTTCAATGCATATATGACCCTGCTGGCCAACATCGACAGATCCCACAGTCTCAACATAATTTCTTACGCAGACGACACAGAACTCATCCTCTCCCTCCATCACCGACGATCCCTTCACCACCAGAACCAGCTTCAACAGATGCATAACAAGTGTCGCTGATTGGATAAAGAACAAGTACCTGCAGCTGAACACAGACAAGACTGAAGAACTGATCTTTGGCAACAGCAGCAACACATGGAACGACCCCTGATGGCCATCAGACCTAGGACCCACACCCACTCCCTCTGACCACACCAGAAACCTGGGAATTATCATTGACAACAAGCTCACCATGAAATCACAGTTCTATGCCGTCTCCCCACCTGCTTCTTCACTTTGCACATGCTACCTAAGATTTTCAAGTGGCTACCTCTACACACAAGAAGCACTGTGACACAAGCCCCTATCACCAGCTGAATGGACTACGGCAATGCCCTCTATGTGGTAATCACTGCTGACCTCCCACAGAGACATCAGACCATACTGAACATCGCAGCCTGACTCATCTTAGGCTTCCCTGACAAACCCACATCACACTCCACCTCAGGCAACTCCGCTGGCTCCCCGTACAGAAGAGATGACAATTCAAGCTGCTGACCCTCCCACACAAGGCTCTACACAAGCAAGAACCCACGTACATTAACCACCACCTGAACTTCCACCAACCATCGAGAAGTCTATGTTCTGCCTCCCTTTCACTTGCCCATACTCCCTGCATCTATTGAAGCAGATTTGGAGGACGCTCCTTTTCTCACGTGCAGCAAAAACCTGGAACAACCTCCCCACACACCTCTGAACATCACCTTACTTCTGGAACTCTGAAGGGCCCTCAAGACCTGGATGTTTAAATAAGCCTCTGGGACCTGCAAGTGCCTGGATACCCTTTTGGTTGATTAGCCACGCTTTATAAATCCTGATTGATTAAGCACTAGAAGACTAAATGTTGGCACAATTTCTGATAAGAAAACCATGCTGCTACAATTCAATAACAGAACCACTGAAAGAGGTAAGCAGTGTTTGCAATCAATGAATGGTCACTAGCATCACTAGATTAGCATCTGATTTCTCTACCTTTTTCACCATAGAGTCACCCTCAATCTCCTTGTGTTTCTCACACTTGCCACTAACTATTTTGCTTGTTGGTGGCCACAAGAGTAAGCCCTGAGGCTTCATTTCTCCCTGTAAGCAACCTCTGTAGGTGACATAATATCCTTATTTTGCTTTTGCTGTCACCTCTACATGAATGATACTTGGATCACTGCTTTACTCCCATCTTTCTACAGTCAGCTCAAGTTATGTATCTTGGATTGTCTAACCACAGTTCACCGCTGGGTGAATTTCTGTTGTCTTATCCCAACATATCCAGATCTCTAATATTATACTTCCCTGTCTCCTTTACACCAGCCCCCTATCAATCCCACTTTCTTCAAACTGGACACCTGAATGCCAACCCTCACCTCTGTGTCATAAACGTTTCTGTGTTCTTTAGCTCAAGCAAGCATTTTTAAACCTTCTTTCCCAAAGGTGCATCTGCCAGATATCAAGTCTGAAATATCTGTATGATAATACATACCACCAATTTCAGACACCAAAGCCATAATCAACACGCTACTCATAAGCAAAATAGACTATTCCTACAGCTTCCTGGGAGGCTGTGCACATTTTCTCATAAGAGAAGGTAATTCACTCTCCAAAGTGTACCCTCTTGTGCTGCTACAGACAGGCATGCATCTCTATTTACCTGCACCTAGCTGGTTGACTGGTTGGCTTGCTTTCTGCCAGTAATGTGGTACTATGCAAAAGAGTGATCTTGGTATTCAAGACAATAGAATATTCCTTGCATTTTGCTTTGATACACGTTATTGCTGTTAAGTTACGAGAAACTTGTAAACTACTGACCTAACCTACAGACTACCCGAAAGTAGTCTGTCAAGTCCTTCAAACTTCTGAACCCTTCCTCTGGAACTTTGTTCACCCACCACTCAATTAGCACTACCATACGTGTCTCTAAATGAGCCCAATCAATCTGAATACATTATCTTGTTTACCTGTACATTATTTAAGAACAAATATATAAAATGATCCTAGTGAGCTTACTTCTATTTGGGCTGTTCCCAACCATTTTGTCTTTTTACATTTTTCCAACAACACATTTGGTGAACTTGCCGCATCTTCCGACCCCTTGTTTTCAGTTGAATCATTTGCCTACAGTCCTACACATAGGGCCTTCTTACAGGTACCCAGAGCTATTGCTACAAGGAGTGTTGGTGTCTACTGTGGAGAGGAGTTAAGCGGGATTTCCAGTAGGATTCTGATTGATTTCTTAAAAATGTCCAATTCCCTGTGGAATTCGAAATTCTGATCCCAATTCCCCATGACTATTACTCATTTCAAACCCGTTTTTTCACAGCAGGGTCAGGAATGAGACCACTGGGGTATAGTAGGGTCAGACTGTCCACCAGTGAAATGCCAGAGTGGCACAATGGCCTGATTAGCCCAGTTCACTGGAAAAGTTCAGTTGCTGTCTCCTTGTGAAAGACACTAAGGACCTGATTTAGAGCTCGGAGGATAGGTTACTACTTCACAACGGTCATGAATATCCCGTCTGCCGAAATCTAAATCCCAGTATGTCCTATGGGATTTAGATTTTGGCGGATGGGATATCCATCACCATTGTGACAGAGTAACCTATCCGCTGAGTTCAAAGTCAGGCCCTAAATCTGCATCTGGGTCAATGACTGGATCAGCAGTGTTCCCACAGACCTTGTGATTCTGATGTGTATGTGTACTCTTGTTACTGGCACCATCGGTATTACAACAAGACTTGTAATCAACTCTCACAGTGTTATCCAATTGCTATAACCATTAAAAAGATGTACAATGGTCCTTCATGCATTCAAATGGAAGCACTTCAAGAAAGGTGGACTTATACACCAAACAGCCAATAGCATGAGATGAAAGAGTAATACTCCTCTGAAGGGAGCAAGACATGTATACCTTAATGAATTAGTGTTGTGCTGTCAAGTCAGACTTAAAAAGGGAGTTGGACCTTCCTAGTAGACAATTGTGTAGGATGCTATGGCTAGAACATATCTGTAATACTTATCAAGACTTCCAACGTTTTAAGGATCTATAGACCACTTAGTTCATCATTATGAGTGCTATGGTAGTAGAACAGGCACCACCACTCCCCAAATTACTGCTACCAGTTTATCCATAACTTTGGAGTAGGGGAATTGCTAATTTTTAATTACTAGCTTTTACAGCCATGAGGGTACAGACAGAGGTTAGGAATTCCTGGGGGAAACAGGAATACTACAACTAATTTTCCTTTCGATTCTCCATTCCTCCTACAGTTTGACTGGCTGGTAATGCGCCTTTGAATTACAGTGGTGCTAGTAACCAAGCACTAAGGTATTTCCAACAACAGAAACTCTTCCCTTAACTTAATTGCTATTAGTTTGGAAATTACAAAACTGAGCGCACTTAAAAAGCCACCACCACTGTGGAGAGCACAACTTAATCGATAGACTTAGTGTCGGAATAGTATGAAGAGAAGTTCGAAGTCAGCTTTTACTGTTGCTATTCAAGCGTGTTTTCAAGTATTGAATAAAAAAAAAAAATGTAAGCCTCAAAAAATAGTGTGCACGCGTTGTGCAAAGGAAGACATGTCTCTTTCACATAGCTTGTGGGCATAACACGTCCTTCAAGGACGTCCCACAAAACGTCTTTAGGTATAGTAATTATTATCACGAGTTTGATCAGTGAAAGATCCTCTCAAGATAGGACCTTTTTCTTAATAAACAAAGTCATCTGGCCGCTCCCTACTGTAAGAGACTCAGGCCCTTCAGGTCGACACTTAAATTGCCCGCGGTCCCACCTACAGTGTAGACCGACAGGCAGCGTGAGATGTGTATGCGCCCCAAAGTTGATGATTAGTCAAAACAGTCTGGAATTAGTCCACAGGACATCTTGTAGCACAATCAAGCGCTGCTCCATCATGGTCGGCGACAGGCAGTGCCTCCTCTTCCCTGTGACGGCGAGGCATCACGGGATGAAGACAGAGCAGTGCTGCAGCTAATTAGACAAGGAAACTTACAAGGAACTACATGCATGGCTAAATAGTCTGGAGTGCTGGGAGTGTCGGCGTGATCCATCTCTTTCTCCGACCCATACACCTATTACTGCACCGGGTTGAACATTAACTCTCTGGGTTGGCACTTTTCTCGCCGTATCCTGGCACATGCAGAGAGGCGACTGAAGAGGAACTGGTATTTTAAAAACGCAGTTCCTCGCTGCATTATCCGCCAGGGCATCAATCTTCAGCTCAATTGTTCTGAAGAACAGCACAAGATGTTTAAGCATTTAGATGAGAAAATGCACTGTACGCGCGCTTTCCATATCTAAGCAGTCATTTCCTCTCTCGCGGCTGTATTTGTTTTCAAAGGGGACTCGGAAGGCGTTTTTAAAGGACGCGAAGGAAATTGTCATAGAATTGGAGTAGAATGGATTCCCCATCAGGAAATGTGCTTGGAGCTGCAGTCTGATAGAAACGTGCCCAATAAACAGATTCCGGTGGCTTTAGAAGCCGTAGATCGGAGCGCACTGTTGGTGTGCGAAAGAAAGTTCATCAACAAATATACAGCATGGATGAATTTGGGGGGGAATTAAATAATGACGGGAGACACACATTTGGAAAACTTTCAGGGTCAGACTGGGACGGAAAATAAGCCCGCTCAACAAAATAAAAGTAGCCGCCATTAGTGAAGTGGGTTAGCTGGAAAAAGTGGCCCATGTTTGCAAGTTGGGGCAGTTTCGAACTTGTAAAATACACGTTGTATAAGTGTTTCCAAGAAGTGGAAAACTGCATGTATTCAAGCTTGCTCCAAGCAATTTTTGTTTTATATTAAAAATTGGCCTAGCAAATAATTTAACACGCCCACGAACAGCTAAAAAAGCATCCCACACACTTACCTGTCAGACGAGCCGCCAGGCACTGCCTACTGCCCTGTAGGCCAGTCCGACCCTGAAAACATTATGCCCCAAAATAACTCTAATAAGCAATGAATAAATATGCAGAATGTTCCTGCAAATAAATGGTTCAGACATTCCTATTTTGCAGTGTTCCTTAACATATCAGAATGACATATGATTACTGAAATGATGCACAATGTCGAAGTGAAGCAAATTGAAGCTACAGTATTTTTAGGTCACATTGATGTTCAAGGATGAGGGGTGTCACATACATCAGAAGGGCAAACGCCTTCATGCATTTAATCCAAAAACAGCAAGCAGCCAAGCAAATAAAGGGTGACAATGGTCACTTCAATAGAAACTCAAAATCAGTTGGACCATATAATGCTAGTTGTGCTACCCTAGGCTAGGGAATGGGCCCTTTGAGTGCACTACTTCCAATGCCCCAATCTGGGGTTATGATGTGAATGCTCAAAGTTAAAAAAAAAAAAAAAACACTATGAATTCGTGAAACCATTAATGCAGTTCATTTACTTTATTTTACATTTCAAATGTTGATATTTTGGAATTAATAGATATCTAACTTTAGTTCATATTTCATCGTTAGCTCACAACATAATGGCTGTTGTAGATGCAAACTTAAAATTTATCCCAATGCATTTCAGGCATAGCCCTTCATGAAGGGATGTTTATCTATAGAGAAAGCAAAACAAGCAAAATGAAAATATAATATTGTTACAAGGACATTAACAAAATATACATGAAAAACTGCACCCAATAGTATACACTGCAGACATGTTAGGTCATGATTATTACATTTCTTGCAATTTTACATGGGAAAATTTTCAAGACAGTTTCGGTTCACTAAAACCAACATGGGAATCTCCAAAATACTGTTGTAAAAATCACACTACACCAATAGAACATGAATTGAAAATTATCCTCCATGTCATAGTTCTTAAAAACTTGGTATGCATACCCCAGAACCCAAACAATGGGATAATCCAGGTGAGTGATATGACGTGAAAAAGAATACAGATATATTAGGACGCCCTGATGTAAAGGTGTACCCTCTATGATAACCCCGAAATAACTGGTTCAATCTAACAAAAAATAATCCAGCTGACTGAATGTCAAGCAACATAATTCAGAAAAGGGACAGTACAGGAGGAAAGTCTAGGTTAGAAGTCTAGGTTTAGAGAAGATCCGCAATGCGGCAATATTGTGAAAATAAGCCCTCAAATTGATACAAACACAAAAAACATACAACATGACTCATGACCAGTCAGTCATCTGAAACATCAAACCATGAAAAAATGTACATGCTAGAAGACTGATAAACTATAATACGACCATAAACAATAAATCTAAGCTGGATCTCCAACTCACAAGAATAAATCCAATTCGTGAAAAACCACAACAAGATGGAAAGAATGTTCAGCGACGTAATAGCATAGAACTCAGTGGCCATGCTTATGAACCAGACGTAATTCAAGAACTGCAGTATAGTCAAACATCACTACTCAAAAAGGTGTCCAGAACTAAACACAGAAAAAATGGAAAAAAAGACCACATTTATCATAATACAGATATTCAAAAGTGTAATCCTACATGTCTCCACCCCCAAAAAGGCGTGTGGTGCCAAATGTACGTGTGTATATTACTGCTGCCAAAATAAGTCCATCATCACCTTTGACACTGCAGTACCACCTTATAGAAAATAATGGAGGCATGGCGTAAACCCCATTGGAAATAATGTTGAATGAAATTATTTAACATAATTAAAAATGTTAATCGCTATATTTTGATGTTAAAATAATTATCTAAAAAAGGATCACTTTTTAACTATATTTTAGCATATTTTAATATTATTGATATTAAAAAATATTATAGCATTATTTACTATCAAGATATAATTGTTAGTTTAATATATTGTATATTTTACTTTCAATAATTATTAGAACATTGGAATGTTTGGCGTCTATTGAAGACAATTAAGTGGTTCTGCCTCATACCCCAGGTTTAGGACTCTTAACAACTGGTATAGCAATAGGGAGCAGAGTATAAGGCTATATTAATCCAGAATAAAAATATAATTTTATAAATTTAGGTGGGCATTTTTTAAAATTAAAACTTAAAAAAAATATTTTTTTACTTGTAATTTATTTAAATACATTTAAAATTTAAATTGAGTTATGAATGCTGTCATCTTTTTCTCTTCATCTACATTTAGAATAAGACTTAAATATTGATACTTATATATAACATAAATATATTTACTAATGTGTTTCAAGTTTAATATACTTTTTTATATATTGTAATATTAATTTTAATTAAAATATAATTCAAGTGAGCACCATTCAGCGCCCTTCCTGTGATTAAATAGGGGAGCAATTAAAAAAAGTTTATTAAACTTGGAAACAATCTGTAAAAATATTGTACGTAAAATATTGATATAGATCATTTCTTTGAATTTATTTTAAACATAGAACACAATAAAAAAGTTACAGCAGTTATAAAGTTATTTTAAGTGATCTATAAAATTGATTACAAATAATATAATTATATCTTTATAAAAACATGTTATATTATTTTTTAAGTAAAAACCATTATTAAAATGTGGAAATAAAATACAAATAGGTTTTATTTTAGATAATTTAGTTTAACATTATTTCCTACAGTTTAGTATTTTAAGTCCCTCCCTCGCTTATTTTCTATGGGAGGGTGTTGCAGTATCAGTAGTTGGCCATGTGTGGTGCTGGATTTACTACTGTTCCTTTTGACAGTAGTAACTTACACTCATTCATTTTGCCTCACTCCCTTTTTCAGGGATTGTGGCACGCAAGTTTGTTATTTTTGAGTAACTTTACACTCATAAATGGAGAATACCCAAAACTAGTAAAGTTACTCAAACAAGAGTAAACTCACACATGCAATCTGCTCTTTAATGGAAGCTACCTTTGTAAAAAGCACCCTCATTTCCCATTACAAGCTCATGTTCCAGTAGATTCGTATTTGGAGAGAAGTGCATATAAACCTGTCTAAATTGAAAGTAAATTGGCATTACATGGACCACTGGATTTTGAGGGGATGCTCCGGTCCATTGTATTAGCAATTGCCACTTGTTAGTTTGCTTGGCTATTCCCTATTTGCGCATTAAGCACATGCTAAACGGTTGACCTTCTGATGTATTGTGTTTTATTTTCAACAACTCCTCATAACACATGAATATGACCTAAATACTGTAAATACAACCTTTTTTACATTTTAATAGTGCAACATTTTAATGACTACAGTACAATTTAGGCCATTTTAAATCATTTAATTTAATTTAATTTGAGATTATTTCCTATGAGGTTCTCTCTTTAGTCCCTACGGAAGGCTTTTGCAGTACAATTGGTGGAGCATATGTACTGCTGGACTTAGTCAAGCTTTGAACTGGAGTACATTTACTTCTCTTTTGTGCCGTTTTGGCTATAGTAACTTTAAAAGTACTGTTTGCATGTCACTCCCTAAACCCCTCTGTAACCCGCTTCTAACCACTCTTTACTCCTCCCTTACCCCTCCCTGTTAGCACTAAGTATTCCCAATTGCCACCTACTCCTACTTGTCTACCCAAATTCACTATTAAAACTGAGACATATGTGTAGAAAATTCACCTCTTCTACTTGGTCACCCTGGATATTCCGCCTTTTTCTGAATCTTATTTGTTTTCGCTGCCTGTAGACCTCTATGTACTCGACCCCTGATGAGCAGTAAAATGTCTGTGCTCGCCCATTTAACATGGTTCAATTGATAAAACCCTAATTAGCACATTGAACTTACCTATTTTCTTGTATATGGTAAAAGGTTAACCAGGGCCTACAAGTTCAGTGTCACCAGTGCACCACAGCACCTGTTGTGCTATCCACTACTGTGGCTGTGCAAACATTACTTCAGGTCTACCATTGTAGCCTGGCTTGAGCAGTTCTACTTGTCCTAACAAACCATTTGACAGGTTTAAACCTTCCATTTAAATATTAATGTCACCCCTAAGTACGCCGTATAGCCCATAAAGGAGAGTGCATGGCATTTAAAGGACATGTAGAAATTTAATGTAATGTCCTCACAGTGACTCGCACCAAAAAGCTATTTTCTCTGTAGTGAGGCTTGCTGTTCCACAGAGAAACACTGGGAAGCACTATTAAATTTAATAATTGTATCTTTGGCCAGGAAACAACTAGAAACATCATTCAAAAACAGTTTGTAATATTTATTAAAAAGCCAAATTCCACACTGAATCCGATTTTTCAATAAATATTAAAGAAGTATACCTATAGAAAGATACATTTTCCCTTCCTAAAGCTTCTGAAGGCTAACTTGCATTAGTCTCCAGCTGTAGCCATCTAAGTGCTCAAGCCCTGAAAGAGGTGTGAAAACTTCTCACAGAGCAGGGACAAAGGCCTTGGTATTGAAAGGTGTTTCAGTTTATCTGGCAGGATGACCTTTTGGGCAGTTCTCAGGAACTTAATTTACTTAAAAGGCATGTCACAGGCACATGTCAGATTACACCTGGACAGGTCACTTTTTTTGTTACCACAGACACCAATCACAGTGGGGAGAGAGATTCCACCCAGAACTGGTGTGAAATGACCCCAGAGGAGGGGTTGCACATTTTCCTGGCCACTTTTCTGGGGTGGGCACACAGGCTCCACACAGGACAGTTTAGTTTCACCATCCTGGATTTAAGCAGAGCAAATCACTGTGAGATTGTTGCCAGCGAGGGACCTTCCCTTACTGCGAAGTTCAAATTTCTCCAACTATGAGCTTTCCCAGGGTGGCTTTATTGTATCGCATCCAACAGCTGTCCGACCTCATGGTACCTTCATTGGCTACAGCCTGCTGTGCTGCCCTGCTGAAGACTGTGAACTTCCATTGTTGAGGCTAAATCCCAAGGTAAACCCCCTAATGGGTCGAACCTCGTCCTGTATCCTACCTGTAAACCATCAAGGTCAGTGTAAGGAAATGCCTCTTTTTGAATGTTCATCCCCACATTTCTTGACTGATGCTCCCGGTTTTATGACTCTGGGAGTGCACTGAGGCCTGCTAACCAGACCTCAGTGCCAGTGTTCTGGCAATGTATATGCATAATTGGAAGCACTCAATTGGCAAGACCTCACTTACTTATAAGTCCCTATTATATGGTACCCAGGGCATGTAAGGCAGAGTGTTCACTGAGGGTTGCAGCACTATTTGTGCGACCCTTCGTGTGACAAGACACAAAATGGCACCCAGTCTGTCCCTGCAGACTAGAAAGATGGTCTTTTCATTGTCAGTTCAACTTTGCCATTTAAACCAATGGCAAAGCCATTCTGCCCCTTAACATAATATGTAAGTCTCCCCTATGGACGTCCTATGGAGCCCTATGGCAAGGAGCTGTATTTTGTTAACTGAGACATGTAAATTTCGATATGTCTTGACAGTAACACTTAAAAATTGTAATTTTGCTATGGGGAAAGTTGGTAGCCCCGTTGGCTAACACAGGGTTATGGGGTTGACAGCCCCACCCGGCTAATTTTTGACTGGGACTACCAAACTGGGTCATGTGAGGTATCAAATTAATGGTGATCTTAAATGCAACCTGATATTCAGGTCAAAATAAATGTCACTAATAGTGGTTGGCCACTTTTAGAAAAGTGACTACACTGTTCTCTACTCGTCCAGCCCACACACAGACAACATTCTGACTTCCTGGGGAGACATGTGAATGACTCCCAGGCCCAGGGACAAAGGCAGTGGCACAGGAACAAGGTGTCACCTTTTCTGCTAGATTGGCCACTCAGGGGATTATCCTGGAGGAGTGCTTCAAAGGGGATGCTTCCTTTGATGGGCCTCTAGCCTAACACCCCAGAGCAGGATGCCTTTTGTCCCTGTAGACAGTGTGAAGACAGGACCAGAGAGGGAAAACTCACTCCAAACTGGTTTTACCATGGGTGAGTTGTTCCCAGGCAGCCACACCTCTAGGATGGGATACCTTGTGCCTCACGACCAAGTACGGGCCGTGCCAGCCTGCAGGGGGGAAGTCGGACACCATACATCACACAAACGTTGTCACTAGGTATGAGAGGGTCCTGTAGCCCATTGGCTAGGGACCCCATAATCCCTTCAGGGCACTTTCCTTGGATAAATATGGCACCTCTGGCACGCTGACCCTCAGTACTCGCTGGACATGGAAAGAGGATGAGAAGGAGACCACTTAGCACTCCTTGTAATTGCACAGAGGCTGCAATGTCAGAGCGACTGCATCTGCTGCACTTTGGGCTACTGGAGTTTTGGACCCTGTCCTGCATGCCTAGCTAGGGGAAACACTGACCCCGAATATAGTCTGAAGCAGAGACTCAAAGGGTCAGTTGGCTGCTCCCCCAGAACAGCACCGGGGACATTTTAGGTGAAGGAGCCCAAGTTGTGGCTCCAGTAGCCACTACAGAATTCTTGCCGCTACCAGATGCTGGGCACCGCCAAGGACAATTTGGAGATAGTCAATAGGTGCACCCATGTCTGCTCTACCATGAGTGTTAGTTGTGACCGGATTCGTCACCCAAGAGGGATACCAGCCTCCACCAAAGATTTGCGTTGTTACTGCTGTATTGCAAAAGCACAAGGTCCGCATTGGCAGCCATTGGAATCATGTAAAGTGGGCTTCATGGGGACCAGAAATCCCCACTCACATATGGACTGAGGATTTGATTGGTCTTCACCCCTGTGGACTGCACAGCATCCGGAGCATCCTGGAGCATTTTTGTGCCTGCATCCCTCAGCATCAGGACCACTCCATTATCGTCTATGGCGGTCATCCTGTAGAGTTTGGATCTTGCTCTAAAAACATACTGGTACCCAGATAACTGTCCAAAGTACACTGTCTGACTCCCCGGACCTCTATCCTGTTCTCCAGAACCACCCACTGCAGTTTGATGGTCAAGGTCTTTAAAGATTCATAAAAATCTAATCTATTTTTCTAACCTGGTGTCTTGTTTTTTTGTGCCTTGTGACTTTATTATTCTATTGTTTGGTGTTGTTAAGTGCTTTATACATTGTTTCTTTGCTAAGTTAAACTGCTCGCAGCCACAGATACCCAGGGTTGAGGTATTTGTAAGAGTACTGCAGTGTAGTGCTACCTAGCCATACCATACAGAACACCCCAAATCCCCACAGTCAACCTCATATGGCAACTAGGTCTTGGTCTACAACAAACAGTTGACTATTGTTGGCACTTAATCCTTTTGGCCCTATTCTTATTTAATACTTGAAAAAAATGTATCTCTCTTTCCCTTACTGGATTTTTTATCGTTATTGTGTCATTTTATTTACTACAATTTTCTATATTTATCTAATTTAGCTTGCCATTTTTATTGTGTTGTGCTTTGACTTTATTACTGTTTTAGTACTGCAGAAAATGCTTTACACATTGCACTTGGTTAACCTATCAGCTCTGTGCCATAGCTGCCAAGGGGCTGAGCTCAGGTTAATTTAAATACCTTAGTGGTGCACCTTAACAAGGCTTATGTTTGTAACTGAAGGTAGGTAATCCCCTATTAATTAATAGCCCAATTTCATACATTATGTGCTCAGAGACACCACAGTTGTGAGATCTCCGCACATAAAAGGACACTAGAGGAGGATCCTCCACACATAAGATTGTGAGTGGCATTTTTTAGGACATTAGGTGTACTATTAAACTTTCTACACAATGCAGTTTGTGAACAGGCCTCTAACTCACTAATGAGCAGGAGCTTATATATTCCCACAGGAAGAATGTGAGGTGTCCTTGAGTTTCAGGCAAAGATAAATACACATACTGTGCTGAATTCGCTACTTTCTGAAAATCATGCTCGGTTTACTAGAAGATGCAGAAAATGTGCAACTGTAGAACTCTAGTTAAAATGCTTTTTAGACCGAAGCTAACCATGAAACCTAGCAAGCATGTTAGGTCTACTGAGAAATTCTGGTAATAAACAGTCTATTCTTTGTGACTCTGCTTTCTCAAGTGGATAAACAGATTTGTTTATAATAGCTTCACAACAGGGTAAGAAATCTTTTTTGGCTTCAAACCATGTAAAAGGTAAAACAACTTAGCTCAAAGAGTATTACTGTTGTGCATAAATGTGCATAAATGTTCCTTAATCCTGATAAAGTATATAAAATGTCCTTTTTCTTATTGTAAACACTGATTGTCATATACCTCCAGGTCAGTGGTTTAAATGTCAATAAGGACTGACTCAGCCTTTCATCTTCCTAGGACTGATAAAATAAAACTGAGTTGTGTGAGGATGTCACCCTTTAATCAAGCACATATGTACACACAGATTTGTGGTATGTACTTTATATAGTCATTTTTATTGTATAGACAGTATACAGGAAATGAGGTGACATTAACTTCCCATACTGGAATATTAAAATAGAAATAACCTCTGGAAGAAAGGTGTAGGGATACGACTATTCATAACTATCAGCACATTTTCTTCCTAGCATCACGGAGTCTAATGTCTTTTTAACCTTTTCTATGGTTAAGAAGCATTTATGTAAATATGCCACATTTATTGCGCAAAATTGTTTTTAAAGTGCATTATTTGTGCACTAAATTACAGCGCTCTGAAGTCGAGTATGAAAAGGGCACTTAAGGTGTCACATATTTCAAAGGTGCATTCCAATGGCAGCGCCTTCCATCCCTTCGGAAACACGAGATGAACTGCTCTACGTAGAGAACCTAGAGAAATGCGTTTTTCATTTTTGTTGGGATTTGAAGCTTACTGCAACCAAAGTGCAAATGAGTGGTTTATTTCCATAATTTATAGGAAGGAGGAGCCCCACGATCATACAAGCTATAAAGAAGCAAGAATAAATAACATTTTATTTTACATTTAGGAGGATTATCTCGGACAAGATTCTCTGTGAAGAGCGCAGTAGAGTATTGTACTGTAGATTTCCATATTTTCAGCATTACATGTGTTTTTCAACCTCACACAAATGTATAGTTTTAGGCATATGAGACTATAGTGATTTGCCCATGACCACACCTTTTTTGGTCAAATACCAAAGCTTGGATTAAAATCCAAAGCTCAGTTCAAATCAGTATTTTATCAACCACACTGAATGGCCAGCAGATATGCTGCTTTGCTGTGATTGGAAAATCGCCTTTGCCCAAACAGTAAGTCCGTTTTTAGGTTTCGCCTGCCAACAGAGCACGTGCTGTTGCTGAGAGTGGTATTGGTTACTATAATGGACTTGGAGCCCGCCCATTGCTTAGTACTCGCTAACTTCATTGTCATTCTTCTTTGCTGCCTCCTAAGTGGCCAGAGCACGCTGGCTCCCCTTCTTCTTCTTTTGTGTGGAGCATGAACCAATTCCTGATTGGTATAGCTTGATAAGTGTCCTTCTGCTGTCCATTGACTGCTTGCACTGTGATTCAGGTACTATTTCTTTCTATATTTGCTTCTTCAGGTTCTCAAAAAAAACTGATGAAATCCACCTGATGTGTACTTGCAACTAGCCATTGTGCATTGAAAGACACCAAAACAGAACAGATCTACCTTGCTCACCCTAGTCATCAGAATTTACAAATGTGCCCCTCTGGTTCTCACAAGAAAAGTCACTGTTGAGCTACACCCCTGTGTGTACTTGAGACTCGTCACTGTGCGTTTAAAAACAGCACCTCAAAACATAATCGTCCTTGCGCATCCCAGCGGCCATATTGAAGTTTGAATTTTGATCTGCTGTACCTTTCAAACACAAATATGCGCAACCAGAAAAAAGACACTTGTTAATTTTAACGAGTACCAAGTCATTTTTTTACTAGGTGAGGACCACATACTATCACACTTTATCTGTAATTGTAGTTTTAAATGGTGAAATATATTGTAAAACCTGCATGTCGAACAAGGCATAAAACCACGCAAGAAACACAAAAACAAGTGTTTTTTCACTTAATACAAAATGTATTTAGGTAATGACCGTTTTTTCCACCAAATACAGAAATTGAGCACTTTAAAATGGTGGCAAGCTTGATGCTACAGTGGATGCAGCTCGTTAGTGGCCACTGCCACCACACATTCAGTTGTGACTTCCTGCATGTTATGTTTCCAATTTTCAGTGGGTGAGGTGCTTGTTAGAGGCACTTGGTTGAAAACCTATTTTGTTTTTGCCTGACACTTGCACATTAATTGCAGATTGGTGTCTTGGGGGGCAGCTGACCACAGGGGGTCTCCACCCTGGGGGGATTGGGGAATTGGTGCAGTCTGAGCACCCATTAGGCTCCCTTGGGCTTTTTGAGGCGGGCGGGGGTACACAAATGGACATTTTGTATGGCAAGCTACTATTTTGTTAATGGTAACCAGGTGTCTGTCAGCTAGTCAGTAGGTTTTTCAGCTAGTCAGTAGGTATTGAGAGCCAGGGATAGTTAGTTTAGCTGGCCTTTACAATTCATTTTAGGTGTGTGGTGTATTGCGCTAGATAGTTGAACTAATATGGAGCTTCCTACTTTGGCATCCACTGAAGATAAGGTAGCTCAAGCTATGAGGCTTCTAGAGAAGGCAGGCCCCTTGGACCTAGTGACCCATGGTGCATCAGAGCGAGGCAGCCCGGGGAGGAGAGCCTCTGAGGGCATGGTGGGTTATGTTTGGGCCTGTTCCCTGATGCTTTTGTCGCAGGTCTAGAGTCCTGAGATAAGTGGGTGGGGCCGCTCCCACGTCCATAGAGCAGCCCCGCAGGGTAGGGGAGAAGCACATCATCATCTCCAGGGCCGCCAGTGGTGAGGGCAGCCCCTAGTCCCCCAAAGATGCTTTGTCTAGCGCCTCCCTTGCTCAGGGAAGAGGTCCTGCCAATCGAGGCAGTGCGCAGGCCTTAGCTGACAGCCTTGTGCATGTGGGTGAGGGCCCATGCATCGCTAGACGTGTGCACTGTCTCAAGCAAGGGTAGGAAGAGGGACAGGCTGCACGCTCAGCTCAGAGCAAGCGGCCTGCCTGCTGAGTATAAAATACAGGCCTACAGGAAAAGCAGTGTGGGGGCCTCTTCAGCACAGTTTGAGAGTGAGTGGGAATGAGGGGGGTGGGAGCCAGTCATTATTTTGTACCAGGGCGCTGGCCAGGAATATGGGAGCCAGATCCCCGCAAGGGATGGACAAGGGGGTACTGAGCATGATTATGCGGACCCTCACATTTCCCTGCAAGAAGCAGCATGGATGGAGAGGGTGCCATCTGGGGCAATGGGACAGCTAGGGGCAATTTTAAATACTGAGGGGCTGGTGCAGCACTGGTAACTGGATGATTCAGATAGGCAGCAAGGGGAGGGGAGCAGGAGGTTACAGTCGAGCGGGTACAGAGCATAGATTTAGCACAGCTGCAATGGAGTGAGGAAGAGTCAGAGGATGAGGATGAAGGCCAAATGGAGGAGCTGTTTCAGTTCAAAGCCAAGCCTCCCAAAAGGGTGTATGGTAAGAGATCTCTTGACACCATTGATGTAGTGATGGAGGGCAGAAGTTCAGACTAGGCAGTTTGGAGGCCACACCAGGCAGCAACACATGCAGAGGGGGACCAAGGGAGTCAGAAGGGTATGCACCCTGATGTGACCAGCACACCGGCAGCATTTTGTTACAAGCAGGTCGATGCAACGTAGGAGGTTCCTGACTGGGGGAGTTTAGTACGGCTTCACAGCCCCAAGGTGAAGTGAAGGCGGGGCCCAGACAGCCTGCTGGGTACCAATGAGGGACCGCAGTAGAACAGGGCCGCATGAAGGAGGGTGGGGCTCAGTCTCTGGTGTCATGGCCCACAGGGCAGGGGAGACATTGTGCAGCCTCTTCCTACACTGACAGTGAAGGAGGACTGGTGCACCCGAGGGTGGTGGCCCAAGGAAGGGCGCACATGGTCACCTCATAGGTAGGCAAGTATGGTGATTTAGTCACTACAGAGCTTGATTTTGATGAGGAGAGTTTAGAGGAATGGGGAAGTACGGGAGAAGCATCCTGAACTATTAGAAAGGCAGTGGAGGGCAACAGGCACGGGGAGGATGGGGGTGTTCTCAACCATCTGTATCTTATTTGTTGCAGGCAGAGTATCCAGGTAAAGGTCAGGATCGGCATGGCGAAGGCAAGTGGCAGAGGAACCAGGTTAGCCTAAACGCTGGATACGGCAGCACTCACAAATTATTTCAGTGGTGGTGGAGGCAAAAGCTTTGCCTAAACATCGGGGAAGCCCGCTTGTGTAAAGGTGCTTAGAAGCAAGACATTGGTGTGGGAACGGAGGACATGGATAAAATGCAGGAGGTAGTCAAAGGTGACACCAGAAAATTGAAAGGACAAGAGGAGATGAGTATGGCACCAGGAGGGACAGACTGGGACAGACACGCTTAGAAGGAGCCGGGGAAAAGAATGAGAAGGGGCAAACAGAGACTTTAGCGAGTAAGGATTAGAAGATAAAGCTCCTCTATATGGGGACGTCCATACCTTTGAGGAACGCACTTGAGGCTTTCCACAAAGGAAAAAATATGGAGAGGGGGATATGTTGAAATGCTCAAACTCATAAATAGGGAGCTTTGGGTAAAGGGAGGGTCTAAATTAGAGGAACATGAGCTGGCCAAGTGGCCCAAGGTGCTGGTGACAATTGAGAATCGGACAGTGGCATTTTTTATATATGCAAGCATCTACTGTGAGAAGTACCTTGTGCGCTCTGTGGCCTTGTTCAAATATATGGATGTCATCAGAAAGGCATACATTTACTACAGAGGTTACGTGTAGGCACAGTATGACGATGAATTTCAGGCACGCTTGGCAGTAGATCTGGAGGCACAGTGGGGTGAAATAGACTTGGACCTGTGGCAACACACGTTGGGTCCGGCCAAGTTCGGCAAGACTGTATTTGCTGCTAGCAGTCTCCCCATTGTCTATCATCCCTTTTAGGGACGTCTCACCCGAGGATGTGTGGGAGCGTTCAATAAGACCACAGTGTAAGGAAATGGTCCCCTTTTGCAGTTACCCCCCACTTTTTGCCTGATACTGATGCTGACTTGACTGAGAAGTGTGCTAGGACCCTGCTAACCAGGCCCCAGCACCAGTGTTCTTTCACCTAAAATGTACCATTGTTTCCACAATTGGCACACCCCTGGCACACAGATAAGTCCCTTGTTAAATGTACCAGTGGTACCAAGGGCCCTGTGACCAGGGAAGGTCCCTAAGGGCTGCAGCATATGTTGTGCCACCCTAAGGGACCCCTCACCTAACACATGTACACTGCCATTGCAGATTGTGTGTGTTGGTGGGGAGAAAAAGGCAAAGTCGACATGGCATCCCCCTCAGGATGGCATGCACACAAAATACTGCCTGTGGCATAGGTAAGTCACCCCTCTAGCAGGCCTTACAGCCCTAAGGCAGGGTGCACTATACCACAGGTGAGGGCAGAGGTGCATGGGCAATATGCCCCTACAGTGTCTAAGTCTATTCTTATACATTGTAAGTACAGTTGTGGCCATATTAAGTATATGGTCTGGGAGTTTGTCAAAAACGAACTCCACAGCTCCATAATGGCTACACTGAATACTGAGAAGTTTGGTATCAAACTTCTCAGAATAAAAAACCCACACTGATGCCAGTGTTGGATTTATTAAAAAATGCACACAGAGGGCATCTTAGAGATGTCCCCTGAATTTTACCCATTTGTTCAGTGCAGGACTGACTGGTCTGTGCCAGCCTGCTGCTGAGAGACGAGTTTCTGACCCCATGTGATGAGGGCCTTTGTGCTCTCTGAGGACAGAAACAAAAGCCTGCTCTGGGTGGAGGTGCTTCACAGACCCCCCCCTTGCAGGAACTGTAACACCTAGCAGTGAGCCTCAAAGGCTCAGGCTTCGTGTTACAATGCCCCAGGGCACTCCAGCTAGTGGAGATGCCCGCCCCCTGGACATAGCCCCTACTTTTGGCGGCAAGTCCAGGGGAGATAATGAGAAAAACAAGGAGGAGTCACCCACTAGTCAGGACAGCCCCTAAGGTGTCCTGAGCTGAGCTGACCCCTGCCTTTAGAAATCCTCCATCTTGATTTTGGAGGATTCCCCCAATAGGAATAGGGATGTGCCCCCCTCCCCTCAGGGAGGAGGCACAAAGAGGGTGTAGCCACCCTCAAGGACAGTAGCCATTGGCTACTTCCCTCCCAGACCTAAACACACCCCTAAATTCAGTATTTAGGGGCTCCCCAGAACCTAGGAAACTAGATTCCTGCAACCTGAAGATGAAGAAGAACTGCTGACCTGAAAGCCCTGCAGAGAAGACGGAGACACCAACTGCTTTGGCCCCAGCCCTACCGGCCTGTCTCCCCACTTCAAGAAAAACTGCAACAGCAACGCGTTCCCCAGGGTCCAGCGACCTCTGACTACCCTGCATCTAAAAGGACCAAGAACTCCATAGGACAGCGGCTATGCTCCAAAGAGGAAACAACTTTGCAACAAAGAAACAACTTTTAAAGGAGTGCACGTTTCCCGCCGGAAGCGTGAGACTTTCCACTCTGCACCAGATGCAGGGAGGACTCCCCGGCGACTGCGACCCTGTGAGTAGCCAGAGTTGACCCCCTGACCCCCCCCAGTGACGCCTGCAGAGGGAATCCAGAGGCTTCCCCTGACCGCGGCTGCTTGATTCTAAGAACCTGACGCCTGGTAAAGACACTGCACCCGCAGCCCCCAGGACCTGAAGGATCCGACCTCCATTGCAGGAGCGACCCCCAGGTGGCCCTCTCCCTTGCCCAGGTGGTGGCTACCCCGAGGGCCCCCCCCCTTGCCTGCCTGCTTCGCTGAAGAGACCCCTGGGTCTCCCATTGAAACCTATTGCTGATTCAAAGTTCCTATGATACCTGAGTGAAGTACCTTTCATTTAAAGTATTGATTGTAAATCTTGAACCTGTGGTTCCTAAAATAAACTAAGAAAATATATTTTTCTATATAAAAACCTATTGGCCTGGAATTGTCTTTGAGTGTGTGTTACTCATTTATTGCCTGTGTGTATGTACAACAAATGCTTAACCCTACCCTCTGATAAGCCTACTGCTCGACCACACTACCACAAAATAGAGCATTAGAATTATCTCTTTTTGCCACTATCTTACCTCTAAGGGGAACCCTTAGACTCTGTTCATGCTATTTCTTACTTTGAAATAGTACATACAGAGCCAACTTCCTACACACAGGCAGTACCTCTGGAAGCCCTATCGTATAGACAAGTGCGTGCTGAGATTTTAACAAAGGTTCATGCATCAGAGAGTACTGCAAATTCCGACATGAATGCTCAAAGTGTAAGTGTTCAGTTTGGCACGTGTTGGTCCACTGCTATGGCACAGCAGGCTGGTACAGGGGTAGGGTAGGTCCATCGGCAGGGCAGCAGACCGGCGCGGGAGGACAACAGATAGAGGAGGCTCCTACATTAAGTGACATTGGGAAATTGGCTTATTGGCTGGACAGATATGAATGTAGAATGACTCACGTCTATTGCTGGGTGCTTTTTTTCTGCGGTTTCAGGTTGGGCTAACAGGTGCCCAGCGTACGACGTTGAATGTACAACCTTAAGTCGATACACTCCCAAAAACAGGTGGTGAGAGATAAACTCATGAAAGAAGTACAGGAAGGGCATGTGGTTGGCCCTTTTGAGAATTGAACCCCTTGAAAATTTGATTGTGTCCCCAATTGGAGCGGTCCCAAAAAAAGAGATGGGCAATTTCCATTTAGTCCAGCATCTGTTGTGACCAACAGGGAGCTTAGTGAATGATCACATACCAGACAAACTGATCTCTATCTTATACTGGTCAGTGGACTTCGCCATGTCAATTGAGCGAGTCGGACAGGTGGTGCTGTTGGACAAGACTGACATTAGGTCTGCTTTTCAGTTGCTGCCAGAACACCCTGCCAATTTTGAGCTATTGGGCATGGAATTTGAAGGTCAGTGGTACGTGGAGAAAGCCCTGCCAATGGACTGTTCCATCTCCTGTGCTTGGTTTGAGTGCTTCAGCACCTCTTTCAGTGGCTATTCAAGTACCTCACTGGACACCACTAGATTACCCAACTACTTGGATGATTTTTTCATTGTGGGTTTCCCTGAGTCACTCGAATGTCAGCAGTCACTGGAAAAGTTTCAGGACATCATGGCCGACCTAGGGGTTGCCTGGGCACCTGAAAAAATGTTGGGCCCATCTACTGACTTGGCCTTCTTAGGTATCGAAATAGACTTTGTTTCGATGATGGCTCGCTTGCCTCTGGAGATAAATTAATAAAGCAATTGCTGCTTGACAACATGATTCACAAGTAGAAAGTCACAGTGAACAAAATACAGTTTCTTCGGAGGCACCTGAATTTTGCCTGCAAGGTCGTAACAGCGGCCAGGACCTTCTGCAGGTGCATGGCTTTGGGGCTGTCGGGTCAACACTTGCCGCATCACCATATGAGATTGTCGGCAGGGGTGAAAGAGGACTTGTGGATGTGGCTCTTTTTATTGGACTCCTTCAACGGAGCTTCATTGACAACTTGGCAGAATGGCACTGGGATGCTCAAATCTTCTCTGACGCAGTGGGGAGACACAGCTTCGAGATCTATTGGCAGGACAAATGGTGCATGGAAGAGTTGCCACAGGCCTGGAAGTGTGGAGGGTGCAGCATTGCCTTTTTGAGTGGTTTTCCTTGGTAGTCGCCTTGACGTTATGTGGGGTGCAATTGGCACTGACAATCTGCCAGAGACCCTCAAGTGCTAAAAGTTTTGGAGTTTTTTGCTTTGGGCTGTTTAAAGCATGGTATTGCCTTTAGAGTTAGGCATGTTCCGGGAGCAGAGAATAACATTGCGGATGCTTTGTCTCTTTTGCAGTGGAGGAGATTCCATGGGCTGGCCCAGGAGGCAGAACCTACCCGAACTCAGATGCCCCAATAGCTGTGACAGTAAGCGAGAGTAGCTGCTTCAACTGGTTCTGAACTCGTTGATGGAATCTACATTTATGGCATATGCACAAGCATGGGCGAAGTTCTTAAACAGTGGAGCGTCTAACCGGTCCGGGGCAGAGGCTTGAATGGAGGATGTCGTACATTACATCATGTCCCTTATTGAAAAAGCCAGTGAAGGATCACTATAACAGGAAAGCTGGTGGGCATAGCATTTATAGGCAAACTGGTATGGGGTACTCACCATTAGCTGGGGAGGTAGGCAGAAGGGTACTAAAGGGCTGGGTCAGGGAACAGGGTGTGGTCGGTCCTCAGCTCAAGCCTATCTGTCTGTGGGTATTGGGTGACGTCATTGGGGTATTGCCGTAGATATGTTGGGGACCCAAAAAAACCTTAATTTTTCACACTCTAATGTTGTGGATGCTCTTCAGGGCCTTTTGGGTATCATAACTGCTGTGGGTAAAGCAGAAACCAGGCATCAAGTAGGCAGAAGTACAGTTTAGATGACATGGAGTTCAGCTCCACTTGTGCAAATCTAAAATGGATCAAAAGAGAAAGGGAAAAGCAATTTGGCTGCAAAGCTCGCCTAGGGTGGCAATTCGTCCGGTGGCTTTGGTTTTCCAGCTACAAGCTGCAGCTCTTCATGGTGCATCGGAGGTATTTGCTCTTGTTGATGGGGAAGAGTATCAGCTTTTCAATTCTTGGCAGTTTTGTGCAAGGCACTTACTGCTATTGGTCTGAACGCTGAGAGTTTTGGTACTTCCTCATTCAGGCTTGGTATGGCTACAGAAGCTATACAGCAAGGCTGGAGTGATGACAGGATTATGAACATGGGAAGATGGGTTTCAGACTGTTTTCAATGTTACGTTAGGAGTGGTGGGAAGGACTGTTGATGGGGTCATAACATCAATTTTGTTTTTGTGTTTTACAGGTTCAGTGCATGAACCGAAAACATTGAGCGTGAAAATATGATTTGTGGGGCACTCATTTATAAGGCAGGAGAAGCAACAGGCTCAACGCACTGATTTTGAGGATAATTTTAGTTTTGACCACTCTATGCACCAAATTCTGTGGAATGGGAAAGGAGGAATGCGGTGGCAGGAGCTCCTGCCATACTGGAACATGTTGTTGAGCAGGGGAATCTGTCCTGACATACTCATGCTACACATGGGGGAGGATGACATGGTTGTTGTGAAAAGTTTAGCTTTAATAAAGAAAATGAAAAGAGACCTTAAGGAGATCAAGGCAACGTAGTTTAGCTGTCATGTAGTGTTGACAGTTTTAATGCCAAGGAGATGCTGGAGGAGTGGCTCATGCCAAGTAGCTATTGAGAGGGCTCGGCGCAAGCTCAATACGAAAAGGTGTTTTTTTTGCAGAAAGAGATTACGCATATGGGGCACACAGACATAAAATACGAGGACAAGGAATTCTTTAGGGATGATGGTGTCCATGGTCATGGAGATGTGTTTGCTGCAGGTTAAAGAGACTTTGAAGTTCTTATTGCACCTGGCTTAACTCAGGGACCTGGGGGGTGAGCAAGAAAGTCCATTGGAGACCTTTTTCTGGGTGGTGGTGGAGTCCGAGTTAGCTTGTTTTTCACAGGCTATGGTTCTAGATAGTGGCAATCCAGGCTGGAAAGGGATGGGTAGGTAGGATCATGGCCAAAGGAGATAGGAAGTGAAAAGGTTGGGTTAGAAGTTATGTTTAGTAGACATTAACAGGTAAAAAATATTGATAATTAATTATTGACTACAGAGGGCACTGAGCAACATTGAGGAAGTCAGGATCACTGTATTGCTGGAAAAGGGAGGGCATTTTAGGACAGGAGAGGGGGAGATAGGTTTTGTTACGTGGATAGTGAGGTTTTAGATTTTTGAGGAAAAGGCCCAGGTTATGTCATTGTTATGTGCACCTGTGTCAATAAAGCAGCCCTTTACACACAACCACCGGTAGTGGTTATTGACGCACCCCTCTTCCCTAAATCATGCTGAGCGTGGTTCGTCGACGTGTGGTGCAGCCCGCTGCTGCCAAGCAGCATTTGTTGAACTCAACGAGGACATTAGAGGCAGCAGCAGAATGACCTGGGTTTCACCAGTGGAATAACACACAGGCATTCAGGGTTACAACATGACCATGACCAAAGAGCAGGGGCGTAGTTTCGTCATTAAGATTGAGGGGGGGGCCTTCAGATTTCCCCGCAATCCCACTGGTTAAAATACATTATATGAGAAGCAGGGCAGGAGGGGGTCTTAAGGAGCAACAGAAAGGGAGAGCAGAGTAGATTGTGAGGTGTACTGAAAACTCAATATTTTGCTAAATAACCATTTTCAAAGAACTTTCAACCATACAACAGTGTGTGTGTGTATGGAAAAATCCAATTTGAAATTTGACCAACACCTCAGGATACCCGACTTAAAGCTCCTGCACATAACTAGTTACTACAGAATACATTTATTAAGTGGGTGAACTACTCTAATCACCCCCTCTTAGCCCCCCTCCCTGGGCAGCTACACCCATGACAAAGAACCCCTCATCCTTGCTCGCCAAGGGGTGGCCACCGCAGTAGATTTCTATATTGTGATTTGCTAATACTGATAGGGTAGAAAACTGTCCAACCTGAGATACAGTTTGTTGTCTGGGTTTCATATCCGTATTCTTTATAAATCTTCAACACGGACGACGTTCTCAAGGCACTGGACACAGTATGTGTAAAAAATAAAAGACCGAAGCAACGGTCTTGACAAGCTGCTTAGTTGATGTAATTCCCCTAAAATAAGGGTAATTTGGGAATTAGATGTATGAGGGCAAAGGCACATTAGGGTTGTGCTTTCTTAAACGAAGACAAATGTAGAAAACATTCATAAAGTCACCGTGGGGATGAGAGCTTTCTGCATTAAGCAGTTTGTCAATTTGAATAAAATATTATTTTTAGCTCAAACAAAGAAAAAGTTATTTAAAAAATGCCTGGAGTGCAACACAGCACCAAACACTTTAGAAAAGTTAAATGATTACTTTGAGTTATTTATTATGTATTCAGGAGGCAAAGAATTGCCTGAGAGTATTAATATCTTCAACTGATGGATTGGATTTGCCTCTAAAAGGAAAGCAAAAATGTGCACTTTCAAATATAGTTCACAGTGGAAATAAGTATTTTTTCTATTTCATGCAAATTATTTGTTTCACTATTCCTGTTTCATCAGTGTTTAAAAATATTTTGCATGGCCTTAGGTTCCCCTTTCCTGTGAACTATGGTTAATGTTAAAACCAAACGCTATACAAGATTGCTCCAAAATGGGCAAGGTAATTGACATTCAATGGCACCCAAATTGCCCCTCCATTGCTGCTTTATTACAGTTTACAATTAGATGAATTACGAAGTGTATAGTGGTTCATGTGGTAACTGTGGCGATTCGAGTGGGTACGCAGGGGACACAGCAGGTTTGGAAGCACAGAAATTCAGAGGCCCTTTCGTCAAGGCCACTGGAATTATGCGTCAGGGGAGGGACAGATTATGTGGAAAGATTAAGTAAATTTTGCAGGAAGAAAAAGCAAATCATGCAGCATCATGTAGCACATTTTGTAATAGTATTACTTCATTATTTCATCATGTTTAAGCTTGGTAGCACTGTATCATTAACACTGGTTTTAATACCCAAACAGAGCAATAAGCAGCAGAAATGTGACCAGTCCAGATTTATAAAAGGCCTTCCACTGCGAGGCAACCTATGATGCTGCATTTTTAGTAACTTTTGAAACAAAATTTGGTTTTCAAATCTACAGATTATACAGTTGATAGATTTTGTGGCAAAAGCTACAAATCTATAATTATGCGAAAATCACTGCAGCCGCACAATCGCATAATTCCAGTGGCCCTGCCCTTCGTGTATTTCTGTAATACTATGATACAAGCGCACCCTACCCATTACAAGAGTGTCCCCAGCCCCATGCTTACCCCAGACATCAGTCTCAGATGGCAGAAAACGTAACTTTGAACATTTGATTTCAGACATGCTGGGTGGATGATGCTAAGGCCCATATTTATACTTTTCTTGTGCCGCATTTGCGTTGTTTTTTTACGCAAAAGCGGCGCAAACTTGAAAAATACAATTGAATTTTGTAAGTTTGCGCCGCTTTTGCGTCAAAAAATTACGCAAATGCGGCGCAAGAAAAGTATAAATATGGGCCTAAGTCTTTTATCACAACTGTGTATAGTTTGACACTAGCCAGGTAAAGTCGCATCACCTACAAGCCAGGAAAGCTGATAGTTAAAAGGAATTTAATGTTAAGTTTTTTTTTTTTACAACGCGTCGCATTATCCTGACATTAAGAAGCAAACAATGTGCAGCTGATTATCCTAATTTCATGCCTGTTGTTCCTTCATCCAATGACATATTATTATATACTAAAATGTATAATTCTCTAAACACATATTTTTGTACCCCAGTGATCTACCAAACTACAGGGTTTGTCATGTGAGTGCAAGTTCCACACAAAGTGCATTTCCTATATCTTGTTAAAATTAATATTTGTTGACAATGCTTCTCATCAAATAACCTTGTTTTCTTTAATTTGTTTGTCTTTCAGTTTCTCTTTCTCTTGACATATTAACATATGTTAAAAAAAGTTTAAATTCATTTTAAAACAGTAAAAGAACAGTAAAGGTTCTGAAATAAAAGATAAGTCCACATGAATATCTCCAGTTATCGTTTACATGCACACCTGCCCACTAAGCAAACCATAACTCGCACACTAGATGATTTGCTAAGAGTGCACACCAACTGTGTCAATCTGTAAGAACACATGAGAGCACACAAGTAGCTGCTGTGATGGCTATTGTTGACTAATAATGGCTTACCTTCACTGGCTCTATTGTCACTCTTTGCTGCCTCCTAGTTGGACAGTTTCACTTTCTTTTGGTTTGTGTGGCGTATATACCACCTATTTATTGATTTAGCTAGATTAGTGTCCTTCTATTGTCCATCCAACTGCTCAGGCTGGGATTTTCCTCTCCCACCCACTCATTAACCATGTTGCTTCTTTCCCTTCCAACGCTATACTCCTCTCTGTTGCTTCTTCCCCTCCCACCACTCTTGCTTTGTGTTGCTTTTTCCCTCTTATCTTTGTACTTGTGTTACTTCGTCCCCTCCCACCCCTATGCTCCTGTTCGCTCTTCCCCTCTCACCTCCACCCTTGTCCATGTTGCTTCTTACCCTCCCACCACCCCACGCTGTATGATGCTTTTTTCCCTTTAACCTCGTGCTTGAGTTGCTTCTTTTCATCCCACCCCTTATCTCCTGTTGCTTCTTACCCTCCCAGCCTGTGTTTCTGTTGCTTCTTTCCCTCCCACCTCGCTTCGTTTTGCTTCTTACCCATGCTTGTTGCTGTTTCCCCTCACACCCCATGCTCCTTTTGATTCCTTCCCTCCCACGCCCGTGCTTATGTTTTTTATTCTCCTCACACCCTCATTCCTGTTGCTTCTTCCTCGCCAACCTCCACCCTCACCCGTGTTGCTTCTTCCCCTCCCACCAAAGCTGCTTTGTGTTGCTTGTTCCCCTCCCACCACCTGCTCCATGTTGTTTCTTCCCCTGTTACCCCATGCTTGTATTGCTTCTTCGTCTCTGACACCCCCCTCACCACTGTCCATGTTTCTTCATCACACCCTCTCCCAGTCGTGGCAGGCAACTTGAAAAAGTGCTGAGGGAACAAAACAAAAATAGGCAATAAAAAAAAAAAACATTTACGCGAACATCGCCGCTGCTCTCCTCTGCACTGCAGGCACAGGCTCCCAGCCTGCCCTGCGCCAATCATGATGCTGCTCAGAGAAACGTTATGCTTGGCTGAGCGTCCTGGCAGGGCGCTCCATCGCAGACTGGGAGCCTGTGAAGGCTCCCTCCAACTCAGCAACACTGTGCTGAGTTGGAGAGAGCCCTTGTGCGCATGTGTGTTTGGCCAACCCGCCTGGGGGGAGTGTTCTATGCACTCTCCTCACCACTCGTCACCCCATGGCCCCGTCCCTTTGGAAATAAAAGGATATTAAACATTGTTTATTATTCTTTTATTTTTAAAGGTTTGCAGCTCCTGCTGCAGGGGCGGATGATGCTCCTTCACCTAAGCGAAGGAACGCCCATGCCCTTCCATTACCTGTGTTGTCTTCCTCCCACCCACCATTAAAAAAAAGTGCTGACACGTCCTGCACTGGCCGTGCCAAGCAGTTCTTATAACCATCTTGTTTCCTCATTTCCACCCCCCTTACAATTGCCCATCTTGCCCCTTCCGTCCTAAACACTCTCCTGTTGTCCATCTTGCCGACCCCCACCGCCAAAAGTAAAAAAAAGTGTTATGACACCTTGCTTTTGCCATTTTGCACCACCATGCTGCTGTACAACATGGCTAAAAAGACACCGGCAGAACCAATAGCTCTCACATAGGCAACACCTATTGGCTTTGCCACTGCTTTTTAATCATGAGACACCAAAGAAGAACTTTATGTTTGTTCTAAGGTCATTACCAAGGTTAACTTCCTACGCCGACCTAGGGGGTAGGGCAGGTACCGTTCTCTGGTCATGTCTGTTGGCAGATCAGAGTTTAATTTCAAAGAGGTTATAACAGCCCGATGGGTGAATATCCTTCATCTATGGAAATATCAGTAGAAATATATTGCTCTTTAAATATATGATTGTATTAAACTTACATCACAAACAGATTATTGGTTCAGTAAAGAAGACTGCATGGTTATTTGCACCTTCAAATGAGGGCAGTGTATACACTGCTGACGTCTAGAGCATATTGGTGTCGACTTCTTGCTTTCATTTACTGAGCTTTATGCTTTCATGATCAAAGTAGTGATACTAAACGTAAACAGCAGTGGCTCCTCCGCTATGGCGGAGGAGCATCGCCCCCCCGCCAGCAGCTGCAAACATTGAACAATAAAACGATAATAAACTATGTTTATTATCATTTTATTGTTAAAGGGGAAGGGTCATGAGGTATGACAGGGATGGAGGTGGAGTGCACAGCACTCCCTGTTTGGCCAGCCATCTCGGGCTGGCCAAACACACATGCGCACTGAACTCTCTCCAACCTGCCACTGTGTTGCCGGGTTGGAGGCAGAGGCTCCCAGTCTTCCTCGGAGTGCCAAACCAGGGTGCTCCAGCCAATCCAACACTGCTTTCATGCTGCAAGCAGCACGAGAGCAGCATTATGATTGGCCGCAGGGCAAGCAGGGAGCATGTGCCTGCCACTGGAGAGAGCGGAGCGGCACAACGCAGCAGCTCACAGTAAGGTACGTTTTTTTTGTTTTAATATAATGTTGTCCCATTTGTTTTGTGTGCCTCTCCTGCCCCACACGCCATGTGCTGCGCTGCCTCGCCCCTTTACTGTACAGTGAGCCGCGACTGGACTTAAAGCGCCACACATATCATCAAAGAGAAACTTTAAAGCTCAAAATGATTTATTATGTGTGGAAAAAACTGATGTAAGTGTGGCAGGAAATGGCATTGTGTGGCCTATTGCAAAACTCAAAATCATTTATGGAAAGTAGTTGTTTACAGGGTGGGAACAGTACATACTAATTTAGGATTCCACACAAACTCAGATCCTCTACAGTCAGGGAAAATATAGTGACCTGGAACTGGGATAATTATTAGCCCCACAAGAAAACATGGCCACAAAATTAGTTTAAGGAAAATCTCGTGATTATTCCATGCATAATATACATAATTTGCACAAAAGTATACATTTTACGCGATTTGATCTTTTGTCAGAGCAAAGGGCTTTGTACTGGAAAACGTGACTCCAATACAAATGTTAAGGAACACACTCCTCACTCGCCCTTGCACACTAATAGCGCTTATGCAAACACAACAATTTGTAATTCGAATGTGTCCTCCGACATCATCGGCAAGCGAACCTTAGTAAATATAGAGCTGCACATTTTTTACCCATGAGCGCAATGCAACGCTTCAGATTTCGACGCAGCACATCACAAACCTCAGTAAATATTGGCCCCTGTTTGTAAACAATAATTGTGGTCAGTTGAACTTTTCTTTTTTATACTTCAAACACATTAATACATTTGGCGTGCAACCAGGGCTGCAGGTACAATTCGTCAGTTACATGTTTGTAGGCATGCAGAGTGTAAATATAGATGTTCTCCTTCGTTTACTCCGGTTAGCTGTCTATTTGCTGGCCCCTCAGTCACAAACTCGAGATTAAATACAACCTTACACAATGGTTTTTAGTTTGCTGAACATTACCGGGGTATAATGAATTATGCATCTCTATGGCCAGGGCTTCAGTGGCTGCATGGGTTATTTGTTTTTCTGCTTGTCCCTTTGTGTATATTACTTGTAGACAAGTAGATGTCTTTATTGTACTCTGGTCTGGGTATGCTGGGTTGCTTGCAGTTTTGTTTTCTATATACATTCTATTCTAAGCTTTCTGCTGCCGTTTTCCAACGCTCCTACTGTTTCATACTGCTAGCCATATTGTATTATCATATTGTATTATGAGATATGCTCCCGTGACTTCGAAATGTGTAATGTTGTGCCCCCACAAGTCAATTAAACTGTACGCCCCCCACCCCGGAGACAAAGCAACCCACATTCCTATAACGTGACTCAGGATGTAGAACTAGGAAGCTATTACCGCACTCAGAATACACAACAAACCACCCAAACGACACACAGACGACACACCTTAACACACACAATATATACACCCTTTCAATATGTCATAAAGAGCATCCATCAGAACTTTACACCAAACAATCCCCACTACATAACACTTTTCCAACTGTACCTATAATTTGCCTTTCTCAAGTGGAACACATTTGACAGAACTATCACGCCCTTAAGCGCACATAATTGCACTAACGTTACAGAATATTTCCACATATTGTGTGTGGAATAGCATTAATAGTATTAACTGCAGAATCCAGCATCTCTCTCTTAATAATTTTGTTTCACTAAAAGGTGGTGCCTCCTCTTCTCCAATCACTGAATTGTGTACAATGTTTGTGGGCCTACTATGTCTCATGCACCTAATGATTCTGCTCTGAAGAGCTGACTGCCTTTCACATCGATTAAAATGAATGCGGCCATGTTCAATTGCTCCTAGAATTCAATCGCACCCAAATTCTCCAGGTCCTTGATTCTTACCAAACCATGCTAAACAGAGGATCCAATAAATATATGCCATCAAGGTGCATATTCACTCTCCTCCTAACAGACCATATCACATTACCCATGATCATAATGAATTTACAGTCTTGCTGAGGAAGTGCATGGACCACGTACAGGGAAAACATGCCACTTGTACCCCGGGGTCGGGCTTGGTGAACAGTCCTCTATCAAAGAAAGCCCCTCTGGTGTGCTTGTCAAAGCCTAATAAGAACCAAGTTTATTTTCTGGCCAGCACAGGTGAACAATTCTTTTACGTATCTTAGGTGTCTTACAGGAAAAGAATATGGTTGAAGCTGAAAATCCTAACAGCATATATAGTCAACCTCCATATTTTGGTCTGAAATTATTGAGGAATGGAAATCTTTATGCATCTTCTGTATTTGAACCATTTAGGAATACCTGTGAGGGATCTACTTCAGACTCACTTAGCTCGGCTCTTGGACTGTCAGGTTAATGGAAAAGAGACCCACACGTAGTACAAAAGTTAATCCGATATATCTTCTCCGGTAAGAGACCAAACCAAATGTCACAGTCAATATAAATTCCAGTTCACTGACGAGGCCTGTTTCAAGTCGATTAAACAAATATCTGACAGAAATCAACTAAAGAGTCGCCGTGCTAGAACAGAGACTCGGAAGAGCTCAGGTTCACCCCAAGTGGTTACTGCCAGTACTCTGGGATCGGAACCGATGGGCAATGTCAACCCCAATCTAAATGTGGGTAGCGTTTAATGGAGTTGGAATGGTCGCAATATGGTAAAAAAAAGACTAAACTTGATGTCTTAGAAAACGTACAAAAGTGAAACAGCTGCTGCACATTTGGCTTTAACTAGGGGGTAGAATGTGCAGTCCCAGGAATGTTTGTTATTGGCCTATCTAGCAAAGCTTTGCAGTCCGGCATGGATACGAGTTGGAGAAAGAAAATAGAAAAGGCTTAATACTTCATCTATCCTAAGACTCTAGCAGTTCGCAGGTGTTCCTGTTTCATTTTACCCATGTTTATCTTAGCCTGTAATTATATAGAAGTATTCGCTACAATAAGTAGAGAATATTGAGGGGCTAGTCTTTTTGTACGTCTTTTTTTGGCAATATGCACGGAAAAGGAGACATTCTGACAATCGATAAAAAGGTTCAAGAAACCTACAACGAAACTACTATTATATCGTGAGGGAAATTTTTTCTAAGCGTTTTGAGGGGGAATACCAAGGAGAAGCATAATGTCAAAAATAAAACTGCTAAAATGGCCCCGATCGTATTTAAATTGCAAGGTAGTCCCCCCTTTTACTTTTGTCTGGCGCTTTGTAGGTGTGCCTGGACACTGTTGCTCCAGTCCCTTGATTTTATATTTAGGGCCATATTTATACTTTTTGACGCAAAACTGCGCTAACGCAGTTTTGCGTCAAAAAAATTAGCGCCGGCTAACGCCATTCTGAAGCACCATGCGGGCGCCGTATTTATTGAATGGCGTTAGCCGGCGTTAGCCGACCGGCGCTGCCAGGTGTGCGTGACAAAAAACGACATACACCAGGCAGCGGCGGCGTAGGGAAAAATGGCGTTTGGGCGTCCCAAAATGGGGCAAGTCAGGCTGAGGCAAAAAAATCGTCTTAACCCGATTTGCGCCATTTTTTCGGGGCGCCCAGACGCCATTAACATGACTCCTGTCTTAGCAAAGACAGGAGTCATGCCCCCTTGCCCAATGGCCATGCCCAGGTGACTTATGTCCCCTGGGCATGGTCATTGGGCATAGTGGCATGTAGGGGGGCACAAATCAGGCCCCCCTATGCCACAATTTTTTTTAAAAAAAAATACTTACCACAACTTACCTTTTCTTCCCTGGGATGAGTCCCTCCATCCTTGGGTGTCCTCCTGGGGTGGGCAAGAGTGGCAGGGGGTGTCCCTGGGGGCAGGGGAGGGCACCTCTGGGCTCATTCTGAGCTCACAGGTCCCTTAACGCCTGCCCTGACCCAGGCGTTAAAAAGAGGTGCAAATGCGGGGTTTTTTGCCCCGCCCACTCCCGGGCGTCATTTTTGCCCGGGAGTATAAATACCACGCACATGCCTGGGAGTCATTTTTTAAGACGGGAACGCCTACCTTGCATCTCATTAACGCCAGGAAGATGTTCACGCAAAATAATGAGGCTAACTCCATGAACTTTGGCGCTAGACGCGTCTAACGCCAAAGTATAAATATGGAGTTAGTTTTGCGTCGAATTTGCGTCGAAAAAAACGACGCAAATTCGGCGCAAAGGTAGTATAAATATGCCCCTTAGTATTGCTATTGAAGTTTGCTATTGTGGGACCGCTGTGGGAATACATATTGGTGGTGGTTAGAGGAGCAGATAAAATGGGGTAAGCATGGTGGTCAGTATAACTTTATCCAATCTCACCTCTTTCTATGAATTTAGATGCACCTCAACTGAGACTTCAGCTCTCGTCCCAAGTAATTCTACCAAAACATTCAATGGTGTATCATTTGTAACAGGTACGCTCTTTTATGTGAAAGAGAACAAATGATTTTTGTGTTTCTGACCAAAAATTAATTACTCCATTGGAATATTTAAGCGCTCCAATGATTATGAATACAAATATTAAAATCCAAATTCTTGGCAAAGTACTGTGGAACTTTTACTTGAAAAAGGATACCCATTGAACTGTTTGATAACACTCAAAGTTATTGACCTATAATGTCAATAACCCGAACAAAACACTAACGCACAAATGAATCTTATATGAAATTCAGTCTTCATAATAATATGTGCTATGGTTACCAGAGATTCCTGTGGCACATTTGGGTTGAAAGGAGGTATTTTTGGCATTGTATTTTAGTACCCATTTTGTGGTGCCCTATTACCTCTTAATCATAGTATTGCAGTAGCTATTTTGAATCAAAGTTAGGGGGATTCAAATATCAAAGTCTGTGTCCTGGGATAATGGCTCTCATTGTCAGTGTAGATGTTCTGCATTAACTTTAGTTATTTTAGAGGTATAATTCTGATGAACCTTGGTTATTTTAGGTTCTGGTAATTGATCTGACTAGCCCAGGAGGAATCATCAATTGTTTGAGGTGAATTTAATTGCACTTTGAATGTTAGCACTGATACTTCCATCCCCCATTACAGATTAGGGCCTCATTACGAGTTAAACAGTCTTAAGACCCCCAAAGTCACAGTGGCGGTCAGACCACTGCACTTCTGGTGGTTCAACTGCTAGACTACAACCCTGGCAGTCAGACTGCTGCCCCTGCCCAGATCACAGATCCTGATCAGGTGGCAGCGGTCAGGGTCGTGGTCAGCCATGGCGGTGGCCATGGCAGCACTGCTGTGCTGGTCACAAGTCCACTTTCCACTAGCCTTTCCATGGCAGTTACACTGCCATGGGAAAGCTGGCGGAAAATCAGTGCTGGGGGCCACAGGGGGCCTCTTTAACTGCTCATGGCATTGGCAGTGCAGGGCTCTCCCTGCCTGCACCCTTAGAATACACACTGTTTGCTCTGCAGACAGTGCACATTTAGAGGGTGATGTTGTGCAATGGCCTCAGCTCCCTTAAGGGAGCCGAAGCCAATGCTGTTGCACTGTTTCCACCAGGCTGGCTGGTGTAAACGTAATAATACAATGCTTCCACCCGTCAGCCCGGTGGAAACATCGTATTACGACAGGGAGTGAGGTTGCTGGTGTGATGACAGTCTCATCCTCACAGCTTTAGCAGTCCACGTGTCGCACCACCAAATTCGTAATGAGGTCCTTAGAATGCAGGAAGAATGGTGCACCCCCCACTACATCAAGAGCAATGTATCAACTTATTACTACATTAGATAATATACACTGTGGGAATCACTCTATCATTGGTCATAACTTTGCCAAAGTGACTGTATGTAAGACAACTAATTGAAAAAATAAAATTGAGTTTAGAATTAAAGTATTGTTATTCATTTACATATTATACAGTATTTGTTTACTAATAATATTTATTTTTAATTATTTATTTAAACTTATATAAACAAAATTAAATAGTAGAAAAGGATAACCCATAGTTAATATAAATGTAGCAATAAATAATTGAATTAGGAAAAAATGTTTCAAACATAGCTTAACTAATTTAAGACAAATTATGTTTATTGTAAAAAAGGAACGGGGAGCCCTCGTAATATAGTATTCAACTGTAAAATTATTTTTTAGGAATTATTGACTTTAAATTAAATTAATTACAAGGGGGTATGGTCTGGCCACGAGTCGAGATGGCCTCCTAGGGAACGGGCTCCGTGGAGCGGCGGTCCTCTGGACGGGGGCGGCGGTGCTAATATGTGCGGAGGTGTCCCACATCGCACACTTGAAGGACGCTGAGGGCTGCAAGTGCCGGGGGGCCCCTTGGGCAACCGCGGGAGGCGCTTGATTCCACCACCGGAAAGCGCAGAGGAAATGGCGCCCTGGCGGCCTTTGAGCGGACGAGAAGCTGCAACCTTGCATGACCTGGAGGCCCGGCTGGGAGCGCGCAGGTGACCGGGGGCTTGGGAAGTCCTGAATACGGCCGTGTAGGAGGCAATAGTCTTGTCGGGCGAGGAGGGGGCCTGGATTGTGGCCGCGCCCTCGTCCATCTGTGTGCCTTCTCCACTCTTTTTTTTAACTTTGCCACCCAGGCCTGCCTTTTCGCCTCACGGCTGTAACGCGGGTGGCACCTGGGGCAGTGTGGAGTCTTGGCTTTGGCGCACCCGCCACCTGGACCCTGACGGAGGAGAGGGGACCGGCGACCAGCCTTGCCCTCGCATAATCACAGGTCCCCCCCTCCCACTCCCACCTGGGCAATTGCTGGAGAGTTGTGTTAGAGCGGTGGCGGAGAGGGACGGCGCCTGAGAAGTGGTCGCCATGAACACACCATGAACACACCAGGAGCACGGTGGAGGGGCACGCTGGGGGACGACCCCTGATTGATGGCACCGAAGGTGGGCCACGCGATGGGATCACAGAAGTGGAGGACTGCAAGGTGAGGAGGGGCGCATAGTGGTGCGATACCAGGCGGTTTCATGCAGTGAGCCTGTGCGAACGACAAGAATCTTTATCATGCGCCCTGTTGGCAACGCGGGGGGGCCCTGATTGGACTGTCTGGAAAGAACCATCCACAGTGGTTTTTGCTGTGGGGTGAGAACCTCATACTAATATTCCCATTACCCTTGTACTGCTCTGAACCATCGGGCTGGAGCGCCAACAATACTTGCCTGGCCTCCCCGGCACTGGCCTACTGGAGGTCTTTCTGTCCTGTCGCTCCTCTCCCTAGAGGACCATGAACGACGGGGCCCAGCATCCTCCCCACTGACTGTGATTTGGGCCCATTGATCACTGAAGCCCCGGTGAACGCTCTCTGATCAGAGCTGGGATATGGTCACTGCTTAAGAGACAACCCCTCCCCCCTCCTTCTTCTCTTCTTTTCCTGCATCGCCTGCCTGCCACCCTGTGTCTGCCGCACTGTGGGTTGATACCCTCCCGATCCTTACCATTACCGGGGAGCGTGCGATGCCCGGCGGAAGGACGTCAAGCAAACACCTGGGAAAGCCGTCCCGGCAACTGCTCTTCTCTGAAGCCTTGCACAACCAGAGAGTCCCACCCACGGGGATATGGTCACTGCTTAAGAGACAACCCCCCCCTCCTTCTTCTCTTCTTTTCCTGCATCGCCTGCCTGCCACCCTGTGTCTGCCGCACTGTGGGTTGATACCCTCCCGATCCTTACCATTACCGGGGAGCGTGCGATGCCCGGCGGAAGGACGTCAAGCAAACACCTGGGAAAGCCGTCCCGGCAACTGCTCTTCTCTGAAGCCTTGCACAACCAGAGAGTCCCACCCACGGAGGAGCACTCCATCACCCCCTGCAGCAGTATGGCAGATTCTACACAGGGGGCGACCATGGGCCATATCCTGTGGGAGATCTCGGTAGTGGGCCGCAAGTTGGAAGGTATGGACAGTGCCATGGCCTCTCTGGCAGCAGAGACGAAATCCATGCGTTTGGAAATAGCAGGCTTCAGACACAAGTTACGGGTCTAGAACAGCGAGTAACAGTGGTGGAAACACGCAGTGCCTCCTGGGTGGAACGAGACCAAGAACTCCTATACCTCTGGAGCAAACTGATTTACTTAGAGGACAGGAGCAGCAGAGACAATATTCGCTTCCTCGGGTTCCCGGAAAATGTTGAGGGTGCGGACATACACTCTTACCTGCGGGAGACCCTGCCCAAGCTGACTGGCATTATCTTTGACACCCCCCCCCCTGGAATTTCAAAGGGTGCACAGGCTAGGTCCCAAAAGGCGAAACAATGCCAACCGTCCTCGCCCCATCAAAGCATGCCTTCTGCGCCATGTACAGACCCGTCAACTATCGCAGGCAGCCAGAATCCACAGCACATTTCGGCTGGATGACCTGGAGGTTAGACTAACGGCTGACTTCTCCAAGGAAACCAGCGAGTGTAGGAGGGCCTTCTTGTACCTTCCACCCCGTCTCCATCAGCTGGACGTGAAATATGGCTTATTCAAACCAGCCAGGATGTGGATCACCAAAAATGGAGTGTCAAAAGACTTCTACGGCCCGAGGATCTACAAGTGTTTTTGGATGGGCTTCAGCACCAGACCCAGTCTATGGACACAGCATCCTTGATCCGGCCTCAGGACCCGCTGGGGCCGCTCCCGGGTGTTGCCTCTTCCGCTTCTGCTCCTGAAGACACGGGACGGCCTGCCACTGATTCTCACCGCAGGGGGAGGGAGCTGGAGAGACTCACAAAGAGTTATGACGATAGGGGTCAAGTGCTACAAGCGGTGGCAATGCATACACAGATGGCTGTTAGAGACAAGCCTCGCTCATCCCTGAAACTCACTTTGACCCCCGTGTGAGGACAAGGAAACGTAATACCCCAGGGGTGAATTGTCATCAAAGGACGTGGAGCCCCGTGAGAACTCGCAGTGACCCTACCGCTGAAACAACAGCGAGATGAGTACTTGCCTCTATCACGTCACATACGTTTCGATTATAGACGGCCAGTTTTCTCACTGGGCTTATGGCAGC